>NC_067478.1:115673968-115990331 GCF_947179515.1 Apodemus sylvaticus | reverse complement strand
AGTTTTGAGTAGACTTGAATTACTAATAACTCTAACCTGCCATCTGCCTTACATTATATGTATTTGAAAAGAATATGTTCAATTTTAACTCAAAAGTAAAAACATATTTTGTATTTTATAAAAGATGTCACATTCACTGTTTAGTTTCAAGTGTGATGTATCTGAACTCTATTTTTTAAATGTAGTAGATTTTATTGATGATAATTAATGCCAGACTGTCTTAAAACTGTCAACAGCCCAATAATGTCACAGAGAGAGTTATTATTTATTATACCTCAGGCTTTTGCTTAGGCTATTTCACAGGTAGCTCATATAAATCAATCATCTTTTATATTCTAATATAAATTTTGTCAAGTGGCCCTTTACCCTTCCTTTCGTTATACCATCTTTTCTTTCAAACAGGGCTTTTTGCAAAATCTCCCATACCAGATACTTTCTCAGAGTTCTCATCCCTAATCTGATGTCCTGATTTCCATCCCTGCCCTGCTATAGGCAATCAGATGTTTATCAAATCATTCAGAAGTTGATGAAGAAGAATGTGTATGAAACACTGAGACAGGCACATAAAAATCACAATACCAATATCCACACTTAGTCAGTGCTCTGCTGGAAAAGAAATCAATACTGGAATAATACAAACCAATTTTTAAACAGATTTATCATAAACAGATTATCCCAACAATAATACTTAATACAATGAGTATTTTAATTATGGTATAAAGAATAATCCTCAGTATTAACTATTTTGTTTATCAGCATCTAAAACACAAGTTTCAGTTCTCCAGTACTGAAAACTCATATAGATACACCTTCATTTCAGTAGTATCTATCCTGTATATATTTTATTAACAGTACCTACTTTTGAAAAATCAATAGAGAAAATATGACACAATGACAGCTGTAATTTTAGCGTTGCTTTCTGTGTACTGTGCATAAAATATGAGCTTTGAAATCTAAATTTAATTGATGAATATTAACCCAAACAATATAAGTTAAGTGAAATATGCCAAGTGATTCCACATTTCAATCATTTTAAAGACTACAGGAAACTGGAGAACTTCAGATCATTATAATTCCACTTACTTTGAATTTCTCTAAAATGCTACATTCACACTGCAGGATACAGCACAGAAGATAAATGATTCTTTACATAAAAGTGTTCTATAATGCAGGAACAACAAACAAATAATTGGATTGTTTCCAATGGAATGTCTCAAGGCACAGGTGATATATATGCCCCAAATCATATGTTTATCAAGTTTCTTAGAGACTAAGAACCATTTTTCAATTCTCTAATACACATTAATACAATAACATGGATGAAACTTGGATTAGTGTTATGTTTACTAAGTATAGGTTACCAACAATAACTAATTTTGAGAAAACATAGAAAATATAACACCATGATACCTGTAATTTTAGAGTGTCTATCTATGAATTGTGGATAAAGCAAAGAACTAAAGTGAGAGATTAGGATTAATCCAGAAAACATTTGAAAGAAAATCAAATGTTTAACATGAGTTGAAATACACCAAGTACACATCGGAGTCACTTATGTGAATACAGGAAAGTGTAGACTTTTTGGTCATTAAAATTATACTTAATTTAGCTTTCTTTGTACTGACACATCAGTAGCACATGATACATCATATAAGATAAATGAGCCTGCCAAGAAGTTTCCTCAAGGCTTCCTTCATTTCTCTATTTCTTAGACTATAGATAAATGGGTTGAGCAATGGAGGAACTACACTGTACATCACGGAAGCCATTGCTGTGTTTCTAAGAGAATCTGTCATGGCAGAACTGATGTAAACTCCAAATCCTGTTCCATAGAACAAAGAAACCACAGACAGATGTGAAGCACAGGTAGAAAAAGCTCTGTGCTTCCCTCCAGATGGCATTCTCAAGACTGATGAAACAATGTAAATATATGAAAAAACAATTCCACACACAGGACCACCCCCAAAGACAAAAGCTGCAACAAATATTAAAAAATTATTGAGAAATATATCAGAACAAGCAAGTTTGATAATCTGAGCCAGCTCACAGAAAAAGTGTGGGATTTCTAGGTCTGTGCAGAAGGAAAGCCTCAAAACCATTAGAGTATGGAGTAAGGCATACATAATGCTAAAGAAAAGGGAGAATAGAACCATCAGGACACAGCAAAAAGGGTTCATGATGACTGTGTACCTAAGGGGCTTGCAAATGGCCACATATCTATCATAGGCCATTACTGCCAGGAGAAAATTTTCCATGCCACCAAAAATTGAAAGAAAGCAGATTTGAGAGAGACATTCTATGTAACTTATGCTATCATCATGGGCTTGGATGTTCACCAGCATTTTAGGGATTGTTACTGTACTATAGCAGATATCATTAATGGAAAGGATAGACAGGAATAGGTACATGGGAGTGTGCAGTTGGGAGCCAAAGCTGATAGCCATAATAATAATCAGGTTTCCCAGAACTGTAATCAGATACATAGAGAGGAACATGGCGAAGATGAGGGGCAGCAGTTTGTAATTGTCTGTCAGTCCAAGCAGATGAAATTCTGAAACTGCTGTTTGGTTTTTCAGTTCCATTGTTTTGGTATAAACTTTGAAAGGTAGAAAGAAGTAAAAAGAAATTCGAATTCATGAGCAAAAGTGGTTTTGTCAAAACCACTTAGGTACCTCTTAAAATGGCATTAGAATAGCATTGCCTATAATAATTCTACTATTATAAACCTGTATCATATTTTGAACACAGCTAATGTATAAGAGTTGGTCACAGTACTTAGAACTACTAAAACTTCTCTCCCCAGTGTGCAAAATCAGAAAAATTCTTTAGTATTTTAAAGAGAAATCTTGATTGAGAAGAGGCATATTTTTCAATGGAATAAAATCATATCTGTCATTGTCCAGAATTTGAAACCTGTAAGTAAAACCTTGGTTAATATTTGGTTAAATTCATATGATCATTTGACAGAGAAGAGAGAATTCATAAGAATCTCTTTTCATAGTTCACTTTGCCTTGTTTACTTTCAAATTACATTTTTAGGGCAAAATTTTCATAAAATATTTGCTTTATTTATTATATTTGTTCTTTGTGAATTCCCAATTATGCACCAAAATGTATTCATGTCTTCCTCCCATCTTATCAGTTCTCTTACTTTTCAATCTTCCCATCCCAACCACAAACTGAGAAAAAAATCTCATTATGGAAGCTATAATGTTTCACAATTTAATATGCATTGCTTCCTCAAACCTCTTTGTTTGCTAATGTTCATTGCAATGATGTGTTGGTCTTGTATGATGTTTCTGGTTTCTGCTACTCTACCAATACTTGAACCTCACTATGACTTGTCTAGATATCTTCTTGTTGCCCTGTGCATTAGTGATCCTCGAATTTTGAATCTGTAAATCTGGGTACTTCATGAACTCCAGTATTTTACTAATGATGTAGATGTTGGCTTGCGCCAATTCAGTTTCCTGAATCATGTACTCTGTTCTAGCTCACATAAAACCTCTGCAATCAGGGCCATCTTTTACTTGCAATTCAGGCAAGGGTCAGAGCTTGCTTTTACCACAGTGTGGCAGTCAGGGAGAGATTTGGACTCTTATCCCACTCTTAGAACCCTTCAACCAGCTGTCCTTTCTGACCCAGATGGTAAGGTATAATGTGGTGGTGGGAATGGGAGTTTCTAAACCTTGTCTGTCCCACTGCCATTGCCCTAATTTTTAAAGCTCACCTGATTATTGGAAATTGTGTATATGTCCTCAGGAACCTTTTTTCTTAATAGGTCCAAGGTTTTCTGGTGCTGAGAGTATAAGTACTATGCTTTAAACTTATACCATACACCAAATTACACAGCTTCTTATCTCATGGGTGATAAATAGCAAATCTCCTAATTAGTCCATTTATCTTCATCATGGTTTTTGTAATCCCCACAATGTCTATTGTGCAAAGCAAGTAGCATTTCAAGTGCCTTGTTCTCTGACCCTGGAGACCATATGAGTGCAGTTTTTAATTTTTCATTTATTTATTCACTTTACATCCCTATTGCATCCCCCTTCTCCCAGTCCCACCCTTACAAAAACCTCCTCCATTACCCTCTTTCTTGTCCACACAAAATTGGAAACTCTCCTTGGTTCTTGCCTACCCTTGGGCATCAAATATCAGCAGAACTAGGTATAACCCCTCTAATGAAATTACACAAGGCAATCCAACTATGGGAAGGGATCCAATGGTAGACCAGAGAATCAGATACATCCCTCATTCCAATTATTAAGGGATTCTCATGAAAAACAAGCTGAGCATATTATTCTTTCTATTTATTCCATCACCCTTATTTGATAGAGCCAGAATTTAGGTGTGAAATTTTTCTCCTCAGTCACATATTCCTGCAAATAAAATGTTTTCCCTAAGCATATAGTGTCAGTCAGTTATAGACTGAACTTTCAGAAACTATGAAAAAAAACCAATATTTGTATTCTTTCAGTGTTTTCTTCAAGTATCTTCAGTGCTATGAAAAGTTACTTATATATAAAAAGTCACTGAGCACATTTTCACTTATCTATCATAAGTTCACATATTGTCTTCATAACTAGATAATAGGAAGACAATGATGAATAGGTAGAGGTTTAGAATATATCAATCATTTATTTTATTTCATTCATTATTTTACTTATTTGCATTTCAATTGTTATCCCCTGGGAACAGTTTCCCCTACACAAGACCCCTGTCCCTTGGCCCCTCCACCTGCCTCTGTGAGGTTGCTCCCCCATCCACTTTCCCACTCCTTACTCAGTGCCCTAGTGTTTCCCAACTCTGGGTTATTGAGCTTCCAAATGACTAAGGGGCTCACTTCCCAGGGATGTAGGAAAAGGTGATCCTCTGCATATCTGGCTGGAGCCATGCCCCACAACTTACATATTCTTTGGTTGGTGGTTTAGTCCTTGGGATTTTGGGGGTTCTAGTGGGTTGATATTGTTGTTCTTCATATGATTTATTTTTATGGTGTTAATCTCCATTTCAGAGTTTCATTGGGGGAAAAGCATCATATTTTACTGATTGATTAATCTTACTTTTTCCAACATAATATTTTTACTGTTTATTTGGTAATTTCACATTAGACCCTCCAAACACATTCATTTTTCAGTCATTCTATATGTTCCCCCTCAGTTTTGGATAGCCCTGGTCTTGTATTTTGATTCTAATTTTACTATCCTGGCAGGGACTTCAGAAGAGGAATCACATATGCAGGTGCCTTGTAAATCTTGACCCCACCTTAACATTTGAAATAAAGCCTGGAGCCAGTGATTCAGCAGTAGGAGGGAAGATGAAGCTGAAAATTTTGGGGGAGAAGGGAGTGAGGAGGAGAGAGGGAAATGCAGGATGTGGAAGGAGAATGGAACAGAAGCATGTGGCTTAGAGAAAATACAAGTTATATGGGATATCGTAAGTGGGAATAGAGTAGTGTAGTGGTAGATCTGCCTAATCTATGCATGCAGCTTGTATTCAAATTAATTGAGTTATCATTGGTCAATTTGTTCTGGAGATTTATCTCAACAAATTTGTGCCCAATTTAGTGCTTAAAACTCAACAACCCTGAGATAAAAAGTTCACTGTCCCCCAACCCCTGAATATGGCTTGGGCAGTAATATATGCTACAATAGTGTGGGTTGGAAACTATCTGGCTCTGAGTGGCCTAAAGAGAAAGGCAGGAAATCCCTCAGTTCCTGACAGAGAGCTATGGCCAGGGGCAGAACCTCAACCTATAGGGAGGGACAGAAGTCCCTGGAGCACAACTGCCTGTAAGATACTTTTGTGGCAGAAACAGTGAACTATTAGGGACATCTATGCCTCAGAGAGCCTTTCTGTGTTCAGTTCCCTGTATCCTTTACTCTCAACCCTGTTTCCATCACCCCATGTTTAGGACAGCCAGACTGGATTTCCAGACTGCTTGTCTAAACTGTGGGTTGCCTAAGATCAGCACACAAGCACAAGCTGACAGCTGCAACCCAAACAGGGACACAGACAATGTGAGTCTTTCTATACTCAGCCAATACCTATGATGAAAGAATTAAGAGATAAAGATACAAAGGTCTCTATACCAGGTAATTCATTGATATAAAGAGAGATGTATAAGATTATGATACTTAAACATGAGGAACCCTATTACTATATTTTGGCTCTATGTGATGGTATTCTGAATGGCTTGACAGGAATGGACTTAGAGGAAATAGACACCTTCTCATTTACTGGTCTTGCAATATTTATTCTGTCCATTTATTATGTCCTCTCAAAAAACAGGGCCCTAGATTAAAAAAAATCCCTTGCCTTAGAAAAGAGATTACAAGAAAAAAAAAACACTAAAACTAAATGTTCAGGATTATTTTGGTCAAAATTAACAACAAAAAGAGAATGAAGGTTGGACACAGAAGCTGGAAGTGATGCTAGAATAGAAATTTCTGAAGTTCATAGATGAGTCTGAGCAACAGAAGCATACCGTTAAGATTTAGCACCATAGACTAGAGGAAACACTAGAATTAAAGGTTCAGGATTCCATTGGTCCAAATAAGGAACAGAAAGAGGAGAATGAAGGTTGGAGACAGAAGTTGGAAGACACACACACACACTTAAAAAAATCAATAATTTACAGATCAGACTCAACAGCAAGGGTATAGAGACAAAATTTGGAAGTAAAATCTTGAGGATAATTTACTAAAGCTAGCCAATAAAAATAAACCAGATTCTGAAATATTAGAATTACAACATAAAGAGAAGCTAAGATTATGCAAGCAGGACTAAGTACAGAAGATACAGGAAATTGTAGAACAGCATGAACAACAGAAAGAGGAAGTTAGGACTTAAAACATGCCTTAGTGGAAACACTAGAATTGAAGAAACAGGGAATTATAGATCATAAAAAGAGAGAGAAAGATAAAAATGCTGGTGGGAAATGGGAGCTAGAAAAGATGCTAGAACAAAGGATGCAGCAGCTCACAGATCAGTCTGAGCAGCCAAAAGAAAATAATGAGGTTTGGAAGTTAGTCTTGGAGAATAACCTTTGAAAATTAATCAATCAAAATAAAATGGACATCAAACTATCAGAATTGCAATATAAAGAACAAAATCAAAATGTGAAGGCAGAACTTTGGACAGAGAATATAGGAACTCAAGGAACAGAAAAGTCTACAAAAGGAGAGATATGGAGGGTGGACACAGACATTAATGGAGGAATTTAAAATTTCCCAGAAGGAAAACACTCAGATAGATACAGAAGATAAAATTAGAGAAATCCAACCAAAGCTTATTAGAAAACAAACTTTGGTCTGCCAGTCTACTCAGTTAATATACAACAAAGACCTCCAGACAATGATTATCCACAGGATTTTCAAGAATTTGAATGCCAACCTGTAGATATGCTAGATCTGAGAAAATTTAAGAAAAGTGTCATTAATTTGGGAATGCATTCACCATTTGCAAAACAAATCCAAACTCTTGAGCTATTAAAAATAGAATAATCCCCCAAGACTGGAAGGATATGGCAAGAGCATCACTAGAACCTACTACAAATTTACAATGGTTTTAATGGTGGAGAGATGAATTAAGGGAGATAGCACAACAAAATAGAGTCAGGGATAGAGAGATTTCCACAAACCAACTGCTTGGTGAAGGTCATTTTGCTGATGTAGATGTGCAAGGTGTATGTGATGCAGAAACTCTGGCGTTGTGTCCATTATCAGCCTTAAAATCCTGGTACAAAGTCACAGAATCAGGGAATAGACTTGAACCATTTATTCAAGTCATACAAGGGTCATTGGAAACCTTCCCTGACTTTTTACAAAGGCTAACCTCAGCTGTGGAAAGTATATCAGATTCAGCATCAAGAAAGGTAATAATTGAGTCTAGCATTTGAAAATGCAGATGCTGAACACAAAGAAGTAATCAGACCATGAGGGCAAGATCAGCATCAATAGGTGAGTAGATTAGTTATACAGCTGATGTTGGATTACACTTACTTGATATGACTGTAACAGAAGAAGCTGCCACTAGACACCTAGAGATGACTCAAGATTTCAAATCTTATTGTCCTGAACAGGGTCACCTCAGAAACGACTACAGGAAAAAACAAAGTAATACCAAAAGGGGGTCTATGCCTTCTGGACCATGTCAAAGATCTGTCAAAGGCTGACATTTGACTAGGGAATTTAGAGGAAGAACAGGCAAAGGGGATGACACCTTGCCAAAAACCTCCCAAGGGAGCCTCTCACAGGTCCTAATGCCAGGCAGGGAGAGTTCTATTCCTCAGGACAATGAAACATTAGTGCTTCAAAAACAGATGTTCTGAGACCAGCCAAGACTGAAACACGTTCTATAGATAATTTAAAAGGCCTCAAAGGGAGCCAATAACGAATATTTTGGCAAACTTCTATAAAGGATCAAAGGCAAAAATTGAGAATACTAATAAACCATATTGAGATTGAAGGAATTATTGACATAGGATTAGATGTCACTATTGTCTCTCCAAAATCTATGCCTGTGAGTTGGCCCCTTTAAGAAGTAGACAGCCAATTTCAAGGAATTGTGACCTTAATCCAAATAAAGCAAATTACCAGATGGATTATATGTACACGAGCAGAAGGTCAGGCTGGAAAATTGGTACCATATGTGGCTGATGTAGCCATTAACTTATGGGGAAGAGACCTATTAGGTATGTTACTTCTACTTATTTCCCTATAGGAATTCTTATGCATAGGGCAGATTATATCTTAGAATGGATATTTTTAGCATACAAACAAAGTAAGAAATTAAAAACCTACATTGAGAATGTCTCTGAATTGATACTAAAATGAAAATGAGTCTTTGACAATTAGTTGGAATGGATCTGGCTGAAATTGTAATACCTTTTACTAATGCAGAAATTGCTTCATTATGGGGCACAAGCTGAACATTGGCAAAGAGAATACAAAAACTTCTTGAGAGATATTAACAACAGATACCCTAAGATTAGGCCTCTACTGTTCATAAAAGGAACTAATTGGATTCTTCCTTGGATAATAAAGGGAACTCTAATATCTGGAGCCCATACATTTTACATTGATGCCAGTAAATGAGGAAGGATAGTATATAATCAGAAGAGGCTGAGAGTCCCTATAAGTCAGTTAAGAAATCTGAAGTATATGCAGTCATCATGTTGTCAGGTTTTCAGGAATCTCTTAATATAGTAACTGAGTCTCAATATGCAGAAAGGGTTGCTTTACACATAGAAACTGCTGAACTTATTCAGAATGATTCTGAATTGACTTCACTAATTATTCAGCTCCAACAAATGATCAGAAGTGTGGTTATCCACTATATATAACACACATAAGATCCCATACAGGCCTGCCAGGCCCTGTGGTGCAAGGTAATAACATTGACCAACTATAGATTGGAAGTGTACTAAATGTTTCAGAATTTCATTTAAAAACATGTTAACAGCAAAAGTTTAAAGAAAGAATTCTCTTGTCACTTGGCAACAAGTCAGGGAAATTGTGAGGCAATACCCTACTTGCTTATTATATAACCAAACTCCATTGCCTATAGGAATTATCCCTAAGAGTATCCGAAGAAATGATATTTGGCAAATGGATGTCTTCCATTTTGCAGAATTTGGTTAGCTCAAATATGAGCACTATACTATAGATATATATTCAGGATTTATTTTTTATTTTTATATTTTTTATTTTCAATATTCTTTGTTTACATTCAAAATTATTTTCCCTTTCCCAGTTCCTCCCTCCCCATAAGTTGCCTAAGCCCTCTTTCCTCCGTCCATTCTCCTATCAACCCCCTCCTACTTCTTAGTCCTGGTATTCCCCTACAATGCTGGAACAAGCATTTTCAGGAGCAGGGACCTCTCTTTCCTCCTTATTAGGAGTCATTTTATATGTGAATAGTGTCTTGGGTATTCAGAGTTTCTGAGCTAATATCAATTTATCAGTGACTGTATTCCATGTGTGTTCTTTTGTGATTGAGTTACCTCACTTAGGATGATATTTTCCATATTCAGGATTTCAATGGGCAACTGACTTAGCATCAGAAAAAATTTGATTCTGTAATTACAAATTTTTTAGAATTTATGGCCATTATGGGACTACTCATAAAAATTGAAGCAGACAGTGGTCCAAGATATATCTCTAATAAGATGAAACAGTATTTTTCTATACTATAATATAAAACATGGTTCAGGCATATCACACAATCCTACAGGACAAGCAATTGTGGAGAGATCTAATTGAACTCAATGGAGATGCTTAATAGGCAAAAGGGATCAACAAGATCCCCCAAACATAGATTATAAAAGTGTTTTATTTACCTTAAATTTTTAAATGCTAATGAACAAAACACTACAGTTGCTGAAAAACATTAGATTGCCGAACGAACTATTGAACTAATCCAGCCTGTTTATATTAAGGATATTCTAGCATCAGAATGGAAAATGGGAAATGTTTTATGCTGGGGGAGGGGTTATGCCTATGTTTCCACAGGAAGAGAAATGGTGTGGGTCCCTTCTACATTTATAAAATAAATCAGACATGACAAAGGGAGATCTCCTGAAGAACATGGTGACAGAGAAGAAAAGGGAGATTTGGGGGCTGGAGAGATGGCTCAGCGGTTAAGAACACTGACTGCTCTCCCGAAGGTCCTGAGTTCAAATCCCAGCAACCACATGGTGGCTCACAACCATCCGTAATGAGTTCTGACACACTCTTTTTGTCTGCCAGCCCCACCAGGCTCGGGAAGCTGTGGAAGGAGAGAATCCCCGCAGCCATATTTGCTGTCTGCAGGGACACAAAAGGATCACTAGGTACTGTAACACCCTGAGCCTTAGATTTCTGATGGTGCAAACCGCCAGGGCTCTGCCTGCACACAGGAACTGAGCACCTAGGCGGCTTTTGTCTGCCAGCCCGCCGGGCTCAGGGCCTGTGTCCTGCCCAGGAAGCTGTAGAAGGAGAGAAGCCCCACTGTGCAAACCACCAGGGGTCTGCCTGCACTCAGGAACTGAGCACCTAGGCGGTTCATCTGCAAACCAGTCCATCATAGGACCTGTGTCCTATGTGAGAATCAACAGAGGGAGTGACCCCCACCACAAATTCTTCCCTCCATAATAGAGCAGACAGAGAACACCTGGTTGACCTTGACAACCTAAGTATAGCATTGCTTGAGGCAAGATTGAGAAGGGCTCCAAAGACACAAAAGAGGAAGCCAGCATATCAGTAATCTGTACCAGAGGAAACCCAGTCATCCAGTGTTGCAGAAATAACCTTAAAGATCCACAGTAGGTTGAAGCTCCAGCCAGTGACAATAAGACCATCTAACTCCTGGGAGAACCAGATGGCTAAAGGCAAACATAGGAGCATTACTAACAGAAACCAAGGCATTATGGCAGCATCTGAACCCAATTCTCCAACAATAGCAAGTCCTGGATACCACAACACACCAGAAAAACAAGATTTGGATTTAAAATCACTGGTCATAATGCTAGTACAGGAACACATGAAGGACATACTTAAAGAAATTCAGGAGAAAATGGATCAAAAATTAGAAGCCCTTACAAGGGAAACACAAAAATCATGGAAAGAAATTCAGGAGAATACAAAAGCCAATAAGGAGGAAATGCAAAAATCACTTAAAGAAATACAGGAGAACCTTGATCAACAGGCAGAAGTCATGAAAGAGGAAACACAAAAATTGTTTAAAGAATTAGAGGAAAACACAAGCAAATGACAGAACTGAGCAAAAATTTCCAGGATCTAAAAACAGAAGTAGAAACAACTAAGAAAGCACAAAGGGAGACAATTTTGGAGGTAGAAAACCTTGGGAAGAAATCAGGGACCATAGATGCAAATATCAACAACAGAATACAAGAGATAGAAGAATCTCAGATGCTGAAGATACCATAGAAACCATGGACTCAACAGTTAAAGAAAATGCAAAATGCAAAAAGCTTGTAACCCAAAATATCCAGGAAATCCAGGACACAATGAGAAAGCCAAATCTAAGGATCATAGGTATTGATGAGAGTGAAGATTTACAACTTAAAGGGCCAGCAAATATCTTCAACAAAATTATGGAAGAAAACTTCCCTAACCTAAAGAGAGAGATGCCCATGAATATACAAGAAGCCTACAGAACTCCAAACAGACTGGACCAGAACAGAAATACCTCCCGTCACATAATAATCAAAACCCCAAATGTACTAAACAAAGAAAGAATACTTAGGGCAGTAAGAGAAAAAGGGCAAGTAACATATAAAGGAAGACCTATCAGAATTACACCAGATTTCTCACCAGAGACCATGAAAGCTAGAAGATCCTGGGCGGAGCTCATGAAGACTCTAAGAGAACACAAATGCCAGCCGAGACTACTATACCCAGCAAAACTCTCAATTACTATAGATGGAGAAACCAAGATATTCCATGACAAAACTAAATTTACACAATATCTTTCTACAAACCCAGCCCTACAAAGGTTAATAGGGGGAAAGCACCAGTACAATGAGGGAAACTATACCCTGGCAAGAGCAGGATATTAAGCTTCTTTCATCAAACCCAAAGAGGATAACCACACACATATAAAATTAAAATCAAAAATGTTAGGAAGCAATAACCACTACTCATTGATAACTCTTAACATCAATGGACTCAATTCCCCAATAAAAAGACATAGACTAACAGACTGGTTACGTAAACAGGAGCCTACATTTTGCTGCTTACAGGAAACACACCTCAATGTCAAAGACAAAAACTACCTTAGAGTAAAAGGCTGGAAGACAATTGTTCAAGCAAATGGTCCCAGGAAACAAGCCAGAGTTGCCATTCTAATTTCTGATAAAATTGATTTTCAATCTAATGTCATCAAAAGAGACATGGAAGGTCACTACTTGCTGGTCAAAGGAAAAATACAACAAGAAGAACTCTCAATCCTGAATATCTATGTCCCAAATACAAGGGCACCCTCATTCATAAAAGAAACTTTACTAAAGTCCAAAGTACACATTGCACCTAAGACAATAATTGTGGGTGACTTCAACACTCCACTTTCATCAATGGACCGATCAGGAAAACAGAAACTAAACAGGGAGACAATGAAACTAATTGAAGCTTTGAACCAATTGGAGTTAACAGATATATATAGAACTTTTCATTCCAAAGCAAAAGAATATACCTTTTTCTCAACACCTCATGGTACCTTCTCCAAAATAGATCATATAGTTGGTCACAAGGCAGACCTCAACAAATATAAGAAGATTAAAATAATCCCATGCCTCCTATCAGATCACTATGGAGTAAAAGTGGTCTTTATTAACAGTAAAAACAACAGAAAGCCCACATACACATGGAAACTGAATAATACTCTACTCAATGATACCTTGGTCAAGGAAGAAATAAATAAAGAAATCAAAGATTTCTTAGAATTTAATGAAAATGAAGGCACAACATACACAAATCTGTGGGACACAATGAAAGCAGTGCTAAGAGGAAAACTCAGCTTTGAGTGCCTTCAAAAAGAAATTCGAGAGAGCTTACACTAGAAGATTAACGGAACAACTGAAAACCCTGGAACAAGAAGAAGCTAATTCACCCAGGAGGAGTAGAAGGCAGGAAATCATCAAACTCAGGGCTGAAATCAATCAAGTAGAACCAAGAGAACCATACAAAGAATCAGCAAGACCAAAAGCTGGTTCTTTGAAAAAATCAACAAGATAGATAAACCCTTAGCCAGACTAACCAAAGGGCACAAAGAAAGTATCCAAATTATCAAAATTAGAAATGAAAACGCAGATATCACAATAGAAACTGAGGAAATTCAAAAAATCATCAGATCCTACTACAAAAACCTGTACTCAACACAACTGGAGAATCTGGAGGAAATGGACATTTTCTTAGACAGATACCAATTACCAAAATTAAACCAGGATCAAATAGACCATCTAAACAGACCCATAACCGCTAAAGAAATAGAAGGGGTCATAGATAGGCTTCCAACCAAAAAAAGCACAGGAAGATGGTTTCAGTGCAGAATTCTATCAGACCTTCAAAGAAGACTTAACACCAATACTCTTCAAACTCTTCCACCAAATAGAAACAGAAGGAACACTACCCAACTCCTTCTTCGAAGCCACTATTATGCTGATACCAAAACCACACAAAGACCCAACTCAGAAAGAGAATTTCAGGCCAATTTCCCTTATGAATATCGATGCAAAAATACTAAATAAAATTCTTGCCCACAGAATCCAAGAACACATCAAAACGATCATCTACCATGATCAAGTAGGCTTCATCCCAGGGATGCAGGGATGGTTCAATATACGGAAATCCATAAATGGTATCCACTACATAAACAAACTCAAAGAAAAAAACCACATGATCATTTCATTAGATGCTGAAAAAGCATTTGACAAAATTCAGCATCCTTTCATGCTAAAAGTCTTGGAAAGGACATGAATTCAAGGCCTATATCTAAACATAGTAAAAGCAATATACAGGAAACTGGTAGCCAACATCAAACTAAATGGAGAGAAACTTGAAGCAATCCCACTAAAATCAGGGACTAGACAAGGCTGCCCCCTCTCTCCGTATCTTTTCAATATAGTTCTTGAAGTCCTAGCTAGAGCAATTAGACAACAGAAGGAAGTCAAAGGGATACAAATTGGAAAGGAAGTAGTCAAATTATCACTATATGCAGATGATATGATCGTATACTTAAGTGACCCTAAATACTCTACTAGAGAACTCCTACAGCTGATAAACAACTTCAGCAAAGTGGGTGGCTACAAAATCAACGCAAGCAAATCAGTAGCCTTTATATATTCAAAGGATAAGCAGACTGAGAAAGAATTTAGGGAAATGACCCCCTTCACAATAGCTACAAACAACATAAAGTATCTTGGGGTGACTCTAACCAAACAAGTGAAAGACCTATATGACAAGAACTTCAGATCTCTGAAGAAGGAAATCGAAGAAGATCTCAGAAAATGGAAAAACCTTCCACACTCATGGATTGGCAGGATTAATATAGTTAAAATGGCCATCTTGCCAAAGGCAATCTACAGATTCAATGCTATTCCCATAAAAATCCCAACCCAGTTCTTCATAGAGCTAGAAAGAGCAATTCTCAAATTCATCTGGAATAACAAAAAACCCAGGATAGCTAAAACTATTCTCAACAGTAAAAGAACTTCAGGGGGATTCAATATCCCAGACTTTAAACTCTACTACAGAGCAATAATGATAAAAACTGCATGGTATTGGTACAATATCAGGCAAGCGGATCAATGGAATAGGATTGAAGACCCAGAAATGAACCAACACACCTATGGTCACTTGGTCTTCGACAAAGGGGCTGAAAGCATCCAGTGGAAAAAAGATAGTCTTTTCAACAAATGGTGCTGGTTCAATTGGAGGTCAGCATGCAGAAGAATGCGAATCTATCCATCAAGAAGGTAGAACCCAGAGAACCAAATAACCCCATTAAAAAGAGGGTTATGGAGCTAAACAAAGAATTTTCACATGAAGAACTTCGGAGAGCTGAGAAACACCTTAAGAAATGTTCAACATCATTAATCATTAGGGAAATGCAAATCAAAACAACCCTGAGATTTCACCTCACACCAGTCAGAATGGCTAAGATCAAAAACTCAGGAGACAGCAGGTATTGGCGAGGATGTGGAGAAAGAGGAACACTCCTCCACTGCTGGTGGGATTGCAAGATGGTGCAACCACTTTGGAAATCAGTCTGGCGCTTCCTCAGAAAACTTGGCATGTCACTTCCTGAGCACCCTGTTATACCACTACTGGGCATATATCCAGAGGATTCTTCAGCATGCAATAAGGACACATGCTCCACTATGTTCATAGCAGCTCTATTTGTAGTAGCCAGAAGCTGGAAAGAACCTAGATGTCCTTCTACGGAGGAATGGATACAAAAAATGTGGTATATTTACACAATGGAGTACTATACAGCCATTAGAAACAATGAATTCATGAAATTCTTAGACAAATGGATGGAGCTGGAGAACATCATACTAAGTGAGGTAACCCAGTCTCAAAAGATCAATCATGGTATGCACTCACTGATAAGTGGATATTAGCCTAGAAGCTTTGAATACCCAGGACATAAACCACAAATTAAATGATGTCCAAAAAGAATGGAGGAGTGGGCCCTGGTTCTGGAAAGACTCAGTGCAAGAGTATAGGGAATTCCAGAACAGGGAAGTGGGAAGGGGTAGATGGAAGAATAGGGGAACGGAAGGGGGCTTATGGGACTTGAGGGGAGTGGGGACCCAGAAAAGGGGAATTCATTTGCAATGTAAATAAAAAAATAAATAAATAAAAATTAAAATGAAAAAAAAAATAAAAAAACAAGAAAAGGGAGATTTGTGCAATCAACAAAATAGGTGATGTATATGTGGTGCAGTTTATGTCTCTATATGGAAACAGCTCTGGAAACAGCTGAGATTAAAATGTCTATATGCACTCAATAACACTTATTTTATGCAAATTTCTCTTAATTTGATATTTGCCAGGAGACATTCTCACATAAATCTCAAAACCTCCTCTGTTCAGCCATCTTACATGCTCAAGACTGCTTCTAGAAGAAGAAAAAAAAATATTAGCTTTCAGGTTTGCCAAATAGCAAGTTGGTCAGAACATATAGAGCTCATGTTGGTTAGAACAGAGTTCACCTCCAGTTAGATTACTATAGTAATTTCTTTCCACTTCACCTCCTCGTGATCATTTTAGTTTGACAGCTTCTTTGAAGCCCAAGCCAGGTTTGTCATGAGATTCTGAGAGATGATTCTGAGAGACTACTTCCTAGAGACAATGTTTATAGACAGTGCTTGCCCCCCGAGAGGCTGTTTTCCAGAGACAATATTTGCCCCTCATACCCCCTCCTTACATCCTGCTTGCTTTCCTTTATATTGCCGTGTGTAAAACAATAAAATTTGACAACTTGATCAGAATACTGTTTTGCTGTCTGTTTCTTGCATCTCTTGTCTCACATTCTCTCCTAGTTGATCTGGGGACCCAGTTGACTGTCCTATGGGTCGGGACAGTTTTTGGGACAGCTCCTTCCCATAATTCAACCCCCACTCAAAACAAAATAAAACAAACAAACAAACAAAAATGTCAACAGCCTAAACAGAAAGCCATTGAAGTGGACTCTAAAGAAGTGTGATAAGGAGGCCGGAGTGTAGCTCTCCACACCTGATGGCTTCTGGCAGGGTTGTGTGTGGGAAAGGACTCAGTTCTAATCTAGAGCCAAGTCATTGAGAGTATGACCAAGCTCTAGTGAAAGTAAAGATAATAGAGATTAGATGTGTTTTCTTTTTGTTGTTTTTGTTGGGGATTCAGAAGTGTTGAGATGTGTTGGAGTAAATCTCCAAGACAGACTGGCTCAGATCAAGAAATCACAACTCAATTAGCTTGAATACAATCTATAAGCCTAGATTGAGTAGATCTACCACTACACTACTCTATTCCCATCTATGAGATCCCATATAACTTTTGGTTTCTCCAAGTCACATGCCTCTGCTCCATTCTCCCTCCACTTCCTCTATTGTTCTCTCTCTGCCCCAATCCCTTCTCCCCTAAACTTTTCAACTCCACTTTCCTTCCTACTGCTGGAATCACTGGCTCTACCCTTTATTTGAAAAGTAAACGTGGTAAGAAATTTCACAGGGCACCTGTATATGTGATTCACTCCCCTTCTGCAGCCCCTCCCAGAATAGTAGAATTAGCATCAAAATACAAGACCAGTGCTATCCACAACACTCCCCCCTCTCTATCCAATTATAGGACTCTTTTATCTCAGTTATAAATTGAGCACAACTATTACCATATTGTAATTTGTAAAGTACAAATTGGACCTAACACCCAGTCCATCATTTTTGTTAATTAAATAGGACCTCTGTCATCTATAGTAACATAAAGGACTTATAATTCAACACCTGACTCATGTCCTGGCTTTAGATTGTATGCCATCTGAAAACCATCCTCTCAAATCTATATCATCCTTCTCAATGATAAATAGCTTGGACTGGATATGAGACTACCAGTCTTTAACCCTGTCAGAAATCCAAGAACGACTAATATTGCCTGAAAATGTAAGTAGCACAAAATAAAGCTTCCAAAACTTAGATAAATTATAGAGATTACTTATTACTCGGAGAGTCCCTGTATTTAAAAAGTTTGAGCATCAGTCTTTAGCCTCCTGGCCCAGGATCATCTGACAGACCTATGCAATGCAGAATTTTGAAGGGCTTATTACCCTGTCTTGCAGAGATTATCAGTCGACTCTCGCACATAGTGTGTCCTTTATCTGGACAGTATTTTATCTGTAGATGAAATGAAACAATTCTTGTCTAGTGGCTGTCTTACCACAATTAGAGCAACTCCACTGATGCGAAATTTCTTCTTTGAATCAAAAAATAAAAGGTGCTTTCAGGAGCAGACAGGTCTCTAGTTAAGTTATCTTTAATGAAGAAATGTCCATAAATTTCATATTCTCTGGACTTATAATGCCTTTGAAGACTATTTATCTACGAAAAGCGTCTCTGAACTGTTAAGCTTTGATGACTTTCTTGACAATTTCTAATTGAAATATCTCTGAAACACCCTTTTAAGTAACTCACAACCATGAGTTTGCTTTCTGGTGCTTAACTCCTATTGCTTAATTATCTTAAAATGGTTTATAATAGCAGTAATAGAAAAACTGTGTCTAAGCTTTATATTCTTAAATATGTTATACAGGCACATGCCTATATGAGAGTAACAATATTAATCCCAATTTTATATCAATAAAAATTTATACCAATGAAAATCTTAAATGTGTATCAAATAAATTCTGTACCAACATAAGAAGGGACTGTATTTTTCTTTGTTTAGCCTACAGTATATAAAACTTAAAAGTACCATGTAGTGCTGTAAATACATTCAAATGGAGTATGCAGGATGCACAGACTGGTCAATGAAGATCAATAAAGGAAGATGATTGCCTTTCTTCAGGAAAGTTTGATCACATAATCAAACTACAATATAACTTTGTATACTTGCTTTCATAAAGGACAGTATGTAATATCTGTCATGACCCACAGGACATACAGTCTTTCTGCTGGCCCTGTGGGCTTCTGTCATTTCCCCTCACCCAATACTAGATCAGGTTCTCTTCTCACTCTAAACCGCCCCATCCAGTTTCCCGCTCAGGTAATTCTCTCTCTCCCCACTTGTGGTTGCTTTCTTCTACCTCCCAAGTGGAGCTTGTCTAACTTGCTGTCTGTATGTAGAAACATGAAAATAGACACATATTTGTCACCTTGCACAAACCTCAAGTGAAAGTGGATGGATCATGGATCTCAACATGAAACCAGATACACTGAAACCAATACAAGAGAAAGTGGGAAAGAGCATTTATCTCATTGGCTCAGGGAGGAATTTTCTAAACACAACTCTAATGGCTCATGCTCTAATATCAAAAATTAATAAATGGAACTTTATGAAACTGGAAAGCTTCTGTAAGGCAAATGATATAATCAATAAGACAAATTGGCAAACCTCAGATCGGGAACATATCTTCATTAACTCCATATACAATAGATGTCCAATAGATGACCAATACCCAAAATATATAAATAAGTCAAGAAGCTAATCACCAAAAACCCAAACAACCCAATAAAATATAGGGTATAGAACTAACCCAGATTTCACAACTGAGGAATCTTGAATGGCTGAGAAGCACCTGAAGGCATGTTCAAAGTCCTTAGTGATCAGAGAAATGCAAATCAAAATGACACTGTGATTCTACCTTACACCAATGAGAATGGCTAAGATCAAAACCTCAGATGACAGGACATGTTGGAGAGGATGTGTTAAAAGCGGAAAACTCCTTCATTGCTGGTGGAACTATAAACTGCTACAATCACTCTGGAAATCAAACTGGAGTTTCCTCAGAAATTTGGAAATATATCTACTGGAAGACCCAGCTGTACCACTCTTGGGAATGTATCGAAAGATACATTATGCCATAGGGGCACGTCTTCCACTATATTCTTAGTGGCCCTACTTGTAATAGCCAGAAGCTAGACACAATGCATATGTCCCACTACAGAAGAGTGGATACAGAAAATGTGGTTCAATTACACAATTCAGCTATTACAAATGAAGACATCCTGAATTTTTCAGGAAAATGTATGGAGGTAGAAAATATCATTCTGAGCAAGGCATCTCAGACCCAAAAAAGGAAACACATGTTATGTGCTCACTAATGCAAAGATATTAGCCAAAATATATACAGTACAAAGTACCCAAGATATGGTCCACAGAACTCAAAATATTTAATTAACAAGCTGAAGTGCCCAAGTGAGTAGAGTTTCTGTATAGGCACCTTCTTTGAACTGATACTGTATTCTATTTATATATAACAGTATTTATTCATGAAAACAATTTGTGAATTTCGGTGCAAGGTTGTCTCTGCACTTCAGAAAATTACATTTAATTAATAATATTACTCATAACCAGAGAGGCTTTCTCCACCTGCTAATGGGAGCCAAGACTCACAGCCAAGCATTATGAAGAAAGAGAAAACTCAAATTGAAGCTCTCCATCTGGTTCTTCACATTAGAACTCAAGTAATTCCAAGGAAAAGTGAGAGCAATAATTGTAGAAGCAAGAGGGACCAAAAGAACAAGGCAACAAATCTCACAGAATCAACTAATCAGGGCTTATAGGTGCCCACAGTGCCTGAAACAATAATCATGGATTTTAACTGCGTCTTTGGCATATATGTTTTTGTTGGATTATTCAGTGGGAATGGGTAATATCTCTGGCTCTTTTACTTGAACTTAAGACCCCCTTTCTCTTACTTAATTGCCTTGGCCATCCCAGATATAACAATTTGTACCTAGTTTTATTCTGTCTTGTAATGCCATTTTCCCATAATATCCATGCCCTTTTTTAAACTGAAGGAGAAGTGGATATACAGAAGAGTGGAGGTAGCAGCGGTGGTGCGGTGGAGTTGTAGTGAGGTGTTTGGGATAAGAGTAGTGGATGGAGGGAACCTGCAGTCAGGATGCATTGCATAAATCAAGAATGTTTTAAGAAGAGCAGAAAATACTACCATACAATATTATGTCAGATAATTTAATAAAAGATGTTTTTATGTGTTCATTAAATAATTTGATAACACTCATTTTTACAAATTAATTTTCAAATATTTCGTATGTTTTAATTTCAAAATTGTAGTCAATGTTATATTAATATTTTTTACAAGCTTGTGCATAGAGATCCCTTATTTAAAGCATATGTATTAAGAACTAAAAAGAGTATCGAACTATTGCTGATAGCCCAGAATATTTGAAAGGGTTATAAAATATCTGGATGGACAACATCACCATAATTAAGTGTGGATTGATGACATTGAATGCAATATCTTATGAATAAAGCTCACAACTTAAACTATTAGAAGATAATTTCAAACTACTGGCATAATCTGATAATTTGTAAGAATATAAATGAAATAAGATACATGGAAAAAGTCATTAAAGATATATCACTTCTAGGAACAAATTTTAGAACCTTTAAAAGTGAAAGCATTTCCAACCATTTGCCTAAATATTTCATAGATTCATTGTTTTTAATTGGTGAGTAGTATTCCACTGTATGAATATACCACATTTTCTATATCCATTCCTCCATTGAGGGACATCTGGGTCCTTTCCAGATTCTGGCTATTATAAATAAGTCTGCTATGAACATAGTGTAGCATGTGTCCTTATTACATGCTGGGGAATCCTCTGGATATATGCCTAGGAGTGGTACAGCAGGGTCCTCCGGAAGTGTCATGTTCAGTTTTCTGAGGAACCACCAGACTGATTTCCAAAGTGGTTGTACCATTTTGCAATCCCACCAGCAGTGGAGGGTGACTTCAACACTGCACTTTCCTCAATGGACCGATCAGGAAAACAGAAACTAAACAGGGACATAATGAAATTAATTGAAGCTTTGGACCTACCCCTGTTCTAACACCCACCCCTTCCCACTTCCCTGTTCTGGTTTTGCCCTATACTGCTACACTGAGTCTTTCCAGAACAAGGGGCCACTCCTCCGTTCTTCTTGTACCTCATTTTTTTTTTAATTTTTTTTATTCGATATAATTTATTTACATTTCAAATGATTTCCCATTTTCTAGCCCCCCCCCCCACTCCCCGAAAGTCCGGTAAGCCCCCTTCTCTTCCCCTGTCCTCCCATCCACCCCTTCCCACTTCTCCGTTCTGGTTTTGCTGAATACTGTTTCACTGAGTCTTTCCATAACCAGGGGCCACTCCTCCTTTCTTCTTGTACCTCATTTGATGTGTGGATTATGTTTTCGGTATTCCAGTTTTCTAGGTTAATATCCACTTATTAGTGAGTGCATACCATGATTCACCTTTTGAGTCTGGGTTACCTCACTGAGTATGATATTCTCTAGCTCCATCCATTTGCCTAAGAATTTCATGAATTCGTTGTTTCTAATGGCTGAATAGTACTCCATTGTGTAGATATACCACATTTTTTGCATCCACTCTTCTGTTGAGGGATACCTGGGTTCTTTCCAACATCTGGCAATTATAAATAGGGCTGCTATGAACATAGTAGAACATGTATCCTTATTACATGGTGGGGAGTCTTCTGGGTATATGCCCAGGAGTGGTATAGCAGGATTTTCTGGAAGTGAGGTGCCCAGTTTTCGGAGGAACCGCCAGACTGATTTCCAGAGTGGTTGTACCAATTTGCAACCCCACCAGCAGTGGAGGAGTGTTCCTCTTTCTCCGCACCCTCTCCAACACCTGCTGTCTCCTGAATTTTTAATCTTAGCCATTCTGACTGGTGTAAGATGAAATCTTAGGGTTGTTTTGATTTGCATTTCCCTAATGACTAATGAAGTTGAGCATTTTTTAAGATGCTTCTCTGCCATCCTAAGTTCTTCAGGTGAGAATTCTTTATTTAACTCTGTACCCCATTTTTTAATAGGGTTGTTTGGTTTTCTGGAGTCTAACTTCTTGAGTTCTTTATATATATTGGATATTAGCCCTCTATCTGATGTAGGATTGGTGAAGATCTTTTCCCAATTTGTTGGTTGCCGATCTGTCCTCTTGATGGTGTCCTTTGCCTTACAGAAACTCTGTAACCTTATGAGGTCCCATTTGTCAATTCTTGCTCTTAGAGCATACGCTATTGGTGTTCTGTTCAGAAACTTTCTCCCTGTACCGATGTCCTCAAGGGTCTTCCCCAGTTTCTTTTCTATTAGCTTCAGAGTGTCTGGCTTTATGTGGAGGTCCTTGATCCATTTGGAGTTGAGCTTAGTACAAGGAGACAAGGATGGATCAATTCGCATTCTTCTGCATGCTGACCTCCAGTTGAACCAGCACCATTTGTTGAAAAGGCTATCTTTTTTCCATTGGATGTTTTCAGCCTCTTTGTCGAGGATCAAGTGGCCATAGGTGTGTGGGTTCATTTCTGGATCTTCAATCCTGTTCCATTGATCCTCCTGTCTGTCACTGTACCAATACCATGCAGTTTTTAACACTATTGCTCTGTTATATTGCTTGAGGTCAGGGATACTGATTCCCCCAGATTTTCTTTTGTTGCTGAGAATAGTTTTAGCTATCCTGGGTTTTTTGTTGTTCCAGATGAATTTGATAATTGCTCTTTCTAACTCTGTGAAGAATTGAGTTGGGATTTTGATGGGTATTGCATTGAATCTGTATAGTGCTTTAGGCAAAATGGCCATTTTTAACTATATTGATTCTACCGATCCATGAGCATGGGAGGTTTTCCCATTTTTTGAGGTCTTCTTCCATTTCCTTCTTCAGAGTCTTGAAGTTCTTGTCATACAGATCTTTCACATGTTTGGTAAGAGTCACCCCAAGATACTTTATACTGTTTGAGGCTATTGTGAAGGGGGTCATTTCCCTAATTTCTTTCTCAGCCTGCTTATCCTTTGAGTATAGGAAGGCCACTGATTTGCTTGAGTTGATTTTATAACCTGCCACTTTGCTGAAGTTATCAGCTGTAGGAGCTCTCTAGTGGAGTTCTTTGGGTCACTTAGGTAGACGATCATGTCGTCTGCAAATAATGATAGTTTGACTTCTTCCTTTCCAATTTGTATCCCTTTGACCTCCTTATGTTGTCGAATTGCCCGAGCTAGTACCTCAAGTACAATATTGAAAAGATAAGGAGAAAGGGGGCAGCCTTGTCTGGTCCCTGATTTCAGTGGGATTGCTTCAAGTTTCTCTCCATTTAGTTTGATGCTGGCTACCGGTTTGCTGTATATTGCTTTTACTATGTTTAGGTATGGGCCTTGAATTCCTGTTCTCTCCAAGACTTTAAGCATGAAGGGATGCTGAATTTTGTCAAATGCTTTTTCAGCATCCAATGAAATGACCATGTGGTTTTGTTCTTTGAGTTTGTTTATGTAGTGGATTGTATTGATGGATTTCCGTATATTGAACCAACCCTGCATTCCCGGGATAAAGCCTACTTGATCATCGTGGATGATCGTTTTGATGTGTTCTTGGATTCGGTTGGCAAGAATTTTATTGAGTATTTTTGCATCGATGTTCATAAGGGAAATTGGTCTGAAGTTCTCTTTCTTTGTTGGATCTTTGTGTGGCTTTGGTATCAGCGTAATTGTGGCTTCATAGAAGGAATTGGGTAGTGTTCCTTCTGTTTCTATTTTGTGGAATAGTTTGAAGAGTATTGGTGTTAACTCTTCTTTGAAGGTCTGGTAGAATTCTGCACTGAAGCCATCTGGTCCTGTGCTTTTTTTGGTTGGAAGCCTTTCTATGACTCCTTCTATTTCTTTAGGCATTATGGGACTGTTTAGATGGTCTAGTTGGTCCTGATTTAATTTTGGTATCTGGTATCTGTCAAGGAAATTGTCCATTTCCTCCAGATTCTCCAGTTGTGTTGAGTACAGGCTCTTGTAGTAGGATCTGATGATTTTTTGGATTTCCTCAGTTTCCGTTGCTATATCTCCCTTTTCATTTCTAAGTTTGTTAATTTGGATACTTTCTCTGTGCCCTTTGGTCAGTCCAATTAGATTTAACAGATATATATAGAACATTCTATCCTAAAACAAAAGAATATAACTTTTTCTCAGCACCTCATGGTACCTTCTCCAAAATCGACCAGATAATTGGTCACAAGACAGACCTCAACAAATATAAGAAGATAGAACTAATCCCATGCCTCCTATCTGATCACTATGGAGTAAAAGTGGTCTTCAATAGCAACAGAAACAACAGAAAACCCACATACACGTGGAAACTTAACAATACTCTTCTCAATGATACCTTGGTCAAGGAAGAAATAAAGAAAGAAATTAAAGACTTTTTAGAACACAATGAAAATGAAAACACAACATACCCAAATCTATGGGACACAATGAAAGCAGTGCTAAGAGGAAAACTCATAGCCCTGAGTGCCTCCAAAAAGAAAATGGAGAGAGCATACATTACCAGCTTAATGACACACCTGAAAGCCCTAGAACAAAAAGAAGCTACTTTGCCCAGGAGGAGTAGAAGGCAGGAAATCATCAAACTCAGGGCCGAAATCAATCAAGTAGAAACAAAGAGAACCATACAAAAAATCAACAAAACCAGGAGCTGGTTCTTTGAGAAAATCAACAAGATAGATAAACCCTTAGCCAGACTGACCAAAGGGCACAGAGAACGTATACAAATTAACAAACTTGTACCTCATTTGATGTATGGATTATGTTTTGGGTATTCCAGTTTTCTAAGTTAATATCCACTTATTAGTAAGTGCATACCATGATTGATCTTTTGAAACTGGGTTACCTCCCTTGGTGTGATGTTCTCCAGCTCCATCCATTTGCCTAAGAATTTCATGAATCATTGTTTCTAATGGCTGAAGAGTACTCCATTGTGTAGATATACCACATTTTTGCATTGATTCTTCTGATGAGGAATACCCAGGTTCTTTCCAGCTTCTGGCTATTATAAATAGGGCTGCTATGAACATAGTCGAGCATGTATCCTTATTACCTGCTGAGGAATCCTCTGGGTATATGGCCAGGAGTGGTATAGCAGGATCTTCTGGAATTGACATGCTCAGTTTTCTGAGGAACTGCCAGACTGATTTCCAGAGTAGTTGCACCAATTTGCAACCCCACCAGTAGTGGAGGAGTGTTCCTTTATATCCATATCATTGCCAACACCTGCTGTCTCCTGAATTTTTAATCTTAGCCATTCTGACTGGTGTAAGGTGAAATCTCAGGGTTGTTTTGATTTGCATTTCCCTAATGACTAATGAACTTGAGCATTTTATAAGATGTGTCTCCACCATCCGAAGTTCTTCAGGTGAAAATTCTTTGTTTAACTCCATACCCCATTTTTCAATAGGGTTATTTGGTTTACTGGGGTCTAACTACTTTAGTTCTTTGTATATATTGGATTTTAGCCCTGTATCTGGTGTAGGGTTGGTGAAGATCTTTTCCCAATTTGTTGGTTGACAATTTGTCCTTTTGATCGTGTCCTTAGCCTTACAGAAACTTTGCAATTTTTTGAGGTCCTATTTTTCAATTCTTGATCATAGAGCATACACTATTGGTGATCTCTTCAGAAACTTTCCCCCTGTACTGATGTCTTCAAGGGTCTTCCCCAGTTTCTTTTCTGTTAGCTTCAGAGTGTCTGGCTTTATGTGTAGGTCCTTGATTCATTTGGAGTTGAGCTTAGTACCAGGAGACAAGGATAAATAAATTCGCATTCTTCTGCATGCTTACCTCCAGTTGAACCAGCGCCATTTGTTGAAAAGGCTATCTTTTTTCCATTGGATATTTTCAGCCCCTTTGTTGAGGATCAAGTGGCCATAGGTGTGTGGGTTCATTTCTGGATCTTCAATCCTGTTCCATTGATCCACCTGCATGTCACTGTACCAATACCATACAGTTTTTAACACTATTTATCTGTAGTATTGCTTGAGGTCAGGGATACTGATTCCCCCAGAATTTCTTTTGTTGTTGAGAATAGTTAGCTCGGGCAATTAGACAACATAAGGAGGTCAAAGGGACACAAATTGGAAAGGAAGAAGTCAAACTATCACTATTTGCAGATGATATGATAGTCTAGCTAAGTGACCCAAAAAACTCCACTAGAGAACTCCTACAGCTGATAAACAACTTCAGCAATGTAGCAGATTATAAAATCAACTTAAACAAAGCAGTAGCCTTCCTATACTCAAAGGATAAGCAGGTTGAGAAAGAAATTAGGGAAATGACACCCTTCACAATAGCCACAAACAGTATACAGTACCTTGGGGAGACTCTTACCAAACATGTGAAAGATCTGTATGACACGAACTTCAAGACTCTGAAGAAGGAAATGGACGAAAACTTCAAAAAATGGAAAAAACCTCCTATGCTCATGGATAGGCAGGATTAATATATTTAAAATGGCCATTTTGCCAAAAGCAATATACAGATTCAATGCAATACCCATCAAAATCCCAAATCAGTTCTTCATCGAGTTAGAAAGAACAATTCTCAAATTCATCTGGAATAACAAAAACCCAGGATAGCTAAAGCTCTTCTCAACAACAAAAGAAATTCTGGGGGAATCAGTATCCCTGACCTCAAGCAATACTACAGAGCAATAGTGTTAAAAACTGCAAGGTATTGGTACAGAGACAGGCAGGTAGATCAATGGAATTTATGTATGTTCCTGCATTTTGTTTGGCAGATTTTATGCATAGTGTCTTTAATGCTGTAAATACATATATTCAAATGTCCTGATATGATAAAAATTTTTCTTTCTTTCTAGTAATCTTTCTACTGAACCCTTCAAAATGATCCCAGTTATTTTGAAAAATTTAACTGTATCAAAATTATTTATAGTCAAAATTGCTTAAGTATGTGTTTTAATACAGAGCACTGATAAAGATTAAATGACATAGAACTATGTATGTATCTTTCAGCATGCGCTTTTTGCAATGGCATAACACCAGCTTGCCTGCTTCTCTAAATAGCCTAATGTCTGAAGGCTTTCCGGGACTTATAGTGCATGAAGGGCAATAGGTAAGGGATCCTCCCAAACAACAACAAAATCTAGGAACCCCAAGCAGTCTAGCAGATATGACCCATCACCCACCCAAACCCACCCCACAATCCCCACTCCTCTTCCTGGCACTCTCTTTCTGCTGAGTCAAATCACCAGCTTGTCTGCTCCTCTAAAGAACGCACAGTCTGAAAGTCTCTCTGGAGATCATCTTCTTTCAAGGGATGAAATCAGTAGCCTGTCTGACCTTCTAATGATACAACAGTCTGAAGGCCTCACAGGAAGTCTTCTAGAGCCAAGGTCACAGGCCTCACAAGATACCTGCAACAATCCAGGGACATATGAGGCAGGCTCCAGACAAAGATAGGCAGACCAGCTAACACCAGATACAAGCAGATTATGAGAGGGAAGCAAAAGACCATAAACAAGAGATGCCAGTATACTTTGGAATTACAAGAACCCAATTCTCCTAACATAGCCAGGCCCGGATACAACAACACACCTGAAAACCAGGATGCTAACATAAAATGCTATCTCATGAAGATAAAAGAGTCCTTCAAGTGGGATATAAATAACTCACTGAAAGAAATACAGGAAAACACAGGTAGAAAGGTGAAAGCCATTAAAGAGTAAACACATAAATACCTTTAGGAAATATTGGAAATCTTAATCAAGCAGGTGAAGGAATTGAACAAAGCAACCCAAGACCTAAAGGTAGAAGTAACAATAAATAAAACACAAATGGTGACAACCTGGAAATGGAAAACCTACAAAAGATGTCAGGAAATGCAGATATAAGCATAAACAACAGAATACAAGAGAGAGAAGAGGGAAACCTGGATATAGAAGATATTTGAGAAGGTCAAAGATAATTTCAAAAAGAAAAAAAAACCTCTAACCCAGAATTTCCAGGAAATCTGTGACACAATGCAAAGACCATATCTAAGAATAATTGAAATAGAAGAAAATGAAGGTTCCCAGCTCAAGGGACCAAAACATGTCTTCAACAATATCATAGAAGAAAACTTAGGCAACCTAAAGAAACAGGTGGACATAGATTTACAAGAAGCAAATGGAACACCAAGTGGACTGGACCAGAAAAGGAAGTACTGTCATCAGATATAATCAAACCACAAAATGCACAGAAAAAGAAAGATTATTAAAAGATGTAAGAAAAAAGGACAAGTAGCATATAAAGACAGATAAATCAGAACAGACTTCTCAAGAGAGACCCTAAATACCAGAAGGTATAGAGCTCCCCCTGGGTGTTAGAATAAATGGGCCATTACACCTATCTATGTTTGTCCTGGAGGCCACCGAGACTGATCCTTAGGACAGAAATGTGGTTACTGTGACAAATACTTTTGTGCCTCTTGGGACTGTGAGACCACGGGTGACACCTATTGGAATCCCTCCTCTTCTTGGGACCTCATTCAGGTCAAGAGATATAACCCACCACAAGGTCAAACCTATGACCAATGGTGAGGGAACCCCTACTCAAGAGGGTATACCCCTTACTTTCTATGATGTGAGTCCCAGTGTAATACCTTACAAATAACTTTTATAGGCCAGGGAAAGAAATTTGCTTGGGAAACTTCACGAGGAGCTGAGTGAGGCCCATGTACGTATAGAGAAGGCAAACACCCATGTCTTTCCTTTAAATTACAGTTGGAAAAGACATTAACCTATATACATCAAGCCTCCATTGGACCAAATCATCAATTATTTAATTTTGCCCCCTCGTCACCCAGAGGAGCCCCAGAGTCTAGGAATCCATCGGCCACACAGGCTTCACATAATTCTTCCTTGACTATCTTGTTCCAACCTACCATCCACCGGGGTCCCATGTCATCATCTCGGGTAATTCTTTCCATCCTTAGTGCATCTGCCTCTGCTTTGCTCCTTAAGGAACAGGAGACTAATTCATCTAAATATATAGAATGCTGGATATGTTTTTTGGCCTCTCCTCCATTCTATGAGGGCGTTGCTCTTTTTGGAAATTTTACATATACCAATGATTCTGAGGGTTTAAAGGAAAATTTCTTAGGATTCACCTTCACAGAGGTATCTGCCATAGGAAGCTGCGTTCTGGGAGAATATATGCTACCCCCCTCTACAATTGTTAGAGATATGCAACAATACCATAACTATTGACAATCTTTATGAGTATTTGCTAGCCCCAAATTATACCTATTTGGCATGTTCCTCAGGATTGACTACCTATATTATAATATCTAAATTCATACAGCATCACAATTATTGTGTGCTGGTACAATTACTTCCAAGACTTAGCATTCAGGAGCCAAGAGACCTTTTAAACTTCTGGGATGAGAATGTTGAGATGTCCCATAGGGAGAAGAGAGAACCTATTTTGGCTATCACCCTTGCTGTTATTCTAGGATGAGGTGCAGCTGGAACAGGCACAGGCATTGCTTTACTTGTTACCTCTCAACAGAATCGACAACAATATCATTTACTTAGTGCTGCCATTGATAAGGACATGGCCAAACTCAGAGATGATTTAGCCAATTTAAAAGATTCTGTTGCCTCCTTATCAGAAGTAGTATTACAAAATAGGAGAGGTCTTGATCTGCACTTCTTACAACAGGGAGGACTTTGTGCAGCCTTAAGGGAAGAATGCTGTGTTTATGTGGACAAGACAGGACAGGTAGATGACAGTCTGAGGAGAGTAAAAGAAAGTTTAGAGAAACGCAAAAGAGAACGAGAACAGCAGGAGTCTTGTTAGAAAAATTGGTTCTCCACATTCCCGTGGCTTTCTACCCTACTACCTTCTATTCTAGGACACTTCATAGGGTTATTACTGTTAATCTCCTTTGGTCCCTGGGCTTTTCAACGATTAACCCACTTCATTAAATCACAAATAGATTCCACCCTACCCAAGAATTATGTATTGGTACAGTATCATCGACTGGACAGAGGGGAAATGATGGACCCGGGGAAATGAGATGGCTCAGCAGAAACCCACCACAGAGAGGCTCAATTCAATAAGCTCCTTTTGTGAGAATTTGTTTGGCTTCCACTTATTCATCCCTGGGGTTATCTGAAGGAGGAGCTGATCCAACGTAGCCGTCTTAAGGACGGGCAACTTCCTCCATCCACTGACCAACCTAAGACACAGGGCCTTGAGGATGAGAAGGTAAACCTATGACAGGTAAGGCTGGGGATAGGGAGGTCGATCTTAAGACAGAGACAGCTACACATTATCCGTCTGGCACCCTTGCCCAGTATTTCTGCCCAGACCTTACCACTTCTAATATAAGGAAAGGGAGAAAATGTGGGAAGCCATAATGGACCCTCACTAACAGCCCAGAGGGCTGGCAGGGCAAAGGTCCTGAGTAAAACAAAGAAGAGCCTCTACCCATGAACTGATGGTTGAAGGGAAGTCCGGAGATAACCGCAGGATACTCCAGACTATGCAAACATCAGATGTCTCCACTGGAGGACCCTTATCTCTTCCTGCTGAAACTGCCAAGAATGCTCCTCCCTCCTTTGTTCTTGCCTCAACGCGAGCTCTTCCTCTGAGAGCTTAAAACATGTGTACCCCAGAAAATTAAATGAGACCTCACAATTGAACCCCTCCTTGCCTGATCTCCTTTTTCTCTCCCCCCCCTTTGACCCTCAGGTAGCACCCCTTGGAACCCTGAATAACTGGACCTGCTGGACGGGTCAGAAAAATTCATTAAAACCCTCCTAATTTTAAAAGCCCATTGGACAATGGCTCTAGTACAGAACATTTTACCAGATGTTCAAGCAAAAGATGACACCAATAATCCTCAAATCATTCTATAAAATAGAAACAGAAGGAGCACAACTTAATTCATTCCATGAAGCCACATGTACTTACAGTAAAACCACATAAAAACACAACAAAAAAGAGAACTTCGAACAATTTCGCTTAAGAACATCAACACAAATATACTCAATAATATTCTTACAAATCAAATCCAAGAACGCATAAGAAATCATTCACCCCAATCAAGTAGGCTTCATCCCATAAATGCAAATTTGGTTCAATGTAAAAATATCCATTAACGCAACCCACTCTATAAAGAAACTCGAAGGAAAAAAAATCAAATTTTAATCTCATTAGATGGGAAAAAAGCATTTGACAAAATACAACACACGTTCATGTTAAAAGTATTGGAAAGATCAGGGATTTAAGGCCCATAATAAAATCAGCATACAGCAAAACGACATGTAATAACAATTAAATAGAGAGATACTTGATGCAATCTCATTAAAACTAAGGACAAAGAAAGGACATCCACACTCCCAGTATCTATTCAATATAGTATTTGAGGTTCTAGTTAGTGCAATAAGAAAACAACAGTAGTTCAAGTGGAAAAGATGTCAAGGTATCACTATTTGCAGAAGATATGATGGTGTGTAAAAGTAACCACAAAAATTCTGCCAGAGAACGTCTGTAGTGGATAAACAACTTCCAAAAAATGGGTAGATATAACATTAACCCAAAGAGATCAGGAGCCTTTCTTTATAGAAATGATGAACAGGCTGAGAGAGAAATTAAGGAAAGACCACCATTAGCAGTCATCACAAATAATAAAATCTCATGTGTAAACACTAACCAAATAAGTGAAATATTTGTATTTCAAGAACTTCAAGTCTGTCAAGAAAAGAAATTAAAGAAGAAGATTTTGGGTAAAAATTAATATATATATATATATATATATATATATATATATATACCCCTAAAAGACATACAACCAACGAAAAAATGTGATAAAGAAGTAAACAGAATCTAAATAGAGATATCTCCAACAACGAGAAAGCAAATAAAGAAATGTTCAAAGACTTTAGTGATCAGGAAAATGTAATTAAAAAAAAAAAAAAAACCTCTGTGATTCTACATTATACCAATCAGAATGACTAAGATCAAAAACTGGTGATAACACATGTTAGTGAAAATGTGGGGAAAGAGGAATACTTCATTGATGGTAGGATTGAAAACTGGTACAACAACTCTGAAAGTCAATATGAAGGTTCTTCAGGAAATTGTAGAACTACCTGAAGACACAGCTATACCACTCTTGGGCTTATACTCAAAAGATTTCCCACCATGCCACAGGTTACATGTTTCTCTATGTTCATAGTGGCCTTACTTGTGATAGCCAGAAGCTGGAAATAACCCAGATGTCCTACGATAAAAGAATGGATGCAAAAAAATGTAATTCATTTGCATAATAGAATACTATTCAGCTTTAAGAGTGAGGATATCATGAGTTTTGTAGGCAAATGGATGGTATTTGAAATTATCATACTGAGTGAGGTAACTCAGACCCAAAAGAACACAAATTGTATGTACTCATTAATAAGTGGATATTAGCCAAAAAAGTACAGAATATCTAGTATACAATCCAAAGAAATCAAAAAGTTCATCAGGTTGAAATGCATAATGGAGGATTCTTCAATCCTAGCTGGAAGTGAGAAGCAATCATGAAGAGCAAAGGGACCTGTGTGGGAAAGGGTATAGGGCAACACCATTGGGTATTGTGAGAAGGAATCAAGAATGAAGCCCTGAGGGTTAACACAAAGAATGGAAACATGCTACCTCAAAAGGTACTCTCTAAAATATACCAGAGTCCTGGGAGGTGATAGACGCTCAGGACTCAGAGGGAGACCTTGGATGAAAAATGTAACCATAGGGACAGGAAACTTGCAGATTCTTTCTGCAGTAGACGACAAGGTATCAATTATAGGGGTGGGATTGCCATACCACAGTCAAAAAGTCTGCCCCAGAATTTTCCCCATCTAAAAGAATTCCAAGGACAAACATAGAAAAGTGTCTGTGTGAAAGGAGTTTGAGTGAAAATGAATAGCACAAATTTAGATCCCACTCAAGGAAAACTCCAAGGTTTGACTCTATTATTGATACCAAAGCGTGCTTACGGATAGGACCCTAGCATGGTACTGCTCCTGAAGCCCAACAAGCAGCTGAAAGACGCAGATGCAGGTACTAAGAGCCATCCCATAGACAGAACACTGGGACTTCTGTATTTGAATTAGGGAAAGGCCGGGAGAAGCTGAGAAGGAGGGTGACCCCATAAAGAGACCAGCAATCTCAGCTAATCTCGACCCGTGAGATATCTTAGACACTTACTGAGCCACCAAACAGGCAGTTAGCGGACATGAGACCCCCCCAAAACATATAAAACAGAGGACTGCCTGTTATGACCACACTGAGAGAAGAAGCACCTAAGCCTTGAGAGGCTTGAGGCCCTGTCAGGGGGTAGTTGTGGTGGGGTGTGAAAGAAGGTGGGGACATCCTCTTGGAGATGGGAGTCTAAGGAACGGATGAGGAACTATCAATGGCTTAACTTGGATGTGGAAAAAACTGGAGTGTGTAAAAAAGATTAAGTAATAATAAAAGAATGAAATACAAATGTGTGAATCTTAAATAAAATGAGAACTGTAAGAAAGCACAAACTTCAATTATTACATTTGTACTTTTGATAACGATTCCCTGCAGAAATTACGTGAAATCCTCTTCCCTGGGGACTATGTATCATGGTACTTGAAGGTGTCATGAAAGACACCAAAGAAGAGAACCAAACAACAATTCTTCCTAGCTGTTCCACCTGTGAACCGCAATGACCAACATGACTTAATTGCATTCTTAGTTTGAATTATGCCTCACATAATATGGAGGTAGTGGATAGCTTTTTACTGGACTTAAGACATGTTGAACAAGAGAGAAACTGTGCATAGTACTAAAAACCTAGTCAACTACCCAGGGCTAGTGTAGCCATGGGTATTTGAGTACAACTCACAGCTACCACATTACTAAACCAGCATAATCTCTAAATACATTCCAAGCATTTATCATCATGTCTACTGAAAAGTGTGTTCATTACCCATCATCAAGAAAACAACTCTTGGACACATACAGAGCTCATTCTTGAAAATGAGAAACAATTATAATGCAGAATTGTGGAGATCTATCACAAAGGCTATATCTATCAAACATATCCATGAGGTAAAAGCTTTGGGATCACTGTAAAAGAAAGGATGGAGAGATTCTTAGAGCCAGAAGATCAAGGATTTTACTTTGAGATTATCTCTCCTAGGGATATGAAGAACATCCATGAAGCCTCAAAATCATGGCTGCCTAAACAGGAGATGAACAAATACAGCAGCAATAGACATGTTATCATGAAGAGGAATAAATAAAAATAACAAAACACGCACACACAGAAAACTATAGGAAACTATGAGATGTTAAGTACCGAAGTGATAGTCCTCCCCAGGCAACTGTAAACAATTTGGTTATATAAAACCAGTCCAACCTGAAAATATACATTAAAGAATCTTTATTCTGAGTAGGTTAAATTAATATGTTTAGAAATATAAAGGCATATGCATGTACACACACATGGATGTACAACAGTCAAGATAAAAGGAGACCCTCAATTTGAAAGAGAGTGAAAAGTGGTGTATAAGATATAGAGAGACAAAGTTTCAAACCTGTACATATATAAAGTAACTCATAGAGAATTACATCCATGAATGAGAAAAATCCAGATTTTTCTGTGAATAATTATCATGGAACCATGTCTTAGTGCTGGTAATTAAACACTATCAGCATAATTCAAAAATTATTTCAATAATTAAAATGTATATCCTACTATATTGGTTTTCTCTGGCTTTATATACATTGACAAGATAACATCCAAGAAAGACATTTATGCTTCAATATTTGCCTCAACCACATTATATGCCATATTTATAAGATACAACTATATATCTTAGTATAAAAATAGTTGAGGTATCTATTTACAGCCACTATCCAATTTTTACAGACATCTGGTAGATTTTTCTTTTAAAGATACGTAGCAATGTATGTAAAGAATGGCCATTAATCATTTATTTCTGTCAATACATCTGATGAGACAATTTTGATGAATGCATACTAACCCACAGAAAAATAATTTCTAAAGAAGGGCAAGTTATAAAAGACAAAATATAATTAAAATTGATATTCTAGTATACTTGTTAAAGTACCTGAATTAAAATGAGTGACTATATTTTTAATGTACTAATTTTTCTTTTAGAATTGGGAAATGATGTATAATACCGTTAAACTTTTAAAAAGAGTTTATTAAGTATAAAACAAAACCAAGTAAAGAATATATACAACATATATATTTATGTATATGCATGATAGAAAATATGAATCAAATAAGGAACTCAAAGCTCCCATCAAAATTTGACTGTTTCTTCCATTTCTATTTTGTGGAAGAGTTTGCAGAGTATTGGTATTAGATCTGCTTTGAAGATCTGATAGACTTCTACACTAAACACATCTGGTACTCAGTTGGTTTTATATTTTATATTTTTAACTTATTTTATTTTATTTCTTAGGGTAGGGAAAGCATTTAATGAGGGCCATTTATTTTCATAGAGGTTATGGGATTATTTAGGTAGTTTTCCTGATACTGGTTTAATGTCGGTACTTGGTATCTGTGTAGAAAATTGTTCACTTCATCCAGATTTTGTTGAGTATAGGATTTTTTTAGTAGGACCTGATAATTTTTGAATTTTCTTGGATTCTGTTGTGATGTCTCCCTTTTCGTTACTAATTTTGTTAATTTGGATACTCTCTTTGTGCCATCTGGTTATTCTGGATAAGGGTTTATATTGATTGAAAATCTTATTGATTTTCTAAAAGAATAAGCTCCTTGTTTTGTTATTTGTATAGTTCTTTTTGTTTCTACTTGATTGATTTCAGCCCCGAGTTTGATTATTTCCTGCCCTCCTCTTACCCAAGAGGAGTCTCTTGGGTGTATTTGATTCTTTTTTGTTCTAGAGCTTTCAGATTTGCTGTCTTGCTGCTAGTGTATGCTCTCTCCAGTTTCTTTTTGGAGGCACTCAGAGATATGACTTTACCTCTTTGCACTGCTTTCTTTGTGTCACACAAATTTGGATATGTTTTACCTTCATTTTCCTAAATTCTAAAAAGTCTTTAATTCCTTTCTTTAGTACTTCCTTAACAAAGTTATCATTGAGTAGAGTGATCTTCAGCTTCCATGTGTATGTGGGCTTTCTATTGCTCTTGCTGTTATTGAAGGCCAGCATAAATCTGTGTTGATTTGAAAAGATACATGAAATTATTTGAATCTTCTGGCATTTGTTGAGACCTATTTTGTGACCAATAATATGGGCAATTTTGGAGAAGGTACCATGAGGTGCTGAGAAGAAAATATAACCTTTTGTTTTAGGATGAAATGTTCTATAATTATGTTTTTAATTCCATTTGGTTAATAACTTCTGTTACTTTCACTTTGTGTCTGTTTATTTTCTGTTTCCATGATATTTCAATTGGAAGAGTGGGGTGATGAAGTCTCCCACTAGTATTGTGTGAGGCACAATATGTGCTTTGAATTTTACTAACATTTCTTTTATTAATATGGGTAGCCTTGCAATTGGAACATAGATGTTCAGAATTGAGAAGTAACTTTGGTAGATTTTTCATTTGATGACTATGAAGTGTCCTTCCTTAACATTTTTGATAATATTTGTTTGAAAGTCGATTTTATTTGAGATTAGAATGGATACTCCATGAATCCATAATTACACTTATAACTAAACCACATAAAAACCCAATAAAGAAACAGAACTTCAGACTAATATCCCTCATGATTATTGATGCAAAAATACTCAATCAAATTCTTACAGACTTGAAGGACACATCAAACCAATCATCAATCATGATGATGTAGGCTTCATCAAAGGGATGTAAGGATGATTGAATATATGGAAAAACATCATTATAAACCTCTCTATAAACAAATTCAAAGAAAAAAAGACATGATCAACTCATTAGATGCTGAGAATGCATATGACAAAATTCAGCACCCTTTCATGGTAAATGTCCTGGAAAGATCAGGAATTCAAGGCCCATACCTAAACATAGCAAATGTAATATACAGCAAATGAGTAGCCAACATCAAACTAAATGGAGAGAATCTTGAAGCATTCCACTAAAATCAAGGACTAGAAAGGCTGCCCAGTCTTTCCCCACCTATTCAATATTATATTCAAAATTCTAGCCAGAATGAAAGGAGGTCAGTGGGATCCTAATTGGAAAGGAATAAGCCAAAATATCACTATTTGTAGATGATATGATAATATTGTATAATTAAGTGGCCCTAAATTATATGATAGTATAGTGTGCTGAAGTAACCCCAGAGAACAACTAACCTGATAAAGTACTTCAGCAAAGTGGCTGGATATAAAATGAGCTCAAAGACATTAGTAGTAGCCTTCCTCTACTTAAAAGATAAACAGGCTGAGAAAGAAAATAATAAAACCACACTCTACAAAATAGTTACCAATAATATAAAATATCTTGTTGTGACTCTACCAAGAAAGTGAAAGATATGTATCACAAATGTCTGAAGAGAAAAGTCAAAGAACAACTCAGAAGATAGAATGAGATTTCCTATGCGCATGGATTGATGGGATTCTTGCCTAAAGTGATGTACAGATTCAATGCAATTCCCATCAAAATTCCAACTCATTTCTTCATAGAGTTAGATATAGAAATTTATTCCATCTGTTTTTGTTTTGTCAAATAATTTGAAGAGTATTGGTATTAGGTCTTCTTTGAAGGTCTGATAGAACTCTGCATTGAAGCCAACCTGTACTGAGAGGTTTTTTTTTTTTTTTTTTTTTTTTTTTTTTTTTTTTTTTTTTGGTTATGAGGTTATTAATGAGTGTTCCTATTTCTTTAGGGGTTATGGGAATCTTTATGTCATTTATCTGATCCTGAACTATTTAACTTGGGCTTTTGTAGTAGGATCTGAAGATTTTTTGGATTTCCTCAGTATCTGTTCTTATGCCACCCTTCTTTCTGATTTTGCTGATTTAGATAGTGTCTTTGTGCCTTCTGGTTAGTTTGGCTAAAGGTTTATCTATCTTGTTCAATTTTTTTGTTTGTTTGTTTTTTGTTTGTTTTTTGTTTTGTTTTGTTTTTTTTTTTGTTTTTTGTTTTTTGTTTTTTTTTTTTTTTAATTTGGTTCTTTCGAAAGAACCTCTATGAGGGTGCTTCTTCACCCATTCGCCTACTCCTGCCTCACCCCTGTAGCATCCCCCCATTCTGGAGCATCAAGCCATCCTCCTCTCCAATTGAAGTCAGATAAGACCATCATCTGCTACCATGTATCTGGAGTTCATGCCCCCTCCATCTATACTCTTTGCCTGGGGGTTTCTTCCGTGGGAGCTTTGGGTGGTCCAGTTAGTTGACATTGTTCTTCAGCTCTTTCAGTTCTTCCCCTAGCTCTTCCACTGGGCTCTGAGGGCTCAGCCTGATGGTTTGAGTATCTGCATTTGTGTTGCTCAGGTGGTGGTAGCACCTCTCAGAAGACAACCACATCAGGTTCCTGCCAGCAGGCACATCTTGCTATCAACAATGGTGTGGAAGTTTGGTGTCTTCAGATGAAATGCATCCTTAGGTAGGGAGGTCTCTGGTTGGCCTTTCCTTTATTCTCTGTTCCATTTTCTGTCCCTGTCTTTCATTTAAACAAGAATAATTCTGGGTTAAAAAATTTGAAATTTGTGGGTAGCCCTCAACTGGGGACCATGCCTATCTACTGGAGGTTGTTTTTACAGGTTGTATCTCCAATTTTGTCAGGTATTTTGGCTAAATTCATTGTAATTGGATCCTGGGAACCTCTTGCTTCCATGGAGTCTGGTACTTTCTAGTGGTTAGCACCAGTTCCCTATTTGCTATTGCTACATATTTCTACTACATTTTGTGACCCTCTGTTCTTCTCTCTTGTCTTTTCCAATACCTGTTCCTGCCCCCCCCCCACTTTCTCCCTACCCTTCCTCTTTTCCTCTCAGTTTCCTCCCCACTTTGTGCTGTGAATATTTTGTTCCCTCTTCTATGTAGGATTAAAACATCAACACTTTGGCCTCCCTTCTTAAGCCACTTATGGTTTGAGGATGATATCATGGGTATTCTCAGCTTTGGGGCTAAAATTCACTTACCAATATGAAAATACCATGTGTGTTCTTTGTGTCTGGGTTATGTCACTCAGGATTATATATTCTAGTTCTATCAAGCCTGCACATTCCATGATGTGATTGAATTTAATAGCTGAATAGTACTCCATTGTGTAAACTTACCACATTTGGGTTGTTTTCAACTTCTATCTATAATAAATAAGGCTGCTATCAATATAATGGAGCATGTATTCTTGTTATATATTGGAGTGGGGTTTTTTTTTGGGGGGGGGTATGTGCCCAGTGTGGGTATTGCTGTGACTTCAGGTAGAACTATTTCAAATTTTCTAAGGAACCTCCAGATTGATTTCCAAAATGCTTTTACCAGCTTGCAAGCTCATTAGCAAAAAAGGGGGTGTTGTTTCTCCACATCTTCCCAAGGATCCACTGTCTCCTGAGATTTTTAATATAACCATTGCAATTGTTGTGGCATGGAATATCAGCGGTTTTTTTTTTTTTTGCATTTCCCTGATGACTAAGAATGTTAAAATTTCTTTTAAGTGCCTCCCACCCATTCAAGATTCCTCAGTTGAGAATTCTTTGCTTAACTCTGTGCCCCATTTTTAAATAGGGTTTTTTGTTTCTCAGGAGTCTAACTTCTGGAGTTCTTTGAATGTTTTGTATATTATCCCTCTACTGGTTTTAGGGTTGGTAAAGATCTTTCCACAATCTGTGGGTTGCCACTTGGTCCTATTAACATGGTGCTGGTCTTACAGAAGCTTTTCAGTTTTATGAGGTCCCATTTGTCAGTTGTTGATCTTAGAACAATTGTTCATCTGTTCAGTAAATTTCCTCCCATTCCCATGCATTCTTTCCCACTTTGTCTTCCTTTTGATTCAGTATATCTGGTTTCATGTGGTCCTTGATCCACTTGGACTTTACCTTTCTGCAGGGAGATAAGAATGGGTTAATTTGCATTCTCCTACGTGCAGACCTACAGTTGAAGCAGCACCATTTGTTCAATATACTATATATTTTTTCCACTGTAGGGTTTGATTCTTCGTCAAACATCAAGTGACAATAGGTGTGCAGGTTTATTTCTGGGTCTTCAATTTTATTCCATTGATCTACCTGTCTCTGATACATTACTATGCTGTTTTTTTATCATTATTGCTCTGTGGTACAACTTAAGTTCAGGGATGGTGATTCCCCAGAGAAGTTCTTTTATTGCTGAGAATGTTTTTTCTTTATGCTGGGTCTTTTGTTATTCCAGGTCAATTTGAGAATTATTCTTTCAATCTTCGTGAGGAATTGAGTTGGAAATTTGATCGGGATTGCATTGAATATGTAGATTGCCTTTGGTAAGATGCCCATTTTTTTCTATGTTAATCCTATCAATCCATAAGCATGGGGTATCTTTCCATCTTCAAATTCTTCCTTGATATCTTTCTTCAGAGACTTGAAGTTCATGCCATACAGATCGTATAGTTCCTTGGTTAGAGTCATATCATGTTTTTGTCATTATTATTATTATTATTATTATTATCAATGACAATTTTGAAGGGCATTGTTTCCCTAAATGCTTTCTCAGCCTCTTTATCCTTTGAGTCGAGGAAGTCTACTAATTTGAGTTGATTTTGTATCTAGACACTTTGCTTAAGCTGTTATTACCTGTTGTAGTTCTTTGTTGGATTTTCTGGTGTCACTTATATATACTATCATATCATCCAGAAACACTGATACATTGACTTCCTCCTTTCCAATTTTCATCTCTTTTTGTTGCCTAATTGCTCTGGCTAGAAACACAAATACTGTATTGGATAGAAAGGTAGAGAGTGGGCAGCCATATTTTGTCCCTGATTTTAGTGGGATTGCTTCCAATTTCTCTCCATTTACTTTGATGTTGGCTATTGTATTGCTGTGCATTGTTTTTTTAATATTATGTCTGGGCCTTGACTTCTTGAATTCAGGATCTTTCCAATACTTGTAACATGATGAGGTATTGCATTTTGTCAAAGACTTTTTCACCATCTAATGATCATGTATTTTTTGTTTTTTGTTTTTGTTTGTTTTATTCTAGTTTTTAAATAGTAGAGTGTGTCGATGTACGATTTACATACATTGATACATCCTTGCATCACTGGAATGAACCCTACTTGATTATGGTGAATGATTGTATTGATGTGTTCTTGGAATCTGTTGGTGAGAATTTTATTGAATATTTCTGTGTCAATATTGTTAAGGGAACTTGTCCTGAAGATTCCTTTATTTGCTGGGATTTGTGTGGTTTAGGTATCAGTTTAACTGCAACTTCCTAGAATGAATTGGCTAGATTTCCTTCTGCTTGTAGTTTGTGCATTAGTTTGAGACATATTGGTTTTAGGTCCTCTTTGAAGGTCTGAAAGAATTATCCACTAAAACCATCTGGTCCTGGACTTTTTTGGTTGGGAGAGTTTTAATGACTACTTCCATTTCTCTATTGGATATGAGGCTACTTAGAAGGTTTATCTGATTCTGATTTAACTTTGGTACCTGGTATCTGTCTATAAAATCATCCATTTCATCTATATTATCCAGTTTTGTTGACCATAAGCTTTTGCAGTAGGATCTTATGATTTTTTCAGTTCCTTCAGTTTCTGTTGTTATGGTTCCCTTTTCATTTCTGATTTTGATAATTTGCATACTGTCACTGTACCCTCTGGTTATTCTGGCTAAGAATTTATCTATCCTGTTGATTTTCTCAAATAACCTGCTGCTCCTGGTTTTGGTGATTCTTTTGTAGTTCTCTTTGTCTCTACATGGTTGATTCCAGCCCTGAGTTTGATTAATTCCTGCTGTCTACTATTCTTCAGTGTGTTGGTTGCTTCTTTTTATTCTAGAACATTCAGATGTGCTGTTAAACTGTCAGTGTATGCATTATCCAGTTTTACTGTTTGTTTTGTTTTGTTTATAGAAGTACTCAGAGCTCTGCTTTTGTTATATCTTAAAAGTTTGGGTATGTTATGCCTTCATTTTTGTTAAATTCTAAAACAGTCTGTCATTTCATTCTTTATTTCTTCCTTGACTAAGTTATCAATTAATATATAGTTGTTTAGCTTCTATATGTATGTGGGCTTTCTGTTGTTTTGTTGTTAAGTCTAGTCTTAGTCTGTGGTGATCTGCTAGGATGTACAGCATTATTTCAATCTCCTTGTATAGGTTGAGGCTTGTTTTGTGTCTGATTATATGGTCTAATTTGAAGAAGGTATCATGAGATACTGAGAAGTATATTCTATTGTTTTAGGGTAAAATGTTCTGTAGATATATGTTAACTCCATTTGATTAATAAATTCTGTTAGATTAACTGTGTCTTTGTTTAATTTTCATTTCTATGATCTGTCCACTGGTGAGAATGGGGTGTTGCAATCTCCTACTATTATTGTGTGAGGTTTAATGTGTGCTTTGAGCTTTAGTAATGTTGTATTAGAAATGTGGGTACCCTCGCATTTGGAATGTTAATTTTCAGAATTGAGAATTTATCTTGGTGGATTTTTCTTCTGATGAGTATGTGGTTTCCTTTCCCATGATTTTTGATAACTTTTGGTTGGAAGCCTATTTTATTGGATATAAGAGTTCCTCCTCAAGCTTGTTTCTTGGGACCGTTTCCTTGTAATTTTTTCCAGTATTTTACTTTGAAATAGTGTCTGAATTTATGACTGAGATGTGTTTCCTGTATGCAACAAACACCTGAGTTCCCTTTACATATTCAGTCTGTTAGCCTGTCTTTTTAATAGGGAATTGAGTCCATTGATGTTGGGGGATATTAATCACCAATGATTGTTGATTCCTGTTATTTTTGTTGTTAGACATGGAATTACAATTGTGTGGTTCTCTAGGGTTTATTATGACAAGATTAATTTATTGCCTTTTCTTTGATTTTTGTCATGGGTTGTATCCATTTGTGTTTTCTTTAATGTTTCTATTTCCAATTTTAGATCTTGGATGGTTTTCTTCAATTTCTTCACCAGTTCGGTTGAGTTTTTCTGTATTTCTTTAAGAGATTTATGTGTTTCCCCTTTAAGGCTTTCTGCATATTTACCTGTTTCCTCCTGTATTTTTTAAAAGGAGTTATTTATATCCTTCTTAAGATTATCTATCACCTTCATGGGATGGGATTTTATTTCTGAATCTTGCTTTCATGGTGTGTTGGTGGTATCCTGGGTTCTGAAGTTTACACGTAGCATTGGTTTCTGTTGTTTATATTGTTGTGCTTGCCTCTTGCTGTTTATCTCTAGTGTTGACTGGCCTTGCTGTCTCTGACTGATGTCTGTTACTCCTGTATGCCTGTGATGCTGTGATGCTGTGATCTTGACTGTGCCAGAAATCCTGGGAGTGAGTTCATCTCTTTCTGTGATCCTGTGATCTCATGGTCTTGAGATCTTGGGCCTGTCAGAGCACATGCATGTCATGCTGCTTCTGAGTGTGGATGCAGTGGGTTTAGCACCAGAGCAGAGGCTCTGCTCTGGGAATTGTTACAAAATGAAAGGAACATTTGCATCTGGCTGTGCAGGCGATCTTGAATCCTCTGTGTCTTGGGGAATCCCAGTTATGCTGCATATTTGGGGCAGAAGATGGGGCCTCACATCTGGTGCTGGGTTTGTAAGAGCTCAGAGTCAAGCTATCTGTAGGTATGGACAGAGCTGGTGGAGAGCCAGAACCCAAGGTTCACTCTGGGCTCAGGTGAAAACCAGAAGTAACTTATACCTCAGCGTTGCAGATATGCCAGGTATTGGAATGGAGGTTGTGAACCTTAGCTGAGGTCCTGGGTGTGTCAGAGCTCATGGAAATAATATTGCTTCTGGGGCTGTTTCTGGATATAGGTGGAGTCAGTGGTGAATATTTATTTTATCTTCTTCTCTCTCTCTCTCTCTCTCTCTCTTTTTTTTTTGATCCACATGGCTTCTCTAATGGAAAATACTAAAATATCTAATCTAAGTAGATTTCAATTTATTTCTTTTTTTTGTCTTTTTTTTTATTCGATATATTTTTATTTACATTTCAAATGATTTCCCCTTTTCTAGCCCCCCACTCCCCGAAAGTCCCATAAGCTCCCTTTTCTCCCCCTGTCCTCCCACCCACCCCTTCCCACTTCCCCGTTCTGGTTTTGCCCTATACTTCTTCACTGAGTCTTTCTAGAACAAGGGGCCACTCCTCCTTTCTTCTTGTACCTCATTTGATGTATGGATTATGTTTGGGGTATTCCAGTTTTTTGGTTAATATCCACTTATTAGTGAGTGCATACCATGAGTCACTTTTTGAGTCGGGGTTACCTCACTTAGTATGATGTTTTCTAGCTCCATCCATTTGCCTAAGAATTTCATGAATTCATTGTTTCTAATGGCTGAATAGTACTCCATTGTGTAGATATACCACATTTATTGCATCCACTCTTCTGTTGAGGGATACCTGGGTTCTTTCCAGCATCTGGCAATTTATTTCTTAAAATCAGTAGTGCATTTTACAAAATTAATTTTGTATCCATTTATTTACTTATTTATTTACTTATTTTTTATGAAATTAGGGGCACAAGAATTTGGGACATATATGTTTACTTTAATAAGGTCTTCTTTGTTAACTGTGCATTTTGTTAGAACAAAGTGTCTCTATTTATGTGAAACATCTTTCAATTCTGACAGAAAATTTTATTGGCATAATAGTCTAGGATTACATCATAGTCCTTTCAGCTTGTAATTCGTCACCAAAGGTTTCTCAGATTTTCAAATTTTCTATTGGGAAATTACTTCTTATTTTCATAAGATTGTCCCTATATGTTCCTTGCACTTTCTTCCTATTGAGGATTTCAATTCACATTCTTTGTTATGTATATTTACTACACTATGTAATTCAATCCCAAATGCCTTGGAATTTTATTATATGGTCTTTTATATTTGGGGTTTTGTGTTTATCTTGTGTCTGTATGGGCATATTTTTTTCCTTTTTTTTTTTTTTTTTTTTTTTTTTTTTTGAGACAGGGTTCCGCTGTATAGTCCTGGCTGTCCTGGAACTCACTCTGTAGACCTGGTTCGCCTTGGACTCAGAAATCTGGCTGCCTCTGCCTCCCAAGTGCTGAGATTAAACGCAAGTGCCACCACTGCCCAGCTTTTTCCCTTAATTTAATGAGATTTTCTTCTGTGACCTTGTTAAAGACCTGGTATATGCCATTAATTTGGGTTTTTTTTTCTTCCTCATCTATAATGCAGTATAATTCATATGTTTTATATTTTTATGGTTCCTACAATTGCTCTGTTGCATTTTTTTCTTTAAAAATCAATATTGTGTTCAATATTTATTTGTTGTCTATCCTATTTTTTAATATCCTTCTAGTCCCAATATTCTGCTTTCTTGATCAATTCTACTTCAAAGACTTTTCTCTGAGTTCCCAAGTTACATGAATGAATTCTTGAATATTATCATCATCTTATCTTTCACTTTAGTGTTTGTATTTCTTTACTGAGTCTATTCATGCCTTTTGGTTCTCCAATTTTTTTTTCCATTTTCTTCATGATGCACATACAACGTGAACACAAGGCAGGGAAGCATGGAATGGAGCCAGGTTCTGAATTCTTCTTATTCACTTTGGGTATTCAAACACTATTGTACACCAAACAAGAAAGAATCAATCAGAGCCCAGAACTATCCTGACAGGTTCGTGGTCCAGCAGTGAATGTAGTTGGGAGATCATCTCTGAGGATTTCACTGTTATTTCTCCTTTAGATGATATTCAGTGAAACAGTTCTCTTGGATAATAGTCAAAGAAACAACTTGCACTCTTTGTTCAGAGTGCTATATTAATCTTGCAAAGTGGTAGGGGGTTCTTCTTAGGGTCATTTCATTGCTTAAGGCCTTACATTCTGAGGAATCCGTATTTGTATGAAAAAGAATTTAGGAAGTTTAACATGTAATTTTACTGAGAACTGTATGACACCCCTAATATAGAAGATGTGTGGGTTAGACACCCTAGAGTAGGCAAAGAAAAGGAAGCCCTGCTAAGAAAAGTGAGTCTTCTACTTTATATTGAAGTCAGGAAAGTTGTCTGGAAATGGCTGATAACAATGTCAGTGGTAGGTTTTAACAAAATCTGACATCACCTCAGAATGTCTTCTTCTTAGGTTAACTTTCCTATTTTTGAGTTATTTCTTTGTTTCTTTTTAAATTATCTGAATTCTTTAATAAATATAATGATAGTTCTTATACAGTCTGTTCCCTTGTGTTCATCCAGCATTTGTTTTCAGTAGCAAACATTGCTTTAGGCATGGTATGTTTAGGAGTGAATGTACGGATGTAATTTTTTTATAGTAATTTTTAAATGGAATGTGGATGGTGTGGGCATTTTTACTTGTAGTATGTCTAATATTCACAAGGTAGATTGGATCAGAAGTAGGACATGTGTAGTGTGTTGGGCCTTGAGGTTATCAATGACTTACATAGAAGAAAGTCAGATATAGAGAGCAGTCTGGGATTGTTTACATGTTGTGTATCTTTATTCACTTGGATTGTGAAGATTTATCTTTTTTGGTGAAGTCAATTGAAGTGGAATGGGAGTGAGATGAATATTTAGTGGTAGAAAAGTCATGTCCTGATTGATCATAGAGGAGATTGGTTTGCTCAGTCTAGGCTAGGCCCATGATGTGGGATTGGAGAAAGAATTAGAAGGAAAGGGAGGGAAAAGTTGTGCAAGATTTTGTTAGGTAGATGGTTCATTGACCTTGTATATATAAGCTGCTTCATATCTCTGTTTTCCCAGACAGTACTCATATCGGTGCAAATGTATAATGAACTGATTCTCTGACACTGTTTGTGTGATATCACCTTCCTCACGCAGGAAGAGAATTTATGATAAGGAGATTGTTTCTTAGCATGTTTTTTTTTTTTTTTTTTTTTTTTTTTTTTTTTTTTTTTTGTGCTGAAACCCATCTGCATTCCTGGGTTCATGAGATTTTGTGTCTCTACATTCTTACATAATGCTTTTTGATTATGTTTTACTAGTAATTTAAGACTTGTGGAGAGATGAGAATTTGTCTAGTAAATCCTTCTGATACTGGTGAGATCAGATCTTAGGACAAAATAATCAAATCTCTGGTGGCAGGACAAAATGCAATAGTGAGAGGATAATATTCACCTGGCCTCTTAGGATCAAAAAGTTATTCATAAAGAACTCTATACTTCTGTTATTTTTATGCCTTGAGGATTTGAGCTGCAATGGAAAGATAAACCAATTGCAAATATGGATAATGAGAAGTTAGATAATTGAACCTGGAGGGTCAACATTAATGCAACTAGTGGACACAGATCTACTTTATAATATCACTATGTATAGGACAGGAGAAGCACATTTAATTTTACACACAGCCATTCAAGTCATAGTCAGGAAGCTTGTTGTTCTGCTAGCCCATCTATCTTTCCTGGGATCACAATTTCCACCTTTATTTTTCAATATCCAGAAAGGAAGTGGACAATAATTCCTTGATATATGCAAGATAATCTCAAGCTTTCCACAGTAAATATATGCAAGACTGAGGCTTCTGTTTCCTTTATTTCTTTCTATTACAATTCTCCCTTCTCAATTATTTTTTCACTACTCTCTTTTCCTTTTCTATTCTCTCCTCTACTTTCTTTCCTCTTTCTATTCTCTCCCCTCCCCTCCTCTCTCCTTTGTTCCTTTCACAGCTTCTGTTCTAGTGCTGGTATTATTTTCTTTCCTATTGTCCTCTCACTGTCTCTCCTGTTTTTTGTTTGTATGTTTGCTTATTTGTTTTACTCCTTTCTTGTCTTCTCATCTAATTTTGATTACCTCACTTCTCTCATCTTCAGCTAATTTTGTTCCTTGACAATGCAAAGAATGAGTTAAACATCAATTAATTGTTATCATGATTAATTGATAAGTTTGCAAATTAATTTGACACTATTATTTTGATATAGTTTGCTCTTTCATTCTATCTCATCATATTCACATATTTTTATTCCAAATTTTAAACTTCTCTCAAAAATATGATTTATCTTTTACAGAATGCATTTGCATATTTCCTTTACTAATTTTTTAGCTGATGTGCCTTGGTTTTTAAATTAGTTAATTTTCTAAATATAACCATCTCTGGCTGGGAATTTTAACTCTTAATAGAAACTAAGTTTCACCTTTAGTTTTTGTTTCATTTTTGTTGTGACTGACAAAATTCTATTTATGTAGTTCAGATTATTTATTTAATCACCTCTTTCACCTGTCTCAGCATCATGAGTACTTGAAATATACATACTAACTTCATAAAATTAATGTATTGCCACTCCATTCCTTTAAAAAAATATATCCATTTCTTCGCAAACTTGAAGTTCTTATCATACAAATCTTTTACTTTCTTGATTAGCATGACACCAAGATACTTTATATTATTTGTGACTATTGTAAAGGGTATAATTTACCAATTCTTTCTTAGTCACTTATCCTCTGAGTAAAGCAAAGCTATTGATTTGTTTGAGTTAATTGGAAAACTCATGATAGAACTCACAGACCATATGAAACTCAAGGAGAAAGAAGACCACAGCCAAGTGTGGATGCTACCATTCTATTCAGTAGGAGGAAGAGAACAATCTTAGGGAAGCTGTGGGAGACAGGTATCTGGGAGGGAGAAAGGAGGGGGAGAGAAAAGGGGGGGAATTCAGTTACTGGAGGTGAAGGGGAAGAAGTGCAAAGTGTTAGGAATTTGAAAGTAGGTGTGTAGCAGTGGAGGAGAGGGAACTTGAGGTAACCACTAGAATGTCCCAGATGCCAGGGACCAAAGAGGATCCCAGGATCCAACAGGGAAGGCATTAGCCACAATAACCAAGAAAGGGAAGATAGAACCTGGGAAGACTATATTCAGTGGATAAGCACTGCCCCCAGTTGAGGGATGGGGTATCCACCCACCCCAAAAATATTAACCCAGAATTTCTTTGGTGAAAGGAAATGCAGAGACAAAGAGTGGAGCAGAAACTGAAGTAAAGGCCATCCAGAGACTGTCCCACCTAGTGGTCCATCCCATCTGATGACACCAAACCCAGACACTATTTCTGATGCCAAGATGTGCTTACTGAGAGGAGACTATCCCCCAAAATGGATCTGCCAGAACTAGACAAATACAGATGCAGATGTACATAGACAAATATTAGACTGAGGGTGGGGACCCTAATGGAGAAGTTAGGGAAAGGACTGTCCTTTCAGCTCCTACTCTAGGAGCTGAAGGCATTGTCAGCCTCATAGGAAGAATAACATTATCAATCAACCTGACCCCCAAAGCTCCTAGAGACAAAACTTCGAACCAAAGAGTGCACTGTGAGTTACTGTGGGTCCAGCTGGATATGGAACAGGGAATTGCCTTATGTGGCATCACTGGTCATCCTGTCCTCATCATGTCCTCAGCAATTCTGTTTCTGTGATTCTGGGCATGTCACAGCATCTGGAAGTGGAACTTCCTCTAGGTGTCACAGGAGGAGCAGCGAGATTTACTTTCACATTAGGATGTAAAGCAGTACAAACCAGGAAAACAAACATACTGGAGTGTGGCATTCAATTATCTTATTTTTCTTTCTTGATTGATTGATTAAAAATAGGTTTATAAAAATAATGCATTATGATTAGAATTTACTCTGCTTCAACTCTCCACAGATATCTCCCAATTCCCCACCTAACATTTCTTTCTCCCTTCTATTGGAATACAAATACGCATCTAAAAAAGCAACATAACAAGATGAAAACATACAAATCAGCACAACAAAGAAATGGGGGAAAAGCAGAGAAAATGTATAAGAAACACATCTAGAATCTCCTATACTCAAAGGATAAGCAGGCTGAGAAAGAAGTTAGGGAAATGACACCCTTCTCAATAGCCACAAACAAAATAAAGTATCTTGGTGTGACTCTAACCAAACAAGTGAAAGATTTACCAAAAGAACTTCAGGTCTCTGAAGAAGGAAATCAAAGAAGACCTCAGAAAATGGAAAAATCTGCCATGCTCAGGGATTGGCAGGATTAATATAGTTAAAATGGCCATCTTGCCAAAAGCAATATACAGATTCAAGGTGATCCCCATCAAAATCCCAACTCAGTTCTTCACAGAATTAGAAAAAGCAATTCTCAAATTTATCAGGATAGCTAAAACTATTCTCAACAGTAAAAGAACTTCTGGGGGTATTAGTATCCCAGACCTCAAGCAATACTACAGAGCAATAGTGTTAAAAACTGCATGGTATTGGCACAGGGACAGGCAAGTGGACCAATGGAATAGAATTGAAGACCCAGAAATGAATCCACACACCTATGGTCACTTGATCTTCAACAAAGGAGTTGAAAACATCCAGTGGAAAGAAGATAGCCTTTTCAACAAATGGTGCTGGCTCAACTAGAGGTCAGCATACAGGAGAATGCGAATTGATCCATTCTTATCTCCTTGTACTAAGCTCAACTCCAAGTGAATCAAGGAGCTCCACATAAAACCAGACACACTGAAACTAATAGAAAAGAAACTGGGGAAAACCCTTGAGGACATAGGCACAGGGGAAAAGTTCCTGAACAGAACACCAATAGCTTATGCTCTAAGATCAAGAATTGACAAATGGGATCTCATAAAATTACAAAATTTCTCTAAGGCAAAGGACACTGTCAAAAGGACAAAATGGCAACCAACAAATAGGGAAAAGATCTTCACCAACCCTACATCAGATAGAGGGCTAATATTCAATATATACAAAGAACTCAAGAAGTTAGACCCCAGGGAACCAAATAACCCTATTAAAAAATAGGGTACAGACCTAAACAAAGAATTTTTGCTTGAAATTTGGATGGCCAAGAAGCACCTTAAGAAATGCTCAACATCATTAGCCATTAGGGAAATGAAGATCAAAACAACCCTGTGATTTCACCTCACACCAGTCAGAATGGCTAAGGTTAAAATCTCAGTAGACAGCAGGTGTTGGTGAGGATGTGGAGAAAGAGGAACACTCCTTCACTGCTGGTGGGATTGTAAGATGGTACAACCACTATGGAAATCAGTCTGGTGTTTCCTAAGAAAACTGGGGCATGGCACTTCCGGAGGACCCTACTATACCTCTTCTGGGCATATATCCAGAGGATTCCCCAACATGCAATAAGGACACATGCTCCACTATGTTTGTAGCAGCCTTATTTATAATAGCCAGAAGCTGGAAAGAACCCAGATATCTCTCAATGGAGGAATGGATACAGAAAATGTGGTATGTATACAGAATGGAGTACTATTCAGCAATTAAAAACAATAAATTCATGATTTTTTTAGGCAAATGGATGGAACTGGAAAATATCATCCTAAGTGAGGTAACCCAATCACAAAAGAATACACATGGAATGCAGTAATTGATAAGTGTATATTAATTAGCCCCGAAGCTCTGAACACTGAAGATACAATTAGCATATCAAATGATTCCCATGAAGAAGGAAGAAGAGAGCCCTAATCCTGGAAAGGCTTGATCCAGCATAGTAGGGGAGTATCAGGACAGAGAAAAGGGAGGGGGAAAGACAGGAGAATGAATGGAGAGAAAAAGGACTTATGGAACATATGGGGGGGGGGGTGACTGGGAAAGGGGAAGGCTTCTAGAATGTAAACCAAGAATATAGAAAAATAAATAAAAAAAATTTTAAAAAAGACTCTTGAGACACACATGTTCATACATACACAGAAAACCCTTAAAACAAAGTAAAACTCTCATTGTAATAAGGAAAAGACCTCTAAGGTTAAAAAAAAATCCAGAAAATACACTGTGAAATGGAAAATCTCAGAAAGTACCCTTTAGTTTATTTTATATTGGCCACAAGAGATGAGCATATATTCCTCTATAAAGATGAAAAATTATTTATAGATAAAAGGAAGTCTGTAGAAAACTCTTAGCAAATCTCTTTACTCTCATATACTTGAACATGTTAACAAAAATTTACATCATGCATGTGGAAACTGAATGCCTTACAACTGTGCAATTGCATATTTTTTTAAAGTTCCAGCATTGTTCTTATATCACACATTTATGACAGTGTGGGATTAAAAACTATGACCATGCTTGTTCATTTCAAAATTTTATGTTGAAACTGTAAATATTTTTCTGTTATCTTTTTCTTGGAAAATTCTGCTACAAAACCAAGAATTAGGCTAGAAGGCTCATGACAATATTCAAATGCCATATGAAATATTTCCATGATATTGTACTATGATATTTAAACATCTTTATTGAAAACTCTTATGTCAGTTTGTGGAAAGAACTTAGAAATGAACAAATAGCTATTTTGCAATACATTTTATTTATATTATATAAAACATTATCAGTTTTTTAAATATTTTCAGTTATTCTTGAGCATATCCACTCATGTTCTGTCATCTATCTACCTATAGAATTGCCTAAACACGGTTTTTCAATCTTCATGTTCCAGATTTTTTAGACACTCTTTTCTATTACATTTCCAACTTATTTTGCATATACGTAATTTTACTTGAATAAATAGATAAATAGAACTTGATGTTCTATCTCACTGAACAGAACACCAACAGAACACCGTAGCTTATGCTCTAAGATCAAGTATTAACAAATGTGAGTTCATAAAATTACAAAGGAAGGCAAAGGACACTTGTCAAAAGGCAAAATGGTCACCAACCAATTTGAAAAAAGGGATCTTTACTTATTCTACATCCTCTAGAGGGCTAATATCCAATATATACCAATAAATAAAGAAGTTATACTCCAGAGAACCAAATAACCCTATTAAAAACGGAGTACAGAGCTAAACAAAGAATTTTCAACCGAGGAATACTGAATGGCTGAGAAGCACCTAAAGAAATGTTCAACATTCTTAGTCATTATAGAAATGGAAATCAAAACTACCCTGAGATTATACCTCACTCTAGTCTGAATGGCTAAAATCAAAACCTCAGGTGACAGCTGGGGAAAATATGGAGAAAGAGGAACACTCCTCCACTGCTGGCAGGATTGTAAGCTGGACAACTACTCTGGAAATCAGACTGGCAGGTCCTCAGAAAATTAGGCATAATACTACCAGATAATAATGTTTTAGGGACATAAATTAAGCTTTCTACTTTGCCTGCCCCAATAATTATGGTAGCTACTTTGGTTAACAATGCGAAAGTATGAAGTTTGTCACAAAATTATCTAAAAGTGAACATAAATTTCTTGACAAAGTTATTATAAGAAGTAAGGAATTTAAAGATTATAAAATTTTGAGAATTTGTGGAAACATAATGAAAAATAATGAGGGTTGTTTGAAACAGAAATTTCTGGTGTCTTTGGAGACTCACTTATTCCATGAGCTGTTTTTTTTTTTTTTTTTTTTTTTTTTTTTTTTTTTTTTTTTTTTTTTGGAAGCTCTTATAAGAGGATGCTTTTGATGAAGCAGACTTCTTGCAGATGTGTTGCTCAAAACAGACACATGATGGTTTCTGGGAGTTGTGTGGAAAAAGAGCATGTGACATTTTGCTACAATAGACTCTTGAGATAATATGTTATTTTTGGAAATTGTATAAATATAACCCAACAGACAATGGGTGAGGCGGTATAGTAAATGTTCTCCCTTGCGTTCTTTTTTGATCACTGTTTGTCATGACTTTGTAGAGAGAAATATGCCAAACAAATACTGGTGGTGCTTCAGTGGCTTCTTGATACTTATGAGGTTTCTTTTTTATCAAGCTGCCTTTGCTGATTTGAAAATTGTGTTTGGGAGTGGATCAAGCTATAGCTACTGATTTATGTGAAATGAACTGCTGATATCTTGACAATGAAGATTAGTTTTGCCCCCCAAAACTGTATCTAGACAAGTCTACATCCTCTTCTGTCCATTAATATTTTCTTTATACCGCCTCTGTTTGAAAAAGACCTAGAAGGGAGTTAATACACTTAGTTATATTTATTATTACTTTTAAAAATCTAAGCATAGAGTTGTTTTCTTTTAGAATTTTTGATAAATTTACAAAGAAAAAGAATGATGCCCTTGAAAAAAAACTGCTTCTAGTATCTTATTATATGGTGACAAAGAACAACTATAATCTAAGTTCATAAAATTGACCATCTCTAGAGTAACAGATAGAAAGTAAAGTTCATCAATGTGTTCTAGAGTAGCCAAAGAATTCAAGTTACAGAAAACTCAAACAGATCTCATTATAAGATTGGATGAATTCTGATGAAAATCTGGTCTTGAAGAGTATCATTGGTTATAGTAATGGCACTGATCATTAAAGAACATGAACCTGTACATTCAGATGGATATGTGTGTTCGGGATTTAATGATTCTAAAAACTTAGAAAACTTATGTACTTGAGGATTATTTCAACCAAGGAAGATTTACCTTATCCCTTAATAAAAAGTGTGCTCACACTTCTATCACATAGAGTATTTCCTCTTCCTTTAGCAGATAAAAGCAATCCTTTACCTTTTGCTAACGCAGGAGTGATTTTCTCTGAAGGAGATGCCAGATAGAAAATACTTATGTACCTCATAGTTACCGCTGGAACATACTTAAGGATAATCAGGCTTCTAGAGTAAAGAAAGTATAGTCATTGAAGAGTGGCATTACACTAATGAAGAACTTCAAGTATTTACTTATTTATTCAGGCAGGAGCTGAGAAATAAGTATGGGAGGAAGGAATATAAAACTGGATCACACAGAGTTTACCGGTATGAGCCCACTGAGTGGAGATTCTATGATTAATAGGGACACTCACACAGTTAAAAGAAGATGACAAAAGTTTTTTTGGGTATTTGGTAGAAGTATTTGTCAAAAGATGTCCCATTACAAAGAAGTTGGAGATGCCTGTTATTCCTTAGCTAAGTGATAATGAATGGATTTTTGAGCTTTGAAGGCATTTTAGTGCTATGGTGGGTATGCCATATGAAACATAGTCTGCTACAGGGCATAAGTAGAAAAGATATATTTTCACTACTCCTATAAAATGCAAAATGTTGAGAAGTGTACCATCATACCTAAAGAGATGTGTTGCTGCTATTATCATTGTGCCAGAATTTATGAGTGAGAACTAACTTTAACATACCTTCTTAGCTATTAATGTGGGAGGGCCTAGCCCATTTTGTGTGGTGCCATCTATGCACTGGTGTTCCTAGTTCCTAGTTTCTATAAGAAAGCATGCTAAGCAAAGACATGAGAGCAAGCCAGTAATCAGGACCCATCTATGACTTATGCATAAGTTACTTTCTCAAGGTTCTAGACATGTTTGAGTTCCTGTAAAGGCTTCCTTCCATTATTGACTACAATTTAGAAGTTTAAGCCAGATAAACACCTTCCTCCTCTATCTTGCTTTTTAATCATGGTGTTTCATTGCTGCAATAGAAACTCTAAGACAAATGGTAATTGAACAATGGGTGAAAGTAACCATTCAGACTTTGCTGGATCTATTGAATACTGTGACCTTATAGGGGTAAGTGTACAACAGTCAAAATGGTACAAACAAAAACAGTACAAAATCATAGATATTTCAGATCCACTGGATAAGGATTTAGAACTGACACTGATAATATTAGACCCCTAGAAGGACAGAGGCTCTCAAGTTAAAGTAGGGGCTTATGAACATCAGGTCATCAATGGAGATTGGGTTGAGGCCTGCAATACATGCTGTATTTGCTTCTCTATTCCTAAATTTATAATTGGCATACATATACTTGGAAGAGGACAGAAAACTCACACTGGTTCCATGTCTTATGGAGTGAGAAGTATGATGGTTAAAAGATTAAACTTTTGGAATTTCCTCTACCATGAAAATTGTGATGAAAGAAACTATTGGATCCTCAGTCGATTTGCAGAAATTAATTCCAGCTTTGAGGACATGAAAAATGTGAGGGTGGTTATGACACATGTCTGTTTAACTCTCTTGACTGGCTAGTTAGAGGTCAGAATGATCTGTGGAAGATATTAATTGAATATTAAAAGCATAAACAAATGTTGACTCAAATTGCAGGTACTTTACAAGATGTGATGTCCTATTCAAGCAGACCAATGCAGATCCTATTATGTGGAGTCTTAGTCATGTTCTATTAATATGAAGAGACACATGATCAAGGAAACTCTAATAAAAGAAAACATTTAATTGGGCACATGCTTGCTGTTTCAGGGTGTTCATTAATTCTTATCATGGAAGGTACCAGACAGATAAGTCCTGGAGCATTAGCTGGTATCTTTATATTTTGATCATATGGCAACAGGCATCAAGTAATGGAATTTGTGTAAAACTTTGAAGCCTCAAAGCACAGCTCAGGTATATATCTTCTCCTAAAAGGGCTTAAATCCAAATCCTTCCCAGCAGTCTAGCAACTTGAAATCAAACATATAAGTCCTCTCCTATATATGGCATTTTCATTTAAACTACAATACATAACATATAACTAACCATTGATCCAGAAAAAGTCTTTTTCCATAAAGGCCACCAGGACCAATTTGCTTTAACCTTACAAGTTCATCAGTATACATTTCCAGTTTTTACCACAAGGATATATTGCCTCCTCATCCCTATGCTATAAATAAGTTCTAATGAATCTTGGTCTTATGTCTCTTTCACAGAATTTTAATTTTTTAAATTTCTGAAATTTCATTAATGATTAAGTTAATTTACTATCATGTTGACTTCTATTTTTTTCTTCAAGTCTCCTCACATCTGTCTCCCCACACCCTTTCTAATTCAATGTACATTTTCCAGAAAATGTACTGTATCGAGACATTGCTGATCCTACATGAATGGCAGTCAGGATATCCACAGGAGCATGGGAAATACCGTTAGTTAATGACCAATTATTAAAAATGTGTGATTCCTCTTCTTCCAACAATTACTCATTCCAAAAAGCTCTTAAGCATTGATTTGGGCCTGGGTCTTTTGTACTTGTTCTATGTAAGATTTTTGTCTGCCTTAATCTTGTACAGTTATTGTATACTAAACCACAGTGATTGTGAGTTTATGAGATCAAATACCATATTATTCATAGAGACCAAATTTCATAGCACTCCTCATAATTATGTTATTTGTTACTTATCTTCTTCAGCCACATTTACTAGCCCTAACTCTTAGACATGTTGATGATGTGCTTAATGCAGGTGTTTCTTTTGGAAATTAAATCTCAATCTCTTCATCTCAGCACTTGGCCCAGTGATGAATTTCCCCATTGACTACTGCCTGCATCTGAAAGAAATTTGTCTCATCATGGATTAGAGCACCCTGAGTCTAAGAAAAGAAGCACAAATATGTAAAAGGCAATCATTACAGCCTAGCCTGTGTAATAGTCCTAACTTATTGTGGTTTTATTGATGTCTACTTAACTATTAATGTGGTAAAATAATACTTGCCTTATTTTTGGCTTTCCTTTAGTAATCTATCTCTTCTTAGAGCAAAAATATCTATTCACACTTGGCAATTGCATCATCATTATTATTATTATTAATTTCCCCAGACACACAAACAGAAGCAGCCCATACAAGAATCATTTGAAGAGAGTTCTTTAAAAATGTGATAAGGATTCTGAAGTGAAGCTTTTCACAGTTGAAGGCTTCTGGCAATGAGTAGGGGAAGAACTCTGGTATGTTTAGTGAGCTGGTTACTGAGAGTCTGACTATGCTCTAATGAGTATATGAGGAACAAAATTTGACCATGGTATATTAATATTATTTTTGGTATGTGGTCACAAATTAGGTCCTTACACTTGGTAAGAATGAGAAGCAAGTGTAATTGGGATTAATTTTATGAAAGTCTGAAATAATTCATGAAAGCATTATGTTTGAAAAAATATAATCACATTATTTCTTCCTTCCCTAATATATTTTCCATTTTCTTATGTTGTAAATTACTTTTTTAAAAAATTCTTTATATATCCTTCTCTATCTGAGAATTGCAACTCTTTTCCTTTCTTTGTGTTTAGGCTTTTCAGTTCTGTCTCACTGGAAATTAATTTTCATTTTGGGCTAGTAAGAGAACCTTTATATTGTCATTTATTTGAGATAAACCTTTCTCGTTGTGTATATTAAATTTGGCATTCCAATACTCTATAAGCTTTCCATGATTTCCAGCATATTTGTAGTCAATTGCTTTTCACAGAAGGACACTCTTACACATTGCATTATTTCGTTTCTCTCAGTAACATATATTCATGGTCATACCTATATTTCCATATAGTTTAATTCGGAATGAAAATAAATTTGTTTTTCAATATGTAAGATACATATATTCAGAAAAAAGTAAGAAGAAACCATAAATATGTAGTTATTTTAAAATTTATGTATAGATGCCTAATGAAATTTATCAGGACATGGTATATTATAAAACCTGCTTCTAACACATTTTTACATAATTATATTGAAATAAAGATTTTATTTTTAATTGTGGAGTTTACACACACACACACACACACACACATGCACACATGCTTTGATTAAATCCACCCACATTCATTCCACTCCTTTTATCCCCCTATGACTCCAACACTTTCTTATTAATAGGGTATGTAGTCTTTGCTTTAAAAAAAATTTTTTTGGATTCGGCGGTGGCGGCAGCAGCAGCAGCAGCAGCAGTAGCAGCAGCGGCTGGTCCAGAGGAAGGACCATCAGTAGTAGAACCAAGCGGACAGGGTCCAGGCAGACCCTGTGCCCACGACTACTGGCCATCGCTGGCCAGCCAGGCTGCGAGCAGCGGAGGATTTAAGGCGCCTTTCACCACACAGAAGCCACATCAGAATTCTGCCTCCCGCCAGTCAGTTACGAGGCCTCCATATTGGTTCTCGGTCGCCAGAGAAATCAGACTAAGGTACGCAAATATAACCCGCGACCAACATTGCGGGGGTCTAAGCCCGACGGGCGTTGGCCTGCACCGAGGCAGGCCCTGGGCTGATTGGGGGGGTCACCCGGGTGCAAACCCAGCCAGGAGGTTTTCTTCCCCGGGCCAGCACGTGCAACACCGCCATTTTGCCTAAGGGAATCCAGAGAGACCTAGCAGGCTAAACCAAACTGGCTAACAGGCATAGCCCGAGGCGGTCATAGCAGGGGTCTCAGACGGTCAGGCCCTGGACTGCCCCCAGGTCCTGGGCTGCTCGGTGGGCCATCTGTGTGCCGACCCAGCCAGGAGCTTGTTTGCCCCGGGCCGGCGCACTCCACCGCCATTTTGCCTACAGGAAGCCAGAGAGACTAGCAGACAAAACCAAACCAGCTAACAGGCATAGCCAGAGGCGGACATAGCAGGGGTCTCAGACAGTCAGGCCCTGGACTGCCCCCAGGCCCTGGGCTACTCGGTGGGCCATCTGTGTGCTGACCCAGCCAGGAGGTTGTTTATCTGGGCCGGTTTGTGCACCACCGCCATTTTGCCTACGGGAAGCCAGAGAGACCTAGCAGGCAAAACCAAACCAACTAACAGGCATAGCCCGAGGCAGACATAGCAGGGGTCTCAGACGGTCAGGCCCTGGACTGCCCCCAGGCCCTGGGCTGCTCGGTGGGCCATCTGTGTGCTGACCCGGCCAGCAGGTCGTTAGCCCAGCAGACTCTCCCAGCACTCTCAGGGAGCACGCGCACGCCACCATCCTAGCCACCTGACAGACCCAATTAACACTCACAGCTGAGGGGCACTTTGCTCCGACATTGGCCTGCCAGGCTTTTGCCTAGACTCAGGGCCTGAGCAGCTAGGCTAGCCTTGTGTGCACCAACCCGGTTGGGAGTCCTGCTGCCCAGCAGAGAGATCAGCACACAGAAAAGGTCCCTGCAGCATACAGCATCAGCGCTCCCTGAAGGAGCAAACGGGCACCTTCTGGCTCCCAGACACAATCTGGGGCAAAGAACACTAGGGCTGCAAGGGCACCCAAGAGGAGGAAAGCACATCAGCAATCTGCAAAAGGGAAAACCCTGCCCTCCAGTGTTGCAGAAATAGCCCTAGAGCCTCTCAGGAGGCTGTAACACCAGCCGGAGACAAGACCAATTAGCTCCAGAGAACAAGATGGCAAAGGGCAAATGCAGGAACGCTACTAACAGAAATCTAGGCAATATGGCAGCATCTGAACCAAACTCTCCAACATCAGCAAGTCCTGGTTATGCCAACACACCAGAGAAACAAGATTTGGATTTAAAATCACTGTTCATGATGCTGCTAGAAGAACACAAAAAGGACATGAATGAATCTCTTAAAGCAATACAGGGGAACATGAATAAGCTAGAAACCCGTTTAATGGAAACACAAAAAAACACTTAAAGAAATGCAGGAGAATAAGGCCCAAGAGATAGAAGCCAATAAAGAAGAAAGGCAAAAAAAAAAAAAAAAAAAAAAAAAAAAAAAAAACTTAAAGAAATGCAGGAGAACTTGAGTCAACAGGCAGAAGTCATGAAAGAAGAAACACAAAAATCTCTTAAAGAATTACAGGAAAACACAGACAAACAAATGATGGAAATGAGCAAAACCATCCTGGACCTAAAAACAGAAGTAGAAACAACTAAGAAATCACAAAGGGAGACAACTTTGGAGATAGAAAACCTTGAGAAAAAATCAGGGGCCATAGATGCAAATATAAACAACAGAATACAAGAGATGGAAGAAAGAATCTCAGATGCCGAAGATACTATAGAAACCATTGACTCAACTGTCAAAGAAAATGCAAAATGTAAAAAGCTTGTATCCCAGAACATCCAGGAAATCCAGGATACAATGAGAAGACCAAACCTAAGGATTATAGGTATAGATGAGAGTGAAGATTTACAACAGAAAGGGCCAGCAAATATCTTCAACAAAATTATGGAAGAAAACTTTCCTAACTTAAAGAGAGAGATGCCTATGAATATACAAGAAGCCTACAGAACTCCAAACAGACTGGACCTGAGCAGAAATACCTCCCGTCACATAATAATCAAAACCCCAAATGCTCTAAACAAAGAAAAAATATTAAAGGCAGTAAGAGAGAAATGCCAAGTAACATAAAGGAAGACCTATCAGAATCACAGCAGACTTCTCACCAGAGACCATGAAAGCTAGACGATCCTGGGCAGATCTCATGCAGACTCTAAGAGAACACAAATGTCAGCCAAGACTACTATACCCATCAAAACTCTCATTCACCATAGATGGAGAAACCAAGATATTCCATGACAAAACCAAATTCACACAATATCTTTCCACAAACCCAGCTCTGCAAAGAATAATAGGAGGAAAACTCCAATACAAGGAGGGAAACTACACACTGGAAAAAGCAAGATAGTTACCTTCCTTCATCAAACCTAAAAGAAGATAACCACTCAAATATAAAAAGAATATCAAAAATGACAGGAAGTAATAATCAATATTCCCTAATATCTCTTAACATCAATGGTCTCAATTCCCCAATAAAAAGGCATAGACTAACAGACTGGATAAGGCAACAGGACCCTACAATTTGCTGTATACAGGAGACACACCTCAGTGTCAAAGATAAAAACTACCTCAGAGTAAAAGGCTGGAAGACAATCTTACAAGCCAATGGTCACAGGAAACGAGCAGGAGTAGCCATTCTAATATCAGATAAAATTGACTTTCAACCTAAAGTCATCAAAAGAGACACAGAAGGACATTTCTTGCTGGTCAAAGGAAAAATCCACCAAGAAGAACTTCAAATTCTGAACATCTATGCGCCAAATGCAAGGGCACCCTCATTCGTAAAAGAAACCTTACTAAAGCTCAAAACACACATTGCACCTAACACAATAATTGTGGGGGACTTCAACACTCCACTTTCCTCAATGGACCGATCGGGAAAACAGAAACTAAACAGGGCCACAGTAAAACTAATTGAAGCTTTGGATCAATTGGATTTGACTGATATTTATAGAACATTTCACCCTAAAGCAAAAGAATATACCTTTTTCTCAGCACCTCATGGTACCTTCTCCAAAATCGACCATATAATTGGACACAAGGCAGACCTCAACAAATATAAGAAGATCGAAGTAATCCCATGCCTCCTATCAGATCACTATGGAGTAAAAGTGATCTTCAATAGCAACAAAAACAGCAGAAAACCCACATACACGTGAAAACTGAACAATATTCTACTCAATGATACCTTGGTCAAGGAAGAAATAAAGAAAGAAATTAAAGACTTTTTAGAACACAATGAAAATGAAAACACAACAGACCCAAATCTATGGGACACAATGAAAGCAGTGCTAAGAGGAAAACTCATAGCCCTGAGTGCCTCCAAAAAGAAAATGGAGAGAGCACACATTACCAGCTTAATGACACACCTGAAAGCCCTGGAACAAAAAGAAGCTATTTCACCCAGGAGGAGTAGAAGGCAGGAAATCATCAAACTCAAGGCCGAAATCAACCAAGTAGAAACAAAGAGAACCATACAAAAAATCAACAAAACCAGGAGCTGGTACTTTGAGAAAATCAACAAGATAGATAAACCCTTAGCCAGACTGACCAAAGGGCACAGAGAAAGTATCCAAATTAACAAACTTAGAAATGAAAAGGGAGATATAACAACGGAAACTGAGGAAATCCAAAAAATCATCAGATCCTACTACAAGAGCCTGTACTCAACACAACTGGAGAATCTGGAGGAAATGGACAATTTCCTTGACAGATACCAAATACCAAAATTAAATCAGGACCAACTAGACCATCTAAACAGTCCCATAATGTCTAAAGAAATAGAAGGAGTCATAGAAAGTCTTCCAACAAAAAAAGCACAGGACCAGATGGTTTCAGTGCAGAATTCTATCAGACCTTCAAAGAAGAGTTAACACCAATACTCTTCAAACTGTTCCACAAAATAGAAACAGAAGGAACACTACCCAATTCCTTCTACGAAGCCACAATTACGCTGATACCAAAGCCACACAAAGATCCAACAAAGAAAGAGAACTTCAGACCAATTTCCCTTATGAACATCGATGCAAAAATACTCAATAAAATTCTTGCCAACCGAATCCAAGAACACATCAAAACGATCATCCACCATGATCAAGTAGGCTTTATCCCGGGAATGCAGGGTTGGTTCAATATACGGAAATCCATCAATGCAATCCACTACATTCACAAACTCAAAGAACAAAACCACATGGTCATTTCATTGGATGCTGAAAAACATTTGACGAAATTCAGCATCCTTTCATGCTTAAAGTCTTGGAGAGAACAGGAATTCAAGGCCCATACCTAAACATAGTAAAAGCAATATACAGCAAACCGGTAGCCAGCATCAAATTAAATGTAGAGAAACTTGAAGCAATCCCACTGAAATCAGGGACCAGACAAGACTGCCCCCTTTCTCCTTCTCTTTTCAATATTGTACTTGAGGTACTAGCTCGGGCAATTCGACAACATAAGGAGGTCAAAGGGATACAAATTGGAAAGGAAGAAGTCAAACTTTCATTATTTGCAGATGACATGATAGTCTACCTAAGTGACCCAAAAAACTCCACTAGAGAGCTCCTACAGCTGATAAACAACTTCAGCAAAGTGGCAGGTTATAAAATCAACACAAGCAAATCAGTGGCCTTCCTATACTCAAAGGATAAGCAGGCTGAGAAAGAAATTAGGGAAATGACCCCCTTCACAATAGCCACAAACAATATAAAGTATCTTGGGGTGACTCTTACCAAACATGTGAAAGATCTGTATGACAAGAACTTCAAGACTCTGAAGAAGGAAATGGAAGAAGACCTCAAAAAATGGGAAAACCTCCCATGCTCATGGATCGGTAGAATCAATATAGTTAAAATGGCCATTTTGCCAAAAGCAATATACAGATTCAATGCAATACCCATCAAAATCCCAACTCAATTCTTCACAGAGTTAGAAAGAGCAATTATCAAATTCATCTGGAACAACAAAAAACCCAGGATAGCTAAAACTATTCTCAGCAACAAAAGAAAATCTGGAGGAATCAGTATCCCTGACCTCAAGCAATACTACAGAGCAATAGTGTTAAAAACTGCATGATATTGGTACAGTGACAGGCAGGAGGATCAATGGAACAGGATTGAAGATCCAGAAATGAACCCACACACCTATGGCCACTTGATCCTCGACAAAGAGGCTGAAAACATCCAATGGAAAAAAGATAGCCTTTTCAGCAAATGGTGCTGGTTCAACTGGAGGTCAGCATGCAGAAGAATGCGAATTGATCCATCCTTGTCTCCTTGTACTAAGCTCAAATCCAAATGGATCAAGGACCTCCACATAAAGCCACACACTCTGAAGTTAATAGAAAAGAAACTGGGGAAGACCCTTGAGGACATCGGTACAGGGAGAAAGTTTCTGAAGAGAACACCAATAGCGTATGCTCTAAGAGCAAGAATTGACAAATGGGACCTCATAAAATTACAAAGTTTCTGTAAGGCAAAGGACACCAACAAGAGGACAAATCGGCAACCAACAAATTGGGAAAAGATCTTCACCAATCCTACATCAGATAGAGGGCTAATATCCAATATATATAAAGAACTCAAGAAGTTAGACTCCAGAAAACCGAACAACCCTATTAAAAAATGGGGTACAGAGTTAAACAAAGAATTCTCACCTGAAGAACTTCAGATGGCGGAGAAGCATTTTAAAAAATGCTCAACTTCATTAGTCATTAGGGAAATGCAAATCAAAACAACCCTGAGATTTCATCTTATACCAGTCAGAATGGCTAAGATTAAAAATTCAGGAGACAGCAGGTGTTGGAGAGGGTGTGGAGAAAGAGGAACACTCCTCCACTGCTGGTGGGGCTGCAAATTGGTACAACCACTCTGGAAATCAGTCTGGCGTTTCCTCTGAAAACTGGGCACCTCACTTCCAGAAGATCCTGCTATTCCACTCCTGGGCATATACCCAGAGGATTCCCCACCATGTAATAAGGATACATGCTCTACTATGTTCATAGCACCCCTATTTATAATTGCCAGATGCTGGAAAGAACCCAGGTATCCCTCAACAGAAGAGTGGATACAAAAAATGTGGTATATCTACACAATGGAGTACTATTCAGCCATTAGAAACAATGAATTCATGAAATTCTTAGGCAAATGGATGGAGCTAGAGAACATCATACTAAGTGAGGTAACCCAGACTCAAAAGGTGAATCATGGTATGCACTCACTAATAAGTGGTTATTAACCTAGAAAACTGGAATACCCAAAACATAATCCACACATCAAATGAGGTACAAGGAGAAAGGAGGACTGGCCCCTGGTTCTGGAGAGACTCAGTGAATCAGTATTCGGCAAAACCAGAACAGGGAAGTGGGAAGGGGTGGGTGGGAGGACAGGGAAAGAGAAGGGGACTTAAGGGACTTTCGGGGATTGGGGGGCTAGAAACGGGGAAATCATTTGAAATGTAAATAAATTATATCGAATAAAAAAAAGAAAAGAAAAAAAATAAATCACAAAAAAAAAAATCTTAGTGCTCTTTTGCATGTGCATGTATGTAGTGTCATATACTGGTTCATTGGTACCCAGTGCAATCATATCTTAAAGATCAAAAATTAGGCAAATACTTAGGAAACCTTGCTCTTCAAGTCTAGAACAGGGATGTATTATAGCAATTGTTTCAGAATTTGAAATTATTCTAGCAGAGGATAGGGCTTAAATGACATATTTTTAACATCATAAATTTACATAATATTTTTCTAAACTCATTGATTCTATCAAGAAAATCAGGCAAGGATAGAAAAGATTTAATGGAGAAGTAAAAGACAAAGATAATTTATAGATCTTTCTTCTATCCTATATTCTTGAAAATAAATCAAAGCATTCTAATTTAATTCACTACTGTTAAGATTGTTTAATTGTTTTGGCCTGAGAGCATATTCAATGTTGAATTTTTAAGGCATTATACATACAATTTACCTGATAATTTATAGAAGTAAATTTAATTGATGATGACATATTATTCTGGGTATTCTTATTATGACAGCTATCAGTACACATCTACAAAATTGTTCAGAATCTAAAAACTGCGTTGCAACTATTTGGTCACCAATAATACTATCATGGAGATGCAATTTGTGTCAGTTGTATCCATTCCATAACCAATTGTAATTAATTTTCAAAATCAAAAGAGAAAACATATCTCCATGACAACTGTAATCATTTGCTCAGTATTTTAAGCGTTACATCCATTTTCAAAGAGTCCATATGAATACTGAAAAAAACAAAATATGATTAAATATTAAGCATAGTGAAGAATATTCTATTTAAGAGCTTTTAATAAGTACATTTATTAAATGCATTATATGGATATTATTTGTGGGTGACAAAATTGGGTTTCACTTAAAACAATAAATACAGGATGACCATAATTAACACTAGAAATAAAATGCTGACTGCCTGTATCTGAAATTCATCACCATAACTAATATAAATTATGATTTTCTTCCTATCTTATCTTTTTTGGCCTTACTACCTGAAATAATTTTAAAATAATCTGCCAATTACACAAAATTCTTCTCTCTTCTTTTACTGGTTCTGCATAATCTAGTACTCAATACTTACCACATCTTATAACCCCATCTAAATGACAAAAACCCTAAAAATGTATTTAAGGCTACCATTTTGTACAGTACAGAGAGGGAATGTGGCTATTGCATCAAAGATAAACATTATTGTGGCAAAAAAGAGCTAAAGTGATATGACTTTTTATATTATATTCAACTTGACCTATGCATTTTTTCTGAAACTCACAGCAGCTTTGAGTAGACTTGAATTACTATTAACTATAACCTGCCATCTGCCTTACTTTATATGTATTTGAAAAGAATATGTTCAATTTTAACTCAAAATTAAAGACATATTTTGTATTTTATAAAAGATGTCACATTCACTGTTTAGTTTCAAGTGTGATGTATCTGAATTCTATTTTTTAAATGTAGTAGATTTTATTGATGATAATTAATGCCAGACTGTCTTAAAACTGTCAACAACCCAATAATGTCACAGAGAGAGTTATTATTTATTATACCTCAGGCTTTTGCTTAGGCTATTCCACAGGTAGCTCATATAAATCAATCATCTTATTTATTCTAATACAAATTTTGTCAAGTAGCCCTTTACCCTTCCTTTCGTTATACCATCTTTTCTTTCAAACAGGGCTTGCAGCAAAATCTCCCATACCAGATTCTTTCTTAGAGTTCTCATCCCTAATCTGATGTCCTGACTTCCATCCCTGCCCTGCTATAGGCAATCAGATGTTTATCAAATCATTCAGAAGTTGATGAAGAAGAATGATTATGAAACACTGAGACAGGCACATAAAAATCACAATACCAATATCCACACTGTAGTCAGTGCTCTGCTGGAAAAGAAATCAATACTGGAATAATACAAACCAATTTTTAAACAGATTATCATAAACAGATTATCCCAACAATAATACTTAATACAATGAATATTTTAATTATGATATAAAGAATAATCCTCAGTAATAACTATGTTGTTTATCAGAATCTAAAACACAAGTTTCAGTTCTCCAGTACTCAAAACTCATATAAATACACCTTCATTTCAGTAGTATCTATACTGTATATATTTTATTAACAGTACCTACTTTTGAAAAATCAATAGAGAAAATATGACGCAATGACAGCTGTAATTTTAGTGTTGCTTTCTGTGTACTGTGCATAAAGTATGAGCTTTGAAATCTAAATTTAATTGATGAATATTAACCCAAACAATATAACTTAAGTGAAATATGCCAAGTGATTCCACATTTCAATCATTTTAAAGACTACAGGAAACTGAGAACTTCAGATCATTATATCCACTTAATTTGAATTTCTCTAAAATGCTACATTCATGCTGTAGGATACAGCACAGAAGATAAATGATTCTTTAAATAAAAGGGTTCTATAATGCAGGAACAACAAACAAATAATTGGATTGTTTCCAATGGAACGTCTCAAGGCACAGGTGATATATATACCGCAAATCAGATATTTACCAAGTTTCTTAGAGACTAAGAACCATTTTTCAATCCTCTAATACACATTAATACAATAACATGGATGAAATTTGGATTAGTGTTATGTTTACTAAGTATAGGTTACCAACAACAACTAATTTTAAGAAAACATAGAAAATATAACACCATGATACCTGTAATTTTAGAGTGTCTATCTATGAATTGTGGATAACACAAAGAACTAAAGTGAGAGACTAGGATTAATCCAAAAAACATTTGAAAGAAAATCAAATGTTTAACATGAGTTGAAATACACCAAGTACACATTGGAGTCACTTACATGAATACAGGAAAGTGTAGAATTTTTGCTCATTAAAATTATACTTAATTTGGCTTTCTTTGTACTGACACATCAGTAGCACATGATACATCATATAAGATAAATGAGCCTACCAAGAAGTTTCCTCAAGGCTTCCTTCATTTCTCTATTTCTTAGACTATAGATAAGTGGGTTTAGCAATGGAGGAACTACACTGTACATCACGGAAGCCATTGCTGTGTTTCTAAGAGAATCTGTCATGGCAGAACTGAGGTAAACTCCAAATCCTGTCCCATAGAACAAAGAAACCACAGACAGATGTGAAGCACAGGTAGAAAAAGCTCTGTGCTTCCCTCCAGATGACATTCTCGAGACTGATGAAACAATGTAAATATATGAAAAAACAATTCCACATACAGGACCACCCACAAAGACAAAAGCTGCAACAAATATAAAAAAATTATTGAGAAATGTATCAGAACAGGCAAGTTTGATAATCTGAGCCAGCTCACAGAAAAAGTGTGGGATTTCTAGGTCTGTGCAGAAGGAAAGCCTCAAAACCATTAGACTATGGAGTAAGGCATCCATAATGCTAAAGAAAAGGGAGAATAGAACCATCAGGACACAGCAAATAGGGTTCATGATGACTGTGTACCTAAGAGGCTTGCAAATGGCCACATATCTATCATAGGCCATTACTGCCAGGAGAAAATTTTCCATGCCACCAAAAATTGAAAGAAAGCAGATTTGAGAGAGACATTCTATGTAACTTATGCTATCATCATGGGCTTGGATGTTCACCAGCATTTTAGGGATTGTTACTGTACTGTAGCAGATATCATTAATGGAAAGGATAGAGAGGAATAGGTACATGGGAGTGTGCAGTTGGGAGCCAAAGCTGATAGCCATAATAATAAGCAGGTTTCCCAGAACTGTAATCAGATACATAGAGAGGAACATGGCGAAGATGAGGGGCAGCAGTTTGTAATTGTCTGTCAGTCCAAGCAGATGAAATTCTGAAACTGCTGTTTGGTTTTTCAGTTCCATTGTTTTGGTATAAACTTTGAAAAGTAGAAAGAAGTAAAAAGAAATTCGAATTCATGAGCAAAAGTGGTTTTGTCAAAACCACTTAGGTACCTCTTAAAATGGCATTAGAATAGCATTGCCTATAATAATTCTACTAATATAAACCTGTATCATATTTTGAACACAGCTAATGTATAAGAGTTGGTCACAGTACTTAGAACTACTCCTAAAACTTCTCTCCCCAGTGTGCAAAATCAGGAAAATTCTTTAGTATTTTAAAGAGAAATCTTGATTGAGAAGAGGCATATTTTTCAATGGAATAAAACCATATCTGTCATTGTCCAGAATTTGAAACCTGTAAGTAAAACCTTGGTTAATATTTGTTTAAATTCATGTGATCATTTGACAGAGAAGAGAGAATTCATAAGAATCTCTTTTCATAGTTCACTTTGCCTTGTTTACTTTCAAATTCCATTTTTAGGGCAAAATTTTCATAAAATATTTGCTTTATTTATTATATTTGCTCTTTGTGAATTCCCAATTATGCACCAAAAGGTATTCATGTCTTCCTCCCATCTTATCAGTTCTCTTACTTTTCAATCTTCTCATCCCAACAACAAACTGAAAAAAAAATCTCATTATGGAAGCTATAATGTTTCACAGTGTAATATGCATTGCTTCCTCAAACTTCTTTGTTTGCTAATGTTCATTGCAATGATGTGTTGGTCTGGCATGATGTTTCTGGTTTCTGCTACTCTACCAATACTTGAACCTCACTATGACTTGTCTAGATATCTTCTTGTAGCCCTGTGCATTAGTGATCCTCGAACTTTGAATCTGTAAATCTGGGTACTTCATGAACTCCAGTATTTTACTAATGATGTAGATGTTGGTTTGGGCCAATTCAGTTTCCTGAATCATGTACTCTGTTCTAGCTCACATAAAACCTCTGCAATCAGGGCCATCTTTTACCTGCAATTCAGGCAAGGGTCAGAGCTTGCTTTTACCACAGTGTGGCAGTCAGGGAGAGATTTGGACAGTTATTCCACTCTTAGAACCCTTCAACCAGCTGTCCTTTCTGACCCAGATGGTAAGGTATAATGTGGTGGTGGGAATGGGAGTTTCTATACCTTGTCTGTCCCACTGCCATTGCCCTAATTTTTAAAGCTCACCTGATTATTGGAAATTGTGTATATGTCCTCAGGAACTTTTTTTCTTAATAGGTCCAAGGTTTTCTGGTGCTGAGAGTATAAGTACTATGCTTTAAATTTATACCATACACCAAATTACACAGCTTCTTATCTCATGGGTGATAAATAGCAAATCTCCTAATTAGTCCATTTATCTTCATCATGGTTGTGGAATCCCCACAATGTCTACTGTGCAAAGCAAGTAGCATTTCACGTGCCTTGTTCTATGACTCTGGAGACAATATAAGTGCAGTTTTTAATTTTTCATTTATTTATTCACTTTACATCCCTATTGCATCCCCCTTCTCCCAGTTCCACCCTTACAAAAACCTCCTCCACTACCCTCTTTTTTGTCCTCACAAAATTGGAAACTCTATTGGGTTCTTGCCTACCCTTGGGCATCAAATCTCAGCAGAACTAGGTATAACCTCTCTAATGAAATTACACAAGGCAATCCAACTATGGGAAGGGATCCAATGGTAGACCAGAGAGTCAGAGACATCCCTCATTCCAATTATTAAGGGATTCTCATGAAAAACAAGCTGGGCATATTATTCTTTCTATTTATTGCATCACCCTTATTTGATAGATAGAGCCAGAATTTAGGTGTGAAATTTTTCTCCTCAGTCACATATTCTGGCAAATACAATGTTTTCCCTAAGCATATAGTGTCAGGCAGTTATAGACTCAACTTTCAGAAACTATGAAAAAAAACAATATTTGTATTCTTTCAGTGTTTTCTTCAAGTATCTTCAGTGCTATAAAAAGTTACTTATATATAAAAAGTCACTGAGCACATTTTCACTTATCTATCATAAATTTACATATTGTCTTCATAACTAGATAATAGGAAGACAAATGATGAATAGGTAGATGTTTAGAATATATCCATCATTTATTTTATTTCATTCATTATTTTACTTATTTGCATTTCAATTGTTATCCCCTGGGAACAGTTTCCCCTACACAAGACCCCTGTCCCTTGGCCCCTCCACCTGCCTCTGTGAGGGTGCTCCCCCATCCACTTTCCCACTCCTTACTCAGTGCCCTAGTGTTTCCCAACTCTGGGTTATTGAGCCTCCAAATGACTAAGGGGCTCCCTTCCCAGTGATGTAGGAAAAGGTGATCCTCTGCATATCTGGCTGGAGCCATGCCCCACAACTTACATATTCTGTGGTTGGTGGTTTAGTCCTTGGGAGTTTTGGGGGTTCTAGTGGGGTGATATTGTTGTTCTTCATATGATTTATTTTTATGGTGTTAATCTCCATTTCAGAGTTTCCTTGGGGGAAAAGCATCATATTTTGCTGATTGATTAATCTTACTTTTTCCAACATAATATTTTTACTGATTATTTGGGAATTTCACCTTATACCCTCCAAACACATTCATTTTTCAGTCATTCTATGTGTTCCCTCTCAGTTATGGATAGCCCTGGTCTTGTCTTTTGATTCTAATTTTACTATCCTGGCAGGGACTTCAGAAGAGGAATCACATATGCAGGTGCCTTATAAACCTTGACCCCACCTTAACATTTGAAATAAAGGCTGGAGCCAGTAATTCAGCAGTAGAAGGAAGATGAAGCTGAAAAATTTGGGGGAGAAGGGAGTGAGGAGGAGAGAGTGAAATGCAGGATGTGGAAGGAGAATAGAACAGAAGCATGTGGCTTAGAGAAAATACAAGTTATATGGGATATCGTAAGTGGGAATAGAGTAGTGTAGTGGTAGATCTGCCTAATCTATGCATGTAGCTTGTATTCAAATTAATTGAGGTATCATTGGCCAATTTGTTCTGGAGATTTTTCTCAACAAATTTGTGCCCAATTTAGTGCTTAGAACTCAACAACCCTGAGATAAAAAGTTCACTGTCCCCCAACCTCTGAATATGGCTTGGGCAGTAATATAGGCTACAGTAGTATGGGTTGGAAACTATCTGGGTCTGAGTGACCTAAAGAGAAAGGCAGGAACTCCCTCAGTTCCTGACAGAGAGCTATGGCCAGGGGCAGAACCTCAACCTATAGGGAGGGATAGAAGTCCCTGGAGCACAACTGCCTGTAAGATACTTTTGTGGCAGAAACAGTGAACTATTAGGGGCATCTATGCCTCAAAGAGACTTTCTGTGTTAGTTCCCTGTGTCCTTTACTCTCAACCGTGTTTCCCCCACCCCATGTTTAGGACAGCCAGACTGGATTTCCAGACTGCTTGTCTAAACTGTGGGTTGCCTAAGATCAACACACAAGCACAAGCTGACAGCTGCAACCCAAACAGGGACACAGACAGTGTGGGTCTTTCCATACTCAGCCAATACCTATGATTAAAGAATTAGGAGATAAAGATACAAAGGTCTCTATACCAGGTAATTCATTGATATAAAGAGAGATGTATAAGATTATAATACTTAAAGATGAGGAACACAATTACTATATTTTTGGCTCTATGTGATAATATTCTGAATGGCTTGACAGGAATGGACTTAGAGGAAATAGACACCTTCTCATTTACTGGTCTTGAAATATTTATCCTGTCCATTTATTATGTCCTGACAAAAGACAGGGCCCTAGATAAAAAAAAAAATCCCTTGCCTTAGAAAAGAGATAAAAAAAAAAAACCACTAAAACTAAATGTTCAGAATTATTTTGGTCAAAATTAACAACAAAAATAGAATGAAGGTTGGACACAGAAGCTGGAAGTGATGCTAGAACAGAAATTTCTGAAGTTCATAGATGAGTGAGCAACAGAGACATAACATTAAGATCTAGCACCATAGTCTAGAGGAAACACTAGAACTAAAGTTTTAGGATTCCATTGGTCCAAATAAGGAGCCAAAAGAGGAGAATGAAGGTTGGAGACATAAGTTGGAAGACACACACACACACACACACACACTCAAAAAAAATAAATAATTTACAGATCAAACTCAACAGCAAGGGTATAGAGATAAAATTTGAAAGTAAAGTCTTGAGGATAATTTACTAAAGTTAGCAAATGAAAATAAATCAGATTCTGAAATATTAGAATTACAACATAAAGAGAAGCTAAGATTATGCAAGCAGGACTAAGTACAGAAGATACAGGAAATTATAGAACAGCATGAACAACAGAAAGAGGAAGTTAGGACTTACAACATGCCTTAGAGGAAACACTAGAATTGAAGAAACAGGGAATTATAGATCACAAAAAGAGAGAGAAAGATGAAAATGCTGGTGGGAAATGGGAGCTAGAAAAGATGCTAGAACAAAGGACACAGCAGCTCACAGATCAGTCTGAGCAGCCGAGAGAAAATAATGAGGTTTGGAAGTTAGTCTTGAAGAATAACCTTTGAAAATTGATCAATCAAAATAAAATGGACATCAAACTATCAGAATTTCAATATAAAGAACAAAATCAAATTGTGAAGGCAGAACTTTGGACAGAGAATATAGGAACTCAAGGAACAGAAAAATCTACAAAAGGAGAGATATGGAGGGTGGACACAGACATTAATGGAGGAATTTAAAATTTCACATAAGGAAAACACTCAGGTAGAGACAGAAGATAAAATTAGAGAAATCCAACCAAAGCTTATTAGAAAACAAACTTTGGTCTACCAGTCTACTCAGTTAATATACAACAAAAACCTCCAGACAATGATTATCCACAGGATTATCAGGAATTTGAATGCCAACCTGTAGATATGCTAGATCTGAGAAAATTTAAGAAAAGTGTCACTAATTTTGGAATGCATTCACCATTTGCAAAACAAATCCAAACTTCTTGAGCTATTAAAAATAGAATAATCCCCTAAGACTGGAAGGATATGGCAAGAGCATCACTAGAAACTACTACAAATTTACAATGGTTTGAATGGTGGAGAGATGAAGTGAGGGAGATAGCACAACAAAATATAGAGTCAGGGATAGAGAGATTTCCACAAACCAACTGCTTGGTGAAGGTCATTTTGCTGATGTAGATGTGTAAGGTGTATGTGATGCAGAAACTCTGGAATTGTGTCCATTATCAGCCTTAAAAGCCTGGGGCAAAGTAACAGAATCAGGGAACAGACTTGAATCATTTATTCAAGTCATACAAGGGTCATTGGAAACCTTCCCTGACTTTTTACAAAGGCTAACCTCAGCTGTGGAAAGTATATCAGATTCAACATCAAGAAAGGTAATAATTGAGTCTAGCATTTGAAAATGCAGATGCTGAACACAAAGAAGTAATCAGACCATGAGGGCAAGATCAGCATCAATAGGTGAGTAGATTAGATATACAGCTGATGTTGGATTGCACTTATTGATATGACTATAACAGAAGAAGCTGCTACCAGACACCTAGAGATGACTCAAGATTTCAAATCTTATTGTCCTGAACAGGGTCACCTCAGAAATGACTACAGGAACAAACAAAGTAATACCAAAAGGGGGCCTATGCCTTCTGGAACATGTCAAAGATCTGTCAAAGGCTGACATTTGACTAGGGAATTTAGAGGAAGAACAGACAAAGGGGACAACACCCTGCCAAAAAACCCCCAAGGGATCCTCTCACAGGTCCTAATGCCAGGCAGGGAGAGTTCTATTCCTCAGGACAATGAAACATCAGTGCTTCAAAAACAGATGTTCTGAGACCAGCCAAGACTGAAACAAGTTCTATAGACAATTTAAAAGGCCTCAAAGGGAGCCAGTAACAAATATTTTGGCAAATTTCTATAAAGGATCAAAGGCAAAAATTAAGAATACTAATAAACAATATTGAGATTGAAGGAATTATTGACATAGGATTAGATGTCACCATTTTCTCTCCAAAATCTATGCCTGTGAGTTGGCCCCTTCAAGAAGTAGACAGCCGATTTCAAGGAATTGTGACCTTAATCCAAATAAAGCAAATTACCAGATGGATTATATGTATAGGAGCAGAAGGTCAGGCTGGAAAATTGAAACCATATGTGGCTGATAAAGCCATTAACTTATGGGGAAGAGACCTATTAGGTATGTTACTTCTATTTATTTCCCTATAGGAATTCTTATGCATAGGGCAGATTATATCTTAGAATTGATATTTTTAGCACACGAACAAAGTAAGAAATTAAAAACCTACATTGAGAATGTCTCTGAATTGATACTAAAATGAAAATGAGTCTTTGACAATTAGTTGGAATGGATCTGGCTGAAATTGTAATACCTTTTACTAATGCAGAAATTGCTTCATTATGGGGCACAGGCTGAACATTGGCAAAGAGAATACAATAACTTCTTGAGAGATATTAACAACAGATACCTTAAGATTATGCCTCTACTGTTCATAAAAGGAACTAATTGGATTCTTCCTTGGATAATAAAGGGAACTCCAATATCTGGAGCCCATACATTTCACACTGATGCCAGTAAATGAGGAAAGATAGAATATAAATCAGAAGATATAAATAAGGTGGCTGAGAGTCCCTATAAGTCAGTTAAGAAATCTGAAGTATATGCAGTCATCATGTTGTCAGATTTTCAGGAATCTCTTAAAACAGTAACTGACTCTCAATATGCAGAAAGGGTTGCTTTACACATAGAGACTGCTGAACTTATTCAGAATGATTCTGAATTGACTTCATTAATTATTCAGCTACAACAAATGATCAGAAGTGTGGTTATCCACTATATATAACACACATAAGATCCCATACAGGCCTGCCAGGCCCTGTGGTGCAAGGTAATAAAATTGTCCAACTATAGATTGGAAGTGTACTAAATGTTTCAGAATTCCATTAAAAAACATGTTAGCAGCAAAAGTTAAAAAAAAGAATTCTCTTGTCACTTGGCAACAAGTCAGGGAAATTGTGAGGCAATGTCCTACTTGTTTATTATATAACCAAACTCCATTGCCTATAGGAATTATCCCTAAGAGTATCCAAAGAAATGATACTTGGCAAATCAATGTCTTCCATTTTGCAGAATTTGGTAAGCTCAAATATGAGCACTATAGTATAGACATATATTCAGGATTTATTTTTTTATTTTTATAATTTTTGTTTTCAATATTCTTTGTTTACATTCAATATTATTTTCCCTTTCCCAGTTCCTCCCTCCCCATAAGTTGCCTAAGCCCTCTTCCCTCCGCCCATTTCCTATCAACCCCCTCCTACTTCTTGGTCCTGGTATTTCCTTACAATGCTGGAATAAGCATTTTCAGGACCAGGGACCTCTCTTTCCTCCTTATTGGGAGTCATTTGATATGTGAATTGTGTCTTGGGTATTCAGAGTTTCTGAGCTAATATCCCCTTATCAGTGACTGTATTCCATGTGTGTTCTTTTGTGATTGGGTTAACTCACTTAGGATGATATTTTCCATATTCAGGATTTCAATGGGCAACTGACTTAGCATCAGAAAAAATCTGATTCTGTAATTACAAGTTTTTTAGAATTTATGGCCATTATGGGACTACCCATAAAAACTGAAGCAGACAGTGGTCCAAGATATATCTCTAATAAGATGAAACAGTATTTTTGTATACTATAATATAAAACATGGTTCAGGCGTATCACACAATCCTACAGGACAAGCAATTGTGGAGAGAAGTAATTGAACTCTAAGGGAGATGCTTAATATGCAAAAAGGGATTAACAAGATCCCCCAAACATAGATTATAAAAGTGTTTTATTTACCTTAAATTTTTAAATGCTACTGAACAAAACACCACAGTTGCTGAAAGACATTAGATTGCAGAACGAACTATTGAACTAATCCAGACTGTTTATATTAAGGATATTCTAGCATCACAATGGAAAATGGGAAATGTGTTATGCTGGGGGAGGGGTTAGGCCTATGTTTCCACAGGAAGAGAATAGGTGGAAACATAGGCCTATGGGTATGTGGGTCCCTTCTACATTTATAAAAAAAAAATTAGACATGGCAAAGGGAGATCTCCTGAAGAACATGGTGGACAGAGAAGAAAAGGGAGATTTGTGCAATCAACAAAATAGGTGATGTATATGTGGTGATGTTTATGTCTCCATATGGAAACAGCTCTGGAACCAGGTGAGATTAAAGTGTCTATATGCACTCAATAACACTTATTGCATACAAATTTCTCTTAACTTGATATTTGCCAGGAGACATTCTCACATAGATCCCAAAACCTCCTCTGTTCAGCCATCTTACATGCTCAAGACTGCTTCTAGAAGAAAAAAATATTAGCTTTCAGGTGTGACAAATAGCAAGTTGGTCACCACATATAGAGCTCATGTTGGTTAGAAAAGAGTTCACCTGCATTTAGGTTATTATAGCAATCTCTTTCCACTTCACCTCCTCGTGATCATTTTAGTTTGACAGCTTCCTTGAAGCCCAAGCCAGGCTTGTCATGAGATTCTGAGAGATGATTCTGAGAGACTACTTCCTAGAGACGATGTTTAGAGACAGTGCTTGCCGCCCAAGAGGCTGTTTTCTGGAGACAATATTTGCCCCTCATACCCCCTCCTTACATCTTGCTTGCTTTCTTTTATATTGCCGTGTGTAAACCAATAAAATTTGACAGCTTGATCAGAATACTGTCTTGCTGTCTGTTTCTTGCATCTCTTGTCTCACATTCTCTCCTAGTTGATCTGGGGATGCAGTTGACTGTCCTATGGGTCGGGACAGTTTTTGTGACAGCTCCTTCCCATAATTCAACCCCCACTCAAAACAAAATAAAACAAACAAACAAAAATGTCAACAGTCTAAACAGAAAGATATTGAAGAGGACTCTATAGAAGTGTGATAAGGAGGCCAGAGTGTAGCTCTCCACACCTGATGGCTTCTGGCAGGGTTGTGTGTGGGAAAGGACTCAGTTCTAATCAAGAGCCAAGTCATTGAGAGTATGACCAAGCTCTAGTGAAAGTAAAGATAATAGAAATTAGATGTGTTTTCTTTTTGTTGTTTTTGTTGGGGATTCAGAAGAGTTGAGAGGTGTTGGAGTAAATCTGCAAGACAGAGTGGCTCAGATAAAGAAATCACAACTCAATTAATTTGAATACAATCTATAAGCCTAGATTGGGTAGATCTACCACTACACTACTCTATTCCCATCTATGAGATCCCATATAACTTATGGTTTCTCCAAGTCACATGCCTCTCCCTCCATTCTCCCTCCACTTCCTCTATTGTTCTCTCTCCACCCCACTCCCTTCTCCCCTAAACTTTTCAACTCCACTTTCCTTCCTACTGCTGGAATCACTGGCTCTAGCCTTTATTGAAAAGTTAAGGTGGAAAAGGCTATCTTTTTTCCATTGGATGTTTTCAGCCTCTTTGTCGAGGATCAAGTGGCCATAGATGTGTGGGTTCATTTCTGGATCTTCAATCCTGTTCCATTGATCCTCCTGCCTGTCACTGTACCAATACCATGCAGTTTTTAACACTATTGCTCTGTAGTATTGCTTGAGGTCAGGGATACTGATTCCCCCAGAATTTCTTTTGTTGCTGAGAATAGTTTTAGCTATCCTGGGTTTTTTGTTATTCCAGATGAATTTGATAATTGCTCTTTCCAACTCTGTGAAGAATTGAGTTGGGATTTTGATGGGTATTGCATTGAATCTGTAGATTACTTTTGGCAAAATGGCCATTTTAACTATATTGATTCTACCGATCCATGAGCATGGGAGGTTTTCCCATTTTTTGAGGTCCTCTTCCATTTCCTTCTTCAGAGTCTTGAAGTTCTTGTCATACAGATCTTTCACATGTTTGGTAAGCCTTTTCAACAAATGGTGCTGGTTCAACTGGAGGTCAGCATGCAGAAAAATGCGAATTGATCCATCCTTGTCTCCTTGTACTAAGCTCAAATCCAAATGGATCAAGGACCTCCACATAAAGCCAGACACTCTGAAGCTAATAGAAAAGAAACTGGGGAAGACCCTTGAGGACATCGGTACAGGGAGAAAGTTTCTGAACAGAACACCAATAGCATATGCTCTAAGAGCAAGAATTGACAAATGGGACCTCATAAAATTACAAAGTTTCTGTAAGGCAAAGGACACCATCAAGAGGACAAATCGGCAACCAACAAATTGGGAAAAGATCTTCACCAATCCTACATCAGATAGAGGGCTAATATCCAATATATATAAAGAACTCAAGAAGTTAGATTCCAGAAAACCAAACAACCCTATTAAAAATGGGGTACAGAGTTAAACAAAGAATTCTCACCTGAAGAACTTCGGATGGCGGAGAAGCATCTTAAAAAATGCTCAACATCATTAGTCATTAAGGAAATGCAAATCAAAACAACCGTGAGATTTCACCTTACACAAGTCAGAATGGCTAAGATTAAAAATTCAGGAGATAGCAGGTGTTGGAGAGGGTGTGGAGAAAGAGGAACACTCCTCCACTGCTGGTGGGGTTGCAAATTGGTACAACCACTCTGGAAATCAGTCTGGCGGTTCCTCCAAAAACTGGGCACTTCACTTCCAGAAGATCCTGCTATACCACTCCTGGGCATATAGCCAGAGGATTCCCCACCATGTAATAAGGATACATGCTCTACTATGTTCATAGCAGCCCTATTTATAATTGCCAGGTGTTGGAAAGAACCCAGGTATCCCTCAACAGAAGAGTGGATGCAAAAAATGTGGTATATCTACACAATGGAGTACTATTCAGCCATTAGAAACAACGAATTCATGAAATTCTTAGGTAAATGGATGGAGCTAGAGAACATCATACTGAGTGAGGTAACCCAGACTCAAAAGGTGAATCATGGTATGCACTCACTAATAAGTGGATATTAACCTAGAAACCTAGATTACCCAAAACATAATCCACACATCAAATGAGGTACAAGAAGAAAGGAAGAGTGGCCCCTTGTTCTGGAAAGACTCAATGAAGCAGTATTCAGCAAAACCAGAACGGGGAAGTGGGAAAGGGTGGGTGGGAGGACAGGGGGAGAGAAGGGGGCTTACGGGACTCTTTGGGAGTGGGGAAATCATTTGAAATGTAAATAAAAAATATATCGAAGAAAAAAAAAGAAAAAAAAAGAAAAGTTAAGGTGGTAAGAAGTTTCACAAGGCACCTGTATATGTGATTCACTCCCCTTCTAAAGCCCCTCCCAGAATAGTAGAATTAGCATCAAAATACAAGACCAGTGCTATCCACAACACTTCCCCCTCTCTATCCAATTATAGGACTCTTTTATCTCAGTTATAAATTGAGCACAACTATTACCATATTGTAATTTGTAAAGTACAAATTAGACCTAACACCCAGTCCATCATTTTTGTTAATTAAATAGGACCTCTGTCATCTATAGTTAACATAAAGGACTTATAATTCAACACCCGACTCATGTCCTGGCTTTAGATTGTATGCCATCTGAAAACCATCATCTCAAATCTATATCATCCTTCTCAATGCTAAATAGCTTGGACTGGATCTGAGACTACCAGTCTTTAACCCTGTCAGAAATCCAAGAACGACTAATATTGCCTGAAAAGGTAAGTAGCACAAAATAAAGCTTCCAAATCTTAGATAAATTATAGAGATTACTGATTACTCGGAGAGTCCCTGTATTTCAAAAGTCTGAGCATCAGTCTTTAGCCTCCTGGCCCAGGATCATCTGACAGACCTATGCAATGCAGAATTTTGAAGGGCTTATTACCCTGTCTTGCACATAGTGCGTCCTTTATCTGGACAGTATTTTATCTGTAGATGAAATGAAACAATTCTTGTCTAGTGGCTGTCTTACCACAACTAGAGCAACTCCACTGATGCGAAATTTCTTCTTTGAATCATAAAAAGGTGCTTTCAGGAGCAGACAAGTCTCTAGGTAAATTATCTTTAATGAAGAAATGTCCATAAATTTCATATTCTCTGGACTTATAATGCCTTTGAAGGCTATCTATCTATGAAAAGCATCTCTGAACTGTTAAGCTTTGACTACACTCTTGACAATTTCTAATTGAAATATCTCTGAAACACCCTTTTAAGTAACTCAAAACCATGAGTTTGCTTTCTGGTGCTTAACTCCTATTGCTTAATTATCTTAAAACGGTTTATAATAGCAGTAATAGAAAAACTGTGTCTAAGCTTTATATTCTTAAATATGTTATACAGGCACGTGCCTATATGAGAATAACAATATTAATCCCAATTTTATATCAATAAGAGATTTATACCAATGAAAATCTTAAATGTGTATCAAATAAATTCTGTACCAACATAAGAAGGGACTGTATTTTTCTTTGTTTAGCCTACAGTATATAAAACTTAAAAGTAGCATGTAGTGCTGTAAATACATTCAAATGGAGTATGCAGGATGCACAGACTGGTCAATGAAGATCAATAAAGAAAGATGATTGCCTTTCTTCAGTAAAGTTTGATCACATAATCAAACTGCAATATAACTTTGTATACTTGCTTTCATAAAGGACAGTATGTAGTATCTGTCAAGACCCACAGGACATACAGTCTTTCTGCTGGCCCTGTGGCAGCATTTCCCCTCACCCAATACCAGATCAGGTTCTCTTCTCACCCCAAACTGCCCCATCCACTTTCCCTCTCAGCTAATTCTCTCTCTCCCCACATGTGGTTGCTTTCTTCTACATCCCAAGGGGAGCTGGTCTAACTTGCTGTCTGTATGTAGAAACATGAAAATAAACACATATTTGTCACCTTGCACAAACCTCAAGTGAAAGTGGATCATGGATCTCAACATAAAACCAGATACACTGAAACCAATACAAGAGAAAGTGGGAAAGAGCATTTATCTCATTGACTCAGGGAGGAATTTTCTAAACAGAACTCTAATGGCTCATGCTCTAATATCAAAAATTAATAAATGGAACCTCATGAAACTGGAAAGCTTCTGTAAGGCAAATGATATAATCAATAAGAAAAATTGGCAAACCACAGATTGGGAATATATCTTCATTAACTCCATATGGCCAATAGATGACCAATACCCAAAATATATAAATAAGCCAAGAAGCTAATCACCAAAAACCCAAACAACTCAATAAAATATTTGGTATAGAACTAACCCAGATTTCACAACTGAGGAATCTTGAATGGCTGAGAAGCACCTGAAGGCATGTTCAAAGTCCTTAGTGATCAGAGAAATGCAAATCAAAATGACACTGTGATTCTACCTTACACCAATGAGAATGGCTAAGATCAAAACCTCAGATGACAGCACATGTTGGAGAGGATGTGTTAAAAGCGAAAAACTCCTTCATTGCTGATGGGATTATAAACTGCTACAATCACTCTGGAAATCAAACTGGAGTTTCCTCAGAAATTTGGAAATAGATCTACTGGAATACCCAGCTGTACCACTCTTGGGAATGCATCCAAAGATACATTATGCCATAGGGGCACGTCTTCCACTATATTCTTAGTGGTCCTACTTGCAATAGCCAGAAGCTAGACACAATGCATATGTCCCACTACAGAAGAATGGATACAGAAAATGTGGTTCAATTACACAATGGAATACTACTCAGCTATTACGAATGAAGACATCCTGAATTTTTCAGGAAAATGTATGGAGGTAAAAAATATCATTCTGAGCAAGGCATCTCAGACCCAAAAAAGAAATGCATGTTATGTGCTCACTAATGCATACATATTAGCCAAAATATATACAGTACAAAGTACCCAAAATATGGTCCACAGAACTCAAAATATTTAATTAACAAGCTGAAGTGCCCAAGTGAGTAGAGTTTCTGTATAGGCACCTTCTTTGAACTGATACTGGATTCTATTTATATATAACAGTATTTAGTCATGAAAACAATTTGTGAATTTCAGTGCAAGGTTGGCTCTGCACTTCAGAAAATTACTCTTAATTAATAATATTACTCATAACCAGAGAGGCTTTCTCCACCTGCTAATGGGAGCCAAGACTCACAGCCAAGCATTATGAAGAAAGAGAAAACTCAAATTGAAGCTCTCCATCTGTTTTTTCACATTAGAACTCAAGTAATCCCAAGGAAAAGTGGGAGGAATAATTTTAGAAGCAAGAGGGACCAAAAGAACAAGGCAACAAATCTCACAGAATCAACTAATCAGGGCTTATAGGTGCCCACAGTGCCTGAAACAATAATCATGGATTTTAACTGCGTCTTTGGCATATATGTTTTTGTTGGATTATTCAGTGGGAATGGGGAATATCTCTGGCTCTTTTACTTGAACCTAGGACCCCCTTTCTCTTACTTAATTGCCTTGGCCATCCCAGATATAACAATTTGTACCTAGTTTTATTCTGCCTTGTAATGCCATGTTCCCATAATATCCCTGCTCTTTTTTAAACTGAAGGAGAAGTGGATATACAGAAGAGTGGAGGTAGCAGCGGTGGTGGGGTGGAGTTGTAGTGAGGTGTTTGGGATAAGAGTAGTGGATGGAGGGAAACTGCAGTCAGGATGCATTGCATAAATCAAGAATGTTTTAAGAAGAGCAGAAAATACTACCATACAATATTATGTCAGATAATTTAATAAAAGATGTTTTTATGTGTTCATTAAATAATTTGATAACACTCATTTTTACAAATTAATTTTCAAATATTTCATATGTTTTATTTCAAAATTGTAGTCAATGTTATATTAATATTTTTTACAAGCTTGTGCATAGAGATCCCTTATTTAAGGCATATGTATTAAGAGCTAAAAAGAGTATTGAACTATTGCTGATAGCCCAGAATATTTGAAAGGGTTAGAAAATATCTGGATGGACAACATCACCATACTTAAGTGAGGATTGATGACACTGAATGCATTATCTTATGAATAAAGCTCACAACTTAAAGTATTAGAAGATAATTTCAAACTACTGGCATAATCTGATAATTTGTAAGAATATAAATGAAATAAGGTACATGGAAAAAGTCATTAAAGATATATCACTTCTAGGAACAAATTTCAGAACCTTTAAAAGTGAAAGCAGTTCCAACCATTTGCCTAAATATTTCATAGATTCATTGTTTTTAATTGGTGAGTAGTATTCCACTGTGTGAATATACCACATTTTCTATATCCATTTCTCCATTGAGGGACATCTGGGTCCTTTCCAGATTCTGGCTATTATAAATAAGTCTGCTATGAACATAGTGTAGCATGTGTCCTTATTACATGCTGGGGAATCCTCTGGATATATGCCCAGGAGTGGTATAGCAGCGTCCTCCGGAAGTGTCATGTTCAGTTTTCTGAGGAACTGCCGGACTGATTTCCAAAGTGGTTGTGCCATCTTGCTATCCCACTAGCAGTGGAGGAGTTTCTCCACATTCTTGGCAATACCTGCTGTCTCCTGAGTTTTTAACCTTAGCCACTCTGACTGGTGTGAGGTGAAGTCTCAGAGCTGTTTTGATTTGCATTTCCCTAATGACTAATGATGTTGAACATTTCTTAAGGTGCTTCTCGGCCATCTGAATTTCTTCAGGCAGAAATTCTTTGTTTAGCTCTGTACTCCATTTTAATAGGGTTATTTGGTTCCTTGGGGTCTAACTTCTTGAATTCTTTGTATATATTGGATATTAGTTCTGCTGCATTGGATGTAGGGTTGGTGAAGATCTTTTCCCAATTTGTTGGTTGCCATTTTGTCCGTTTGACAGTGTCCTTTGCCTTACAGAAACTTTGTAATTTTATGAGGTCCCATTTGTCAATTCGTGATCTTAGAGCATAAGCTATTGGTGTTCTGTTCAGGAGCGTTTCCCCTGTGTCCATGTCCTCAAGGGTTTTCCCCAGTTTCCTTTCTATTAGAATCAGTGTGTCTGGTTTTTCGTGGAGGTCCTTGATCCACTTGGAATTGAGCTTAGTACAAGGAGATAAGGATGGATGAATTCACATTCTTCTGCATGCTGACTTCCAGTTGAACAAGCACCATTTGTTGAAAAGGCTATCTTTTTACCACTGGATGTTTTCCACTCCTTTGTCGAAGATCAAGTGACCATAGGTGTGTGGATTCATTTCTGGGTCTTCAATTCTATGCCATTGGTCCACTTGCCTGTTGCTGTGCCAATACCATGCAGTTTTTAACACTATTACTCTGTAGTATTGCTTGAGGTCTGTGATACTCATTCCTCCAGAAGTTCTTTTACTGTTGAGAATAGTTTCAGCTCTCCTGGATTTTTTGTTATTCCAGATAAATTTGGGAATTGCTCCTAAGTGAGGTAACCCAATCACAAAAGAATACACATGGAATGCAATCACTGATAAGTGGATTTTTTTATTGTTATTTTTTTTTATTCGATATAATTTATTTACATTTCAAATGATTTCCCCTTTTCTAGCCCCCCCCCACTCCCCAAAAGTCCCGTAAGCCCCCTTCTCTTCCCCTGTCCTCCCTCCCACCCCTTCCCAGTTCCCCGTTCTGGTTTTGCCAAATACTGTTTCACTGAGTCTTTCCAGAACCAGGGACCACTCCTGCTTTCTTCTTGTATCTCCTTTGATGTGTGGATTATGTTTTGGGTATTCCAGTTTTCTAGGTTAATAACCACTTATTAGTGAGTGCATACCATGATTCACCTTTTGAGTCTGGGTTACCTCACCTAGTATGATGTTCTCTAGCTCCATCCATTTGCCTAAGAATTTCATGAATTCACTGTTTCTAATGGCTGAATAGTACTCCATTGTGTAGATATACCACATTTTTTGAGTCCACTCTTCTGTTGAGGGATACCTGGGTTCTTTCCAGCATCTGGCAATTATAAATAGGGCTGCTATGAACATAGTAGAGCATGTATCCTTATTACATGGTGGGGAATCCTCTGGGTATATGCCCAGGAGTGGTATAGCAGGATCTTCTGGAAGTGAGGTGCCCAGTTTTCGGAGGAACCGCCAGACTGCTTTCCAGAGTGGTTGTACCAATTTGCAACCCCACCAGCAGTGGAGGAGTGTTCCTCTTTCTCCGCACCCTCTCCAATACCTGCTGTCTCCTGAATTTTTAATCTTAGCCATTCTGACTGGTGTAAGATGAAATCTTAGGGTTGTTTTGATTTGCATTTCCCTAATGACTAATGAAGTTGAGCATTTTTTAAGATGCTTCTCTGCCATCCGAAGTTCTTCAGGTGAGAATTCTTTGTTTAACTCTGTACCCCATTTTTTAATAGGGTTGTTCGGTTTTCTGGAGTCTAACTTCTTGAGTTCTTTATATATATTGGATATTAGCCCTCTATCTGATGTAGGATTGGTGAAGATCTTTTCCCAATTTGTTGGTTGCCGATCTGTCCTCTTGATGGTGTCCTTTGCCTTACAGAAACTCTGTAACCTTATGAGGTCCCATTTGTCAATTCTTGCTCTTAGAGCATACGCTGTTGGTGTTCTGTTCAGAAACTTTCTCCCTGTACCGATGTCCTCAAGGGTCTTCCCCAGTTTCTTTTCTATTAGCTTCAGAGTGTCTGGCTTTATGTGGAGGTCCTTGATCCATTTGGATTTGAGCTTAGTACAAGGAGACAAGGATGGATCAATTCGCATTCTTCTGCATGCTGACCTCCAGTTGAACCAGCACCATTTGTTGAAAAGGCTATCTTTTTTCCATTGGATGTTTTCAGCCTCTTTGTCGAGGATCAAGTGGCCATAGGTGTGTGGGTTCATTTCTGGATCTTCATTCCTGTTCCATTGATCCTCCTGCCTGTCACTGTACCAATACCATGCAGTTTTTATATCTCTTAACATCAATGGACTCAATGCCCCAATAAAAAGACACAGACTAACTGACTGGATACGTAAACAGGACCCTACATTTTGCTGCTTACAGGAAACACACCTCAGGGTCAAAGACAAACTCTACCTTAGAGTAAAAGGCTGGAAGACAATTTTACAAGCAAATGGTCTCAGGAAACAAGCTGGAGTAGCCATTTTAATATCAGATAAAATTGACTTTCAACCCAAAGTCATCAAAAGAGACTCTGAGGGACACTTCTTGCTGGTCAAAGGAAAAATACAATGAGAAGAACTCTCAATTCTGAACATCTATGCTCCAAATTCAAGGGCACCCTCTTTCATAAAAGAAACTTTATTAAAACTCAAAGCACACATTGCACCTAACACAATAATTGTGGGTGACTTCAACACTGCACTTTCCTCAATGGACCGATCAGGAAAACAGAAACTAAACAAGGACACAATGAAACTAATTGAAGCTTTGGACCAATTAGATTTAACTGATATTTATAGAACATTCTATCCTAAAACAAAAGAATATACCTTTTTTTCAGCACCTCAGGGCACCTTCTCCAAAATCGACCATATAATTGGTCACAAGAGAGACCTCAACAAATATAAGAAGATCGAACTAATCCCATGCCTCCTATCTGATCACTATGGAATAAAAGTGGTCTTCAATAGCAACAGAAACAATAGAAAACCCACATACACGTGGAAATTGAACAATAGTCTACTCAATGATACCTTGGTCAAGGAAGAAATAAAGAAAGAAATTAAAGACTTTTTAGAACACAATGAAAATGAAAACACAACATACCCAAATCTATGGGAGACAATGAAAGCAGTGCTAAGAGGAAAACTCATAGCCCTGAGTGCCTCCAAAAAGAAAATGGAGAGAGCATACATTACCAACTTAATGACACACCTGAAAGCCCTAGAACAAAAAGAAGCTATTTCACCCAGGAGGAGTAGAAGGCAGGAAATCATCAAACTCAGGGCCGAAATCAATCAAGTAGAAACAAAGAGAACCATACAAAAAATCAACAAAACCAGGAGCTGGTTCTTTGAGAAAATCAACAAGATAGAAAAACCCTTAGCCAGACTGACCAAAGGGCACAAAGAAAGTATCCAAATTAACAAACTTAGAAATGAAAAGGGAGACATAACAACGGAAACTGAGGAAATCCAAAAAATCATCAGATCCTACTACAAGAGCCTGTACTCAACACAACTGGAGAATCTGGAGGAAATGGACAATTTCCTTGACAGATACCAAATACCAAAATTAAATCAGGACCAACTAGACCATCTGAACAGTCCCATAAAGCCTAAAGAAATAGAAGGAGTCATAGAAAGTCTTCCAACCAAAAAAAGCACAGGACCAGATGGTTTCAGTGCAGAATTCTACCAGACCTTCAAAGAAGAGTTAACACCAATACTCTTCAAACTATTCCACAAAATAGAAACAGAAGGAACACTACCCAATTCCTTCTACGAAGCCACAATTACGCTGATACCAAAGCCACACAAAGATCCAACAAAGAAAGAGAACTTCAGACCAATTTCCCTTATGAACATCGATGCAAAAATACTCAATAAAATTCTTGCCAACCGAATCCAAGAACACATCAAAACGATCATCCACCATGATCAAGTAGGCTTTATCCCGGGAATGCAGGGTTGGTTCAATATACGGAAATCCATCAATACAATCCACTACATAAACAAACTCAAAGAACAAAACCACATGGTCATTTCATTGGATGCTGAAAAAGCATTTGACAAAATTCAGCATCCTTTCATGCTTAAAGTCTTGGAGAGAACAGGAATTAGAGGCCCGTACCTAAACATAGTAAAAGCAATATACAGCAAACCGGTAGGCAGCATCAAACTAAATGGAGAGAAACTTGAAGCAATCCCACTGAAATCAGGGACCAGACAAGGCTGCCCCCTTTCTCCTTATCTTTTCAATATTGTACTTGAGGTACTAGCTCAGGCAATTCGACAACATAAGGAGGTCAAAGGGATACAAATTGGAAAGGAGGAAGTCAAACTATCATTATTTGCAGACGACATGATAGTCTACCTAAGTGACCTAAAAAACTCCACTAGAGAGCTCCTACAGCTGATAAACAACTTCAGCAAAGTGGCAGGTTATAAAATCAACTCAAGCAAATCAGTGGCCTTCCTATACTCAAAGGATAAGCAGGCTGAGAAAGAAATTAGGGAAATGACCCCCTTCACAATAGCCACAAACAGTATAAAGTATCTTGGGGTGACTCTTACCAAACATGTGAAAGATCTGTATGACAAAAACTTCAAGACTCTGAAGAAGGAAATGGAAGAAGACCTCAAAAAATGGGAAAACCTCCCATGCTCATGGATCGGTAGAATCAATATAGTTAAAATGGCCATTTTGCCTAAAGCACTATACAGATTCAATGCAATACCCATCAAAATCCCAACTCAATTCTTCACAGAGTTAGAAAGAGCAATTATCAAATTCATCTGGAACAACAAAAAACCCAGGATAGCTAAAACTATTCTCAGCAACAAAAGAAAATCTGGGGGAATTAGTATACCTGACCTCAAGCAATACTACAGAGCAATAGTGATAAGTGGATTTTAATTAGTTCAGAAGCTCTGAATACCCCAGACATAAGTAGCATATCAAATTGCTCCCAGGAAGAAGTAAGGAGAGAGCCCTGATCCTGGAAAGGCCTGATCCAGCATTGTAGGGGAGTACCAGGATAGAGAAAAGGGGGGGAGGTGATTGGAAAATGGGTGGAGAGAAGGCTTATTAGACATATGGGGAGGGGAGAACCGGGAAAGGGGAAATCATTGGGAATGTAAACAAAGAATTTAGAAAATAATAATAAAAAAATAATGGTTTAACTTAGCTTTTGCCAAAAAAAAAGTGAAAGCACACTTTTGCCATCAAGCTAAAACTCCAATTCCCTGTCATAGCTTTTTGAATGATGAGATTAACAACTATGTATCACTTGCCTGATAGTATATTTTAAAAGAATGTCATTTTTTAAATATAAGTTCATATTAAAGATATAAACCACATGATATTACAATGTGATCATGTAAAATCTAACATAATATGCATTAAACATTGCTGAAATCTTTTGCCCTACATATCTGTCTATAAAAAATTCCACTTCGAGTTAGTTAAATAAATATTTGTTGAAATTGAAACTCCAACTCAAAAAGACTTTGTAGAATCAGTTACTACAATTTTTAATTTAGAATCACTTGAAAAAATACAGATCTGAGCACATAAGTGAATCAGATTAAATTTTTCACTGAAATGTACCTAGATATCATGTTATTATTAATTGAGGAAGATACTGGTGACAGATAACTCAAAATTTGAGTTTCACCCTCATTTTATATTTTGTAAAACTCCTACTATGGAAACAGGTATATGTCTAATACTTTACCTGCATTTGAGACATTTCTTTCCTTCTTTCTCCCATTGGGGGGCCTTCTTGTATATTATTATTATTATTATTATTATTATTATTATTATTTTGCTATTTGGCTGTCATGACCAGGAGGTGCTAGGTTTTTCTGTTGAGGAAATGGAGGAGGTGTAGATCACAGGAGTTTGAGGGAGGTGTTAACAGATTTTAAGAAGAACCTGAGGTTTTTTGAATCTCTTAAATCTACTACAGAATGTATTGATGGATGCTTCTATTTTCAATAAGAAAGGAGAGAGAGAGAGAGAAGGAAAGAAAGATAAAGAGATAGAGAAATAAAGATTGATTGATAGAAACACAAATGGACAAATAGAAAGAAAATAATGTTTTTACATATTTCTTGTATGGATGCAACTGTATCAAGAAGAACATAATATTTATGAGAATTAGCTTGTGTTACCAAACAAAACTTAATTTAAAAAGTGAACTTAGCCCATGTAGTCTATTACTGAAGGGAATGTACCTTTGTCATGCCTCAGATTTTTTGGGAAATATTTGAATCTGAAAATTTTCTGTGGTACTTCAAATTAACTGTCTCGTGAATGTATGAGGAAATGATATAAGAAACAGCCTCAGTAATTTTTTGACAGTGCTATTTCAGTCTATAGATTACCTCATATCTTATTTGGCCATCTTGGCAAATGCTTTCAAGTACAAAATTAAAAATGATAATTTAAAGTTATTTCATTTGTGTATTTAAAGGTGTGTGACATTCACATGCATATATGTGTTGTAATTTCATAGGTACATGTATGTGGATTTAGGAGTAGGTTAGAGAACTAACCTGGGTACTGTCACTCAGCCCTTAATCACTTTATGCCTTTTAGATTTTTTAAAGACAGTTTTGGTGAAGGCTGTGTGACCTGAATTCTCCAGGAATCCACCCATTTCTACTTTCTTATATCTGGAACCACAAGCACACACCAAAATTGTTGACTTTTAAAACATATTGATGTTTAGAATTCAATCTCAGGTCCTCTGAAAAGTGTTTTGCCCACTGAACTATATTCCAAGCTGAATAATAAAAATGGTTCAAATTACTTGATAACAGTGACACAAATTTTTTCTTTATTTTTCTGGTTGGTGTGCTTAATTGCACTTATTAGATCCCCTGTGACAGGCAGAAAGCCTCCAGGAGTTCTTTCACAATAGGTAAAAAATCATTGTGTCTCACAGACCTCACTTAGCCTATCTTGCTGTAAATGAAAGTATTATGTTATAGTAATTAACCTCTACATGTGAATATAATTGTTTGATTCTCTGTCTTATTCTAGTGGACTCTATTCTCATGAGACTTATAGCATGTCATTATACAATATAAACATACACCAAAAATAGCTAAATGAGGAAAGCAAACAGAAAATCTATGAAAACAGAAGAGAATGCAATCTTCCAGCGACAGTGACTCACTATAAAATAGATCTAAATAATTGAGCTTTTAAATAGAGATCTCCTTAGAGAGCAATAGTATTTAGCTCCCTGAGAACATAGAAGTAGTTTGACTGTGATAATTATTTCTTACAATGTTGGTTTCACACACTTGAAAATTGGTACAGTATCTTACTTTCTTTTAGAACAAGGAAATTTATTAAATTGGATGAGGTGGCCTGTGTTCTCATGGGATTTGCTAGGTATAGTTCCTAAGGGCAAGATAGTAACCACTTTGCAAAGCGTATATTTTTCCAGATTTCATAAACAGAGTGGAAAAAAAGAAACTCAGAAACTCAAATGATTTTACTCTCATCTTTAATCTACCCACCCTTGCTTGATTTTGTAACTTCTCTCTCTCTCTCTCTCTCTCTCTCTCTCTCTCTCTCTCTCTCTCTCTCTCTCTCTCTCTCTCAGTGTGTGAGTGTGTGTCTGTTTGACTCCTCATATTACCTTGACTTTATTAACACTTAGGAAATGGAGCAGTATTTGAAAGAATAAGAATGACGCTACTAAAATGAATGCAAATTTCAGAGAAAAGTTGGTGTGCTCTATGCACATCAGGAAATCTTATTTATGTAGAAAAATAAAGGAAACTGCATCTATGACACAAACACTTATGAATTTTTATTAAATGTACTTAATGCAAAGGAATAGCCCGCTCTTCTGATAGAACCAATTAACCAATTTTTGCCCTTCTCAGAGGTTTCCTGACACATGCTGGCATGTAAAAAGAATCATAGCAACAGCAATAAGATGTCATGAGGGAAAATTTGATGAGTATATATTGTGATAATAAGTCCATAAAATTTCATAGTTTAAGACAAACATGATCTGAAGAAAGGAAATGCAGAAGGGTGTTCTGGCATTAACCAATATATCTCAGCTACTCTTTGTAACATATATGCCTTAAATCAGTTAACATTTCTTTTTGAAGCCAATTAATACCTGAAAATTATCTAGGAATCATTTTGAAATTTTCTATAACTACAAAAGCCCAGGTGTTTCTATTGTTAAAGTATGTTATAAACAAAGATGTATGCACAAAGCAAACAGCAAGTTCACAATGTCTTGAGAAGATATCCTATAGATCAGACTTCTCACCCAGTTTGATAAGTAAATTCACCAGAATTCATGGTTAAGGGTTTATGTTGTTTGTATTATTACTGATTTTTCCACTGATGAAATGTTTTTGTCACAAAGCTGAAAACATAACCAAATAACAAAAAACATGTCATATCATGCTTGAGAGAAAAAGACTGAATTTTCGACTGCATTCTTAAACTGAGATGCCAAACATCAACAGACTTTATAAAAACTTTTCTGGATCATAGTTTGAACAATTTCACCTTATTTTCATGTTGCATACAGAGCAATATTCTGAAGCATTATCAAGAATTCAGAAGTATAATCCTTTCCAACCCTTTTAAAGAATACTTTACTGAATGATGATATCATACAAATATTAAAGCCGGGTGGTGGGTGCACAATCCTTTAATCCCAGCACTTGGGAAGCAGAGGCAGGTGGTTTTCTAAGTTCAAGGACAGCCTGATCTACAGAGTGAGTTCCAGGACAGCCAGGGCTACACAGAGAAAGCCTGTCTCGAAAAAACAAACAAAAAATATTAAACAAACCACCAAGTGGTTTTCAAGTTCCAAAGAGCATCTGATAAATATTCAAACACTTCTAATACAGAAAAGATGAGAAATCAGTCATTAATTTTATCCTAAAATTAGTTAGTAATACAGTGATACCTTGGTAACATAATGATAATAAATCAAGCTGACAGTGACTTGAAATTTTCTACTTGCCATATAGCTTTTCTTTCTTTTTCATTTAATATATTTTATTACTTTGAAATTTCAAAAATTATATGTACAATGTAGTTTAATCATGTCTACCCACCCAAAAATATGGAACGCTTCACGAATTTGCTTGTCATCCTTGCGCAGGGGCCATGATAATCTTCTCTGTATCGTTCCAATTTTAGTATATGTGCTGCCGAAGCAAGCATGCCATATAGCTTTTCAAGGTACTATAGAAACTATTGTATAGAAATTGTCTAACTTTATTCCTTCTTAGCTGTAGATCTATTATGATAGACTACTAATATATGAGGTAAACATTGTGCAGTAGTAGCCCATGGAAAATTTATCCTATTCATAAAGAAACCACAACTTTCACTGTGCCATTATTTTGAATTTATCTCATTTTCTCCTTTATCTCCTTTGAATAATCTCCACTTCTAGTTTTTGTGCTAATGGAAAACTTATCATACTTATTAAATATAGTAAACATGTTAAATTACTGACACTGGCTGTGCTTTCATTTATAGTACTCTAGTCATCATTCTTGTTGTGTTGCTGATACAAATATTTTTTATCATTTCATAATTAGTATTGACTACAATACCTGAACATATAATTTCACTGGAATTCAATTGTAAATATAAAGGAAAGTGCCTAAGTTATGTGAAGATAGTGTTCTAAAACATGATACATTGCTATGTGCCAGCCTGGCAAAAAATGTGCCTTTAGATATTACTATTATCAGGCATCCAATACCAGATGACTGGATTAGGCATTCTGACAATTCAATGTGATTATATATTAGGGTGTTTGAAACTATTGCTACCATTAAACTACAAGTATTTGCCCTTGTCAAAAATATCTATCAACCAACAGCAGTTCAATTATGCCTTAAGTTGGATAAGAACAGGGACACTACAATAAGAAAACTTGTATAGTTAGAAATTTACAAATGTAGTATTTAACATCTGGAACAGCAGAGGATGACTAAATATCTCATATATACAGTTTTATTAGCAAATAAGATATATATATATATATATGCCATGATGAATTTATTGTTAAATAACTAGTATAATTGAGGGAATGGAGCAATAGTGTGATTTTCCAACATTTTAATGGCAAATACTCATGCAAAATTAGCTAAATTCTAGAGATGCCTACTTCCTTAAACAGAGAGAGACAGAAAGATAGACACACACACACACACACACACGCAGAGAGAGAGAGAGAGAGAGAGAGAGAGAGAGAGAGAGAGAGAGAGAGAGAGATTATTTTGTAAGTTCTTCTGGGGAACCATGAATAATTCAGATTTTGGTAACATAGTTGGCTTTTTCACATCTAGGATTAGACTTAACAATTTGTCAAAACTTGTCAAAAGCCTCTCTATTACTAAATAATTACTAAATAATTTCCTAGAAATGCAGAGTTTCTAGGAGAAATCCCAATTTTGAACTACTTTACAACCTTAAAGAGACAAATTCATTAGACTATCATATTTCACCAATTGTGGGGGACAAAAAGAGATTTAGTGATTCTTTTATACATTTGGTAGTTTGTGGAAAAAATAAGAAAATTATGGATGTTGTTTGTTTGTTCTTATCATGTTGCATAAGTAGACAAAGCAAAATAATAAGCTCCATGATAAAATTTACCAAACTCTACCTTCTCAGAATATAGCAAGGTATAACAACGCAATGATAAAATTGATGAAGTTTACATGCATATTAATTGTCTAAAGTTCTCTAAAGCCACTCTGGAAAATAATCTTATTTTCAGCTGCTACAGAGCCTAAGTTGTAGAAAGTCAAACAGAAGCTATTATTTTAATGTTGGATGAATTACAGCAAAAATTCATGTCCTACACTCAAAGTGTGTTGGTCATTAAAGTAAGGGTATTGACTGGTGAAAATGGGATGTGAATGTGGGTGAGGAAGATACTTAAGCTAAAAACACTGAAACTTCTAGATCTCAAGGGATTCTTACCCAAGAAATAAATCTCCTTAGTTAAAGTTGACATTCATCCCAGTCACAAAAGAAAGCACATGGTATGCACTCACTAATAAGCGGATGCTAGTTCAAAAGCTCAAAATAAACAAGCAGCAATTCACCAGGCACAGCAAGCTCCAGAAGAATAACTTAAGTGACTTAAGTGAGGGAGCTATGCTTCCTCTGAGAAAGGGAACAAAATGCTCACAGGAGCAGCAAGGGAGGCAATGTGTGGAGCAGAGTCTGAAGTAAAGACCACCCAGTGAGTGCCCTATCTGGGGATTCTTCCTATAAATAGTCAGCAAAACCTGACACTACGATGAGAAGCATGTACCAAAAGGAGCATGCCATGGCTGTCTCCAGAGGGGCCCTGCCAGTGTCTTACAAATTCAGGAGCAGTAACTAGCAACCAAGCTTGGACTGAGCTTGGGCTCCTCAACGGAGGATCTGAAGGGTTGTCCGGAGGAGCTGAAGGGGTATATAGCCTCATGGGAAAAACAGTGACTTCAGACACCCAGGAACTGAATCGTCAACCAAGAGGTATACATGGTTCCAGCCAAAAATATGGCAGAGGTATGCCTTTTTGGGCATCAGTGGAAGGAATAGCCTTTGGTCAGGTAAAGGCTCAATAGAGACCACAACAAAGGGAAACAGATGGGGGGAGGAAGTTGGGAGGGAGGTGAGATGGTGTTGGGTAGAGGGGCATATACATGGAGGCAGGGGAGGGAGGAGGGGTAGGGAATCATTGGGGAGGTGGGCTTTGGGAAGGGGGAAATTGGGAAAGGTTTTACCATTGTCAATGTACATGAAGAAGATACTCAATTAAAAAAAAAAAGAGAGCCATAAAAAAATTAATTCTCCTCAGCCTCAGCTGAAGGTAAGCCTAACTATAAGTCTATATATCCTTGCCTTTTCCATTTTAAATGAGGAAATTAATGCTTCATACTATCCGTTTCATGTTTTAGGCTAGTAGTTACTTTTACTGATGAAAATTACAGACAATATTAGTGTTTTAGGCTCACCGCTAGTAGCCTTTAGACTTATAGCTAGAATCAAGGCTAAGCAGGCTCTTAGAAGAAAGGTAGAAAGTGGTTTCCATGAGGAGTTGCACTAAACTAAATTACGCTTAATGAGTTAGTTAATTCATTCAAGATACAGTCTGGAAATATGTTTGTGATTAGATTTTAATGCTGTGGTATAATGTAGAAAGAACATGATAATGGATCAGGCTGAGTTTACTGACATGAGCCAACTGAGTAGAGATTCTAATTTTAAATGGAATCTTAAATATTTAAAAATAATGCCAACATGTTTGAATAGTTGTCTGAGGCATTTGCCAAATATAGCCTACTGAAAAGGAATTTAGACATGCCTGATATCCCTTGACTTACTGTGAATGGAGGGGTTTTATGGTTTATGTAAATTGCAATATTAGAGTAAATATGCTGTTTACAATTTATACTCCACAGTGGGAAGAGCCAGAAGACATAGTCTTCACTAATTCATATAGGATTCAAAATGGTCTGGGGAAAAACCTTTTATTTTAAGAGGCTTGTTGCCATTTTTTTCCTTATAGCAAACCTTAAGGTTAGACATGCTGCCTCTCATTTGGAAGAGTTAAGGGCAATGGGGTTATCTGGGCCCTAAAATAGGAATGTCCATTTTATAGCACTGAATCAACAAATACAAGGTGATCATATTAATCACTTCACAGCCAAAGCAACATTTATAATGAATTAACCATAATATTCAGCACAAACAATGTTTTATTGTGGCATGATTTTTTATGGAGCTTTGGTATTGGATAATCAATCATGATGTTTCTAGGCATGAAATGAATAAGAAGTCTACAACTTTCATTATATATATAAGTTTTCTTAAACAAATAAATGAAGGACTACATTGGATGGTGCCAATAGAGAAGCTTGTCTAATAAACCAGTTTCAAGATGTTCACTAGTTTAAAGTCCTAGAAAATCTTGAACCTAGCAAGACAGGTTTTCCTGAGCCAGGAACATTTAAAAACACTAAAGACTTTGAAACTGATAAAGGGAGACCTCAAGAAGCATTGTGGACTTCCAGTTAAGATAGGGGCTTTACAAAGCATATGTTTAATATTCTTTTGGCTAAAATTATACTAACAGAAGAGACAATCGCAGAATGATTATTTACCTAGTCCCATGAGGTACAATTGGCACACATGTACATGAAAAATTTTCAGAATTTTTATACTTTTTTTTTCTGTTTTTAACTGTAGAATGAGGGGTACTATGGTTGGAAAGGCAAACCGGAATCAGTCAGTGTTATCTTTGCTAGTGAAAATAGTGAATCACTTACAGTATAGTATCCCATGAAGAATTTTAGAAATTAGCACCACTATCAATGAGTTGAAAGATTCAAGTTTGGTGTATCCCACTGAATTTCCCATTATCTCTCATATTTAGCAGTCTAAAAGTCATTTCTTGTACTAAATATGTTGTCTTAACTTAAGTAGATTTATGTCTCCTGGTAGATAGAATGCAGCTATTGATCTAACAAATGTCTTTTTCTCTCTACCTAGCCAAAATGAACACAAGAAATATTTTTTAAGTTGGCAAGTCCAATATTATATGTATACAATTTACTTTAAGGCTATATTAACTCTCCAGACCTGTATAATAATGTAGATAGAAGGGATCTTAATTATTTGACTCTCCCACAAAATATCACAGTACTGTAGTATATTGATGAAATTTTACTTATTACCAAGTAAACAGATTATAGTAACCATTTTGGACTCATGAGTATATCATGAGGGAATGAAAAATAAATCTAACCAAAATTCAAGGGCCTTCTATCTCAGTGGAATTCTTAGGAGATCAGTGGTGTGGGCCATATAGGCAATAGGCATTTTAAGGAGAACAGTAATATAGTGCACCTGGCTGCGCCATTGCACAAATGTAATATAATATTTAGTTGGATTATTTGTCTTCTGGATACATTATATTTCTTACCCCTGTGTGTTAATCCTGCATATATACAAAGAAACTCAGAAAACTGTTATGGTGAAGTAAGGCCTGGAACAGGAGAGGGGTTGTCATCACATCCATACTGTGTGTAGGCTGCTCTACCCCTTGGAATATATGTTCAAACAGTCACCAAGGATACTTGAGGTGTTAGTGGTAGCTATGATTATTGTTTGGAGCCATTGGCAAGCTTCTATAGGTGAATAGCAGAAGATATATTTGATATTTTGAAGTATATATCCATCATTGTCTATAGATACCTATTCTTACTTTGCGAAGTTTTATTGGTCTAGTATTGTGTTACAGAGGAAAGAAAATTTTCACAATAGTCCATCAAGTTAAAATGTCACCTGGGATGCTCATCATGATCTGGGTATTTTCTGATCAACTAAATAGAAAAATGAATGTAGACACGAAAACTCCATTATCAAATGGAATATACATGATAGGACTGAGTGCACAAGCAAGGAACATGATGTGCCTAATTTCCTATCATTTCCATTCCTGTTATAATGCTATCTATTACCAAGCATGTACCTACTGTCTTATGAGGTCTCTTGACTGAAGATGGTTAAGTGTTATACTTGATTTAATGATGATTTTAAGTGATATGCAGACATCATCAAGAATTGGACAGCAACATCCTTATAATGTAATGAACGCAAATGGTATGCCCTCATTGATTAGTGGATATTAGCCCAGAAGCTGAGAATACCCAAGATTCAATTCACAGACTAAATGAAGCTCAAGAAGAAAGAAGACCAAACTATGGATACTTTGGTCCTTCTTCGAATGTGGAACAAAATACCCATGGAAAGAGATGCAGAGAAAAGTGTAGAGCAGAGATTGATATTAAGACCACCCAGAGACTTCCCCAACTGGGGATTCATCCCATATACAGTCACTAAACCTAGACACTATTTTGGATGCCAACACTTACTTCTTGATAGGGACTTGATATAACTGTCTCCAGAGATTCTCTTCCAGTTCCTGACAAATACAGATGTTGATGTTCTCAGTCAACCATTGGACTGAGCACAAAGTCCCCAACGGAGGAGCTCAAGAAAGGACTGAAGGAGCTGAAGGACCTTGCATTCCAATAGGAGGAACAACAATATGAACCAAACAGAGTTCCCAGGGACTAAACCACCAACCAAGGGGTCTACATGTAAGAACCCATTGCTCTAGATGCATATGTAGCAAAGGATGGTCTTGTTGTACACCAAAGGGAGGAGTGGCCTTTGGTCCTGAGAAAGCTTGATGCCCCAGTATAGGGGCATGCCAGGACAGGGAAGCGGGATTGGGTAGGTTGGTGATCAGGAGGAGAATGGATGGGATAGGGTGTTTTAGGAGGGAAAACCAGGAAAGGGGATAGAATTTGAAATGTAAATAAAGAAAATATCTAATAAAAACCAGCAACAAAAGAACACCTCCACAGTGGGCAAAACGTTGAGCCATACTTGTTGTTGTTGATTGTTTGAAGGAGAAATGACACGATATATCACTGTGCACTCTAGCCAATCACTTAACTGGATGAAGGGGGATTTGGAAAGATCAATTATTGGAAAACTGATGAGAAAGTAATTTGGAAAAGTAGGAGGTTAATATATTTCTCCAAATGCCCAAAGTGTGTAAAGGTAGATGTGCTACTTGAATTCTCATCAAAAGATGACTTCAGTGAAAAAGGAGCTCAGTGATCATGTAGATCGGATGACTCTACCCAGGCAGTCTCTTTCAATATTCATTACTGTTATTACCAAACAGGCCCATGAGCAAAGTTGCCATGGTTCCAGAGTTGGATGTTATGTATAGGCTCTTCAATAAGGTCTGACACTCACTAAGGCTGACCTACCTGCTGAATGCCATATCTGACATATTTGATGTGGAGATGAACATCAAGTCCCTGAAATGGCATGGTTATCTGAAGTGATCAACCTATGATCTTATTGATGGGTGATTGAATTGTATGACTTCTGTAAAAAGGGCAATATGTGACAACTGAAGTAGATATTTATTCTGGCTTTGGAATTTTCCTTTTCTGCATATAGTGATTCTGTAAATAATATAATAAATGGACATAAAGAATGCCTTTTCCTCTATTAATTTTGTTTTATACAGTATTGCTTTTATCTAAAAACCTTATTTCACAACCAAGAACTGTTATCATTGGACCCATGATCATGGAATTCACTGGTCTTGCCATGCTTAAGTACAGTCCTGAAGGAGTTAGTCTGACAGAAATATGGATTGGCATTTTGAAGACACACCTACAGTGCAAATTATGGGGCAACATCCTCAAGGGCAGGAGAAGAGTTCTCCAGAAATCAGTTTATTCTTAGTATCAGCATCAAATATGGATTATGCCTTCTTTCATTGCCAGCACGCATCAAACTAGCAATCAAGGGGTAAAAAGGACAATTGTTGAAATCTTTATGACTTTTAATGACCTACTATAAAATTCTTTGCTTCCAGTATCTATGACATTAAGTTTTCTTGAATGATATATTTATGTTTTATTACATAGCAGTTGGGTGCTTTTGAGAGGAGACACAACAAAAATTCCATTGAACTGAAACAACAGATTTCCCTTTGTATACTTTTGGCTTCTGATATTCTTTAGAAAAGTCTAAGGAAGAGTTAGAACTATTAGAAGGCATGGTTGATCCAGATAATCAAACAGAAATTGGATCAATTCTCTATATTTTACTTAAGGAAGATTATAGCTGGAGTACAGAAAATCTTTTATGGCAGATATTGGTGATCTTACATTTTGTGATAAAATTCAAAGTGAAACTATAGCAACCTGATTCATGTAGTATGACAAAGGGCATATACATATCAGTAATGAATCTATGGGTTACTCTTTTAAAGAAAAGTGCCTAAGTCTGCTTAAGGGTGCTTACTGACAGTGCAAGAAAAAGAATAGGTAGTAGTATATACAAAGGCCAGTAACCAGTAACAGGGGCACAAATTATAACAGAAATATAAGTTTCTGTTTTATTTTGTTAAGAGTGTGTTTGTATAGGTATCTGAGTTGCCTTTCCTTGATCTTTTTATTATATCTTGTACAATCAGTGAAGAGAATATCAATACCTATCATATTTAACATTGGAATACCTAAAAAATCAATTTCAAGGAATATTGCCCTATGTTCTGAATGTATAACATACTTGCTGTTGTAGAATGGATAGTTATAAAATTCTGGGCATAATTATGAGATGATTGCTGCTTTTCTGTGGAAACTAAGCCTGCCATAGTGAGATACAATTGTATGTCAGATTAACAGGGGTAGACTGATGATGGCTATTCTTGGTTGTAAATTTGAATACAGTTAATTAGTCTCACAAAAATTGGTGAATACAAATGTGAGGATTTTTAATTAATTATTTGAAGTATAAGTATCCACTTAAAACATGGGGCACATTTTCTATTGAAAGAAGATAAAAATGGCATGGAAGGAAGTAGTCTCTTCCTTTGCCTTTTAACTCCTTCATCAAAATGTCAGTTCTTCCCTGGCATTAAAACTGACTTATCTAGTATTCCATAATAAACTTAAGAAACAAGCTGAGTTATCCAGCCTCAGAGACTGAAGAACTAATGGATTGCTTGACATTCTATTCATTAGAAGTCATTATTGGAATAGCTGAAATGCAGCCTTTATGTCAGTCTAATAAATATGACAGAGAGAGAGAGAGAGAGAAAGAGAGAGAGAGAGAGAGAGAGAATTGGTAGGTAGATAGATACATTTATTCAATAATATATGTTACTCTATAGGATCATAATGTATTATTTGAATGTACAGATGTAACTAATGAATTGGAATAAAAATATGTAATACAAACATTGAACATTAATTCTAAGTATGTCTTAGGAAATATTAAATACCCTTTTTCATTAATATTAAATTAAAATTGTGTGTATCTGTATTTCATTTGTTTGTATATATTGCATGTATAAACACATAAATATTACCAGTCTTAGAATTAATGAGTCTTAATTATTATATGAATATAATTATAGTAATTACATAAATATTCTGCTGTGTATTAATTTAGTTTTCATAGCAAATTTGTTTCTACATATTTGGGAAGCCAGAGTGACCCAAGATTTTCACACAGACCCCAATAAAAAAAAAAAAAAGAAAGAAATGTCTAGGAGCTGACTTGCAAAGTCAGTTTGAGGCAGGAGTCAATGGCTCAAAAGTGATAAAGTTGAGGTTTGTGAAATCCCAATTCCTTCCCCTGCGTTCTACTTATTAATTATAAAGCAGCTTTCATTGATGAGTGCACTGTAGCTGTCTTCAGACACACCAGAAGAGGGCATCAGATCCTATTACATATGGTTATGAGCCATCATGTGGTTGCTAGGAATTGAAATCAGGACCTCTAGAAGAGCAGACGGTGCTCTTAACCACTGAACCATCTCTCCAGCCCCAAATTGATCCATTCGTATCTCCATGTACTAAACTTCACTCCAAGTGGATCAAGGACCTCCATGTAAAACCAGACACACTGAAACTAATAGAAAAGAAACTGGAAAAGACCCTTGAGGACATGAGCACAGGGGAAAAGTTCTTGAACAGATCACCAATGGCTTATGCTCTAAGATAAAGAAATGACAAATGGGACCTCATAAAATTACAAAGTTTCTGTAAGGCAAAGTACACTGTTAAAAGGACAAAATGGCAACCATCAAATTTGGAAAGGATATTCACCAACCCTACATCTGATAGAGGACTAATATCCAATATATACAAAGAACTCAAGAAGTTAGACCCCAGGGAACCAAATAACCCTATTAAAAATGGGGTACAGATCTAATCAAAGAATTTTCACCTGAAGAAATTCGGATGGCCAAGAGGCACCTTAAGAAGTGCTCAACATCATTAGTCATTGGGAAATGCAAATCAAAACAACCCTGAGATTTCACCTTACACCAGTCAGAATGGCTAAGGTCAAAAACTCAGGAGACAGCAGGGGTTGGTGAGGATGTGGAGAAAGAGGAACACTCCTCCACTGCTGGTGGGGCTGTAAGATGGTACAACCACTTTGGAAATCAGTCTGGAGGTTCCTCAGAAAACTGGACATGACACTTCCGGAGGACCCTGCTATACCTCTCCTGGGCATCTACCCAAAGGATTCCCTGGCATGCAATAAAGGCACATGCTCCATTATGTTCATAACAGCTTTATTTATAATAGCCAGAAGCTGGAAGGAACCCAGATGTCCTTCAAAGGAGGAATGGATACAGAAAATGTGGTATATTTACACAATGGAATACTACTCAGCAATTAGAGACAATGAATTCACAAAATTTTTAGGCAAATGGTTTGATCTGGAAAATATCATCCTAAATGAGGTAACCCTATCACAAAAAGAATACACATGGAATCCATTCTCTGATAAGTGAATATTAATTAGCCCAGAAGCCCTGAATACCCAAGGAACAAATCGTATAACAAATGACTCCCATGAAGAAGGATGGGAGGTCCTGATCCTGGAAAAGATTGATCTAGCATTGGAGGGGAATATAAGGACAAAGAAAAAGGAGGGAGGTGATTGGAGAATGGATGGAGAGAAGAAGGTTTATGGGACATATGGGGAAGGGGGTTCTGGGAAAGGTGAAATCATTTGGAATGTAAACAAAGAATATAGAAAATAAAAATATTAAAAAAAAATAAAGCAGCTTTGTCTTAGATATACTGCATTCCCTTTGCCAACACTTTCTGATTTAGTGTTCTGCTCATCTTAGACATTGTCCTCCTGTAAATATTATATAGTTTCTGTTCGCTTGTTTGACATAAGTCACTATCTTATGCAAGACCTTTGAGCTATTTATTTTGCCTTTACAGTCCCAATCTTTCCATAACTCAATGGAATTCAAGACTCTTATTCCTGCTGGTTGGGATGGATTAAAATATACAATGCTAATATGAAAGAATATAGAGTAGTACCAGTGTTCAGGAAAAATAATTATAACAATGTCCATAACAATAAAAGGAACCACCATAAACATTCACATTCATACATTTAATTGACTTATTATTGAGTGTTTCTTCATTTACATGTATTAACAAACAATTATCTCTGAGCACTGTTACAATGTCACTATTCCACATTCATGATTGCTTAGCATGAAGAGCACTAAAGTTATATCTGCCTCAAACTGTTTTTAATAAGATTATTTCATAGTAATTTACTCATGCATTGTAAAATCTAAGTACTAATTTTAAATATGTAGGTAGGTACAGGGAGAAAGTTTCTGAACAGAACACCAATAGCGTATGCTCTAAGAGCAAGAATTGACAAATGGGACCTCATAAAATTACAAAGTTTCTGTAAGGCAAAGGACACCATCAAGAGGACAAATCGGCAACCAACAAATTGGGAAAAGATCTTCACCAATCCTACATCAGATAGAGGGCTAATATCCAATATATATAAAGAACTCAAGAAGTTAGACTCCAGAAAACCGAACAACCCTATTAAAAAATGGGGTACAGAGTTAAACAAAGAATTCACACCTGAAGAACTTCGGATGGCGGAGAAGCATCTTCAAAAATGCTCAACTTCATTAGTCATTAGGGAAATGCAAATCAAAACAACCCTGAGATTTCATCTTACACCAGTCAGAATGGCTAAGATTAAAAATTCAGGAGACAACAGGTATTGGAGAGGGTGTGGAGAAAGAGGAACACTCCTCCACTACTGGTGGGGCTGCAAATTGGTACAACCACTCTGGAAATCAGTCTGGCGGTTCCTCCGAAAACTGGGCACCTCACTCCCAGAAGATCCTGCTATACCCCTCCTGGGCATATACCCAGAGGATTCCCCACCATGTAATAAGGATACATGCTCTACTATGTTCATAGCAGCCCTATTTATAATTGCCAGATGCTGGAAAGAACCCAGGTATCCCTCAACAGAAGAGTGGATACAAAAAATGTGGTATATCTACACAATGGAGTACTATTCAGCCATTAGAAACAATGAATTCATGAAATTCTTAGGCAAATGGATGGAGCTAGAGAACATCATACTTAGTGAGGTAACCCAGACTCAAAAGGTGAATCATGGTATGCACTCACTAATAAGTGGTTATTAACCTAGAAAATTGGAATACCCAAAACATAATCCACACATCAAATGAGGTACAAGGAGAAAGGAGGACTGGCCCCTGGTTCTGGAGAGACTCAGTGAAACAGTATTTGGCAAAACCAGAACAGGGAAGTGGGAAGGGATGGGTGGGAGGACAGGGAAAGAGAAGGGGACTTAAGGGGCTTTCGGGGAGTGGGGGGCTAGAAAAGGGGAAATCATTTGAAATGTAAATAAATTATATCGAATAAAAAAAGATTATTTCATAGTAATTTACTCATGCATTGTAAAATCTAAGTACTAATTTTAAATATGTAGCAATTCTACTTCTCAAATATTGCATTACTAACCAAGCAATCAGACAGAAATTGTTCATCAGTTCTTTCCCTGTATGTCTTCTCCAAACTACATTTTCCTGGAATCTCCAACAAAGCTTGTTCAAAGTTTAAAAAAAAAAAAAAAAAAAAAGAAACTTTACGTTATTCTTCTGTGAATTCAAATATCATGACAAAACAGCTCCAAAACGTGTGATGAATTTCCTCAGGGCTTGTTTCATGTCCTTGTTCCTCAGGCTGTAGATAAATGGATTCAACATCTGAGGAACAACAGAATACATGACTGAAGCCACTACAGCCTTTTCAGGAGAGTCAGTCACTGAAGAACTGATATACACACCCAAAATTGTGCTATAGAACAAGGAGACAACACAAAGGTGAGATCCACAAGTTGAAAATGTTTTGTATCTTCGCCCAGATGATGGCATTCTTAGAACTGCTGATAAAATATGAGTGTAAGAGAAAATTATTCCAGAGATAGGCAGTCCACCAAATACACAAGATGCAAAATATACCAGGATATTATTAATGAGAGTATCAGAACACGCAAGCTTGATAAGCTGAGCAAGTTCACAGAAGAAATGAGGGATTTCTACAGTTGTGCAGAAAGACAAGTGAAGAACCATCAGAGTGTGCAAGAGACCAAACACAAGGCTAAGGAGCAGAGAAAGTAAAATCATCAGGACACAACAGGAAGGACTCATTATTGTAGAGTACCTCAGCGGGTGACAAATGGCAACATAGTGATCATAAGCCATCACAGCAAGAAGACAGTTTTCCAGTCCAGTGAAAACCAACACAAACCAAACTTGTGTAAGGCATCCAGTGTAAGTGATATGTTGATTCTGGGTTATCATGTTTATGAGCATATTTGGTATTGTGTTTGTGCTTAAACAGATATCATTAATGGAAAGGCTAGATAGAAAAAAGTACATTGGTGTTTGTAGGTGTACATCAGAGCTGACAGCCAAGAGGATGAGCAGGTTTCCTAATACAGTCACCAAGTATATGCACAAGAACAGACTGAAGTTAAGGAACTGGAGTTGAGCATCACCAGTTAGTCCAAGAAGAAGAAATTCTAAAATAGATGAATGGTTTCTGGATTCCATTAGACTGATAATTCTTCTGCAAATGAGACAAGAAAGTTTAAAGATTCTTTGCTAGATTTAACTTTATGGAAATGACAATTCCTGGAATGCTCTATTCTTACTTATTGCTTCAAGTAAATGACCTGTAGAATTTGTTAAAAATTCAGAAATGTTTATAAAGTGTGAGAATAAACACCTAGAAGGGAAAGAAGAAAAAAAACCTCTCTTTTAATACATAAATTAAAAGTTTTATTTGCTGACTAATGATTTATGCTCACTTCCATTTTCTAGTTTCCAATGGCATTCATTTTGTCACACTACAAAATTTTACAAAGTTCTAAATCATTAAACTTTATGGAATATGTCACATACTTAATAGTTAATCTATGCTTTTGAAAATCTAACATGAGTCAGAAACACTTGCATTTAAATTCTAGGTAAAATATATGAACTTGTTCATGCTAGAAAATAATTTGATGAGCACCTGAGATAATAAATGAGATGCTTTATGTCCTCAGATTCAGAAAGACAGAGACAACCTTATGGACAACAAGAACACTGTCTGCATTTTAAAAATAAAAATAAAAATAATTCAGAAATCTGGTTTAGACCATATTCCTGAACCATAGGAACCCATAGGAACCTTTCTAGAGCAAATTGTGCAAAGGCACATATGAGAATGATTTAAAATATCTATAGAATATCTCAGCTTTCAGAATTTATGATATTACTCTATTTTTTTCTGCATATGTATTTTCTCCAAAAAAGGAGACTTTAGGATATTCTGAATTTTATATATAGTTAAATTGTACAGATTGAGAGAACATCTATCCATGATGTTCACTGGGTCATTAAACTTGAGGAGAGAAAGGTTGATATTTGAGAAGAAAATTGTCCTTGATGGCTAGAGACAATAAGAATAGTAGTATGTTTGATGTTGGTAGCAGTGTGTGTGTAAGAATCTATTGAGCAGGAGACTAACTGGCACTTGTTTCCCAGTATACACTTATGTATTTTTTCACTGTTTTTTTTGTACAATTGTATAAAACATCCATATTTATGCTAATATATTAATGAAGTACTTACAAACTCTGTCTTTTCATAAAGAGTGATGATGTTCAACATTTCACAGAACATGTGAAGCCAGGCAGTCCCTTCTCAGGTAAGACAGGTGCAAAAATAACTCACAAGTTATAAAACAAGTGGATAGTCAGTACCAGAGAGACTGTAGCTAGCTTATAGCTCAGGTATTTTGAATGAGTATCTGTCTCTCTGACTCTTAGAGTCCCAAATTCCTAGGTGTTGATATCAAAATGTCCTCATTATAATGCAGATATAAATATTATTTCATGTGATCCCAGGAGTGCAAGTCTATAATTATTACTAGGCACGAAGACAGGCCTTGAGGACATGTGACTTATTAACTCTCTGTCTGTTCTTCTATCACAGAGTGTCCTCTGCTTTTTGCTCCTCAAATTAACAATTTTTTCACACAAACCATTGATATTTTTTATTCAGTTCAGGCATTCTACTTGTGTTGTTTATTCTTTGTTTTCAAGGAACTTATTTGAATTCAAAATCTGAAAACAGTTATATATTCGTACATAATATAAGAATAAATATTCTTGTATTATGAAATTACAGACATTCATTAATGCTTATATCGGAAGGTTTTTAACATTCTTTAAAAGTAATCAGCATTTTACTTCATTTCATTTTAATCTATCTTATTAACTATCTATAAACTGCCTCTTTATTTGTACAACACACACACATTTTTTGAGTGTGATTTTCCCATTGTATTTCTGTAATTGTGGGACAATAGGCAAAGAAGTTGTTTATTTTTATTTCTTTCCATCATGAGGGATTGAGAATTGTATTTCTAGTTTTAATTCTTGGTGCCAGTCACCTTAGTCACATTACAATCCTATTATTTTTACTAACATTTACAGACTACATTTATAGGCCTCATTCTAATGAATTAGTTAACACTGATAACAATTGAAGTTTCACTGTAGTATTTTCATATATCAGTAAAGTGTCCTTTAATTTTCTTGCCCTCCTCTCCAACTCCTTTCCTCCTTATTTTGATCATATTTGTGAATCTAAAACTTCTTATATTACTTGTATGCATTCCTAATTTAATTTATAAATACAAATAAAGAGATAAAATACATTATGAATACAATGATTTACCAAAAAGTTGTAAAGATTCTCTGCCCATTCCTAACATATTTTTCTGAAAATTCTTATTCATACTTATATAAAACACTTGATTTCTCTTTTATGAATAGTAGTAGTAGTGTTAGTAGTAGTATAGCATTATGAATTTGAGTAAGTTATTTATCTATTCATCTTTAACAGAAGTTTAGCCTGATAGTTGTCATGCTTATATAAACATCTCCTCAATAAATTCCATAAATAAGAATTCTGAAAATAATTTTGTTCTTTTCATCTCACTTCAAATTGCTTATTATAATTCATTTTCTTCTTATTGTATTTTAAAGGCTAATCATCAGTAATAAGAATTTGTGTATGCTTTACCAAATCAAAATACATAATTTCAATGTATTAGCTTTTGTGGTTATATATTATTAATTTATATGACAAAATATGTAGAAAAGCTAATATAGGAAGCATATGTAGTTATCTCCAATGAGAGAAGAGCAAATAGCTTTAAACTCTAAATTTTTATTGAGCATGATATTGTACTTTAAATGGAAATACCTTTCACATGTAAAAATTTCAATAAATTTATTTTGCCCACTTCTTTTTGTATTAGATATTTTCTTTATTTATATTTCAAAAGTTATCCCCTTTCCTTGTTAACCTGAAAACCCCCTATACCATCCCCCTCCCCCTGCTCACCAACCCACCTACTTCTGTTTTCTTGTACTGGCATTCCCTCACAGTAGAGCATTCACAGGTCCAAGGTCTGTCCTATCCTTGATGTCCAACAAGGACATACTCTGCTATTTATGTGGCTGGAGACATGGGACCCTCCATTTGCAATATTTAGTTGGTGGTTTAGTCCTTGGGAGCTCTGGGTGTACTTACTGTTTGTTTCATACTGTCTTTTGGTTCCATGAGTCCTTTCTGTAGCTCCTTCAAGGGGATCCATTGCTCATTCCAATGGTTGTCTGAGAGCATCCACCTTTGCATTTGTCACACACTAGCAGAGCGTCTCATGAGACAGCTATTTCAGGCACCTATCAGCAAGCAGTTATTGGCAACCACAATAGTGTCTGGGTTTGGTAACTGTTTATAGGATGGATCTCTAGGTAGGGCAGTCTATAATGGCCTTTTTTCAGTCTCTGCTCCACATGTTATCTTGGTATCTCCTCCAGTGGGTATTCTCTCTCCCCTTCAAAGAAGGACACAAGTAACCACACTTTTTCTTCCTTCTTCTTGAGTTCCTTGTGGTCTGTGAATTGTATCTTGGATATTCTGAGCTTCTAAGCTAATATGCAGTTTTCAGTGAGTGCATATCATTTATGTTCTTTTGTGATCACTCAGGATGATATTTTCTAGTTCCATCCATTTCTTAAAGTCATTGTTTTAAATAGTGCTCTATTGTGTAAATGTACAAAACCTTCTGTATGCATTCCTCTGTTGAGGAATATCTGGGTTCTTTCTAGCTTCTGGCTGTTATAAATAAGACTGTTATAAATATAATGGAGCATTTATCCTTGTTACATGTTGGATCATCTTCTGGGTATATGCCTAGCAGTGGTATAGCTGGGTCTACAAGTATATGTCCAATTTTCTGAGGAACAACCAAACTGATTTAAAGAGTGGTTGTGTGAGCTTACAATCCAATCAGCAATGTAGAAGTGTTCCTCTTTCTCCTCAACCTTGTCAGCACCTAATGTCACCTGAGATTTTTATCTTACCCATTCTGACAGGTGTGAGGTGGAATCTCACAGTTGTTTTGAATTGCATTTTCCTGATAACTAAGAATGATGAACATGTCTTTATAGTACTTCTCAGACTTTCAGTATTTCTCAGTTGAGAATTCTTTGTTTAGCTCTGTACACCATTTTTAATAGAGTTATTTGATTCTATGGAGTCTAACTTCTTGAGTTCTTTCTGTATATTGGATATTAGCCCTTTATCAGACCTAGGATTGGTAAAGATCTTTCCCAATCTGTTGGTTGCCATTTGGTTCTATAGACAGTATCCTATGCTTTACAGAAGCTTTGCAATTTTATGAGGTGCCATTTGGCAATTCTTGATCTTTGAGTAAAAGCTATTAGAGTTATCTTTAGGAAATTTCTCCCTGTGCCTATGTGCTCAAGGCTCTTCCCCACTTTGTTTTCTACAAGTTTCATTGTATCTGGTTTTATGTGGAGGTCCTTGATCCATTTGTACTAGAGCTTTGTATAATGAGATTAGAATGGATCAATTTGCATTCTTTTACAAGCTAACTGCTTTTTGAATCATCAGTTGCTAATAATGCTGTAATTTTTTCCATTTGATAGTTTTATCTCCTTCCTTCAAAGTTCAAGTGACTATTAGTGTGTGAGTTCATTCTGGGTAGTCATTTTTTTTTTAATCTAGTAATCTACCATCCTCTCACTGTACCAAAACCTATTGCTCTACCATCCTGCCATTGTACCAATACCATACAGTTTTTGTCATGATTACTCTGTAGTACAGCTTGAGGTCAGGGATGGTGATTCCCTCAGAAGTTCTTTAATTGTTCAAAATAGTTTTTGCTATCCTGGGTTTTTGTTTTTCCAGAAGAATTTGAAAATTGTTCTAACTCTATGAAGATTTGAGTTGGTATTTTCTTGGGGATTGCATTGAATCTGTAGATTGTTTTCAGAGACATGGACATTTTTATGATATTAATATTGCCAATCCATGAGCATGGGAGATCTTTCCATCTTCTGAGATCTTCTTTGAGTTCTTTCTTCAGAGACTTGAAGCTCTTCTCATATAGATCTTTCACTTGCTTAGCTACAGTCACACTAAGGTATTTCATATTACTTGTGACTATTGTGAAGGTTGTTGTTTTCCTAATTTCTTTCTCAGCCTGTTTATCCTATAAGTAGGGGAAGGCCACTGATTTGTTTTAGTTAATTTTATACACAGCCACTTTTCTGAAATTGTTTATCAGGTTTAGGAGTTCTCTGGTCAAATTTTTGGGTCACTTATGTATACTATCATATCATCTGCAAATAGTGAAATTTTAACATCTTTCATTCCAATTTGTAACCCTTTGACCTCTTCTAGTCATCTCATTGCTCTGCCTAGGACTATAATGAATATGTAGGAAGAGAGTGGGCAGCGATGTCTAGTCATTGATTTTAGTGGGTTGATTCAAGTTTCTCTCCATTTAGTTTGATGCTGGCTACTGGTTTGCTGTATATTTGTTTCACTATATTTACATCTGGGCCTTGAATTCCTAATCTTTCCAAGACTTTTATAATAAAGGAGTGTTGGATTTCATCAAATGTTTTCTCATCATCTAATGAAATAATCATGTGGTTTTTTTCATTGAGTTTGCTTATATAGTGGATTACTTTGATGCATTTCTGTATATTGAACCATCCCTGCATCCCTGCATCCCTGCATCCCTGGGTTGAAGGCTACTTGATTATGAAGGTTGATTGTTTTGATGTGTTCTTGGATTCAGTTTGCAAGAATTTTATTGAGTATTTTTGCATCAATAAAATTGGTGTGAAGTTCTCCTTCTTTGTTATGTCTTTCAGTGGTTTAGGAATCTGATTAATTGTGGCTTCGTAGAACACATTGGGAAGTGCTCCTTTTCTTTTCATTTTTTGGAATAGTTTGAACGGTATTGGTGTTAGTTCTTTGGAGGTCTGATAGAGCTCTGCATTGAACCTGTCTAATCTTCAGGTTCTTTTGATTGGGAGACTATTAATGACTGCTTCTATTTCTTCAGGGATTATGGGACTGTTTAGATCATTTTTCTGATCCTGATTTAACTTTTTTACCTGGTATCTGTCTAGAAAAATTTCATCCAGATTTTCCTATTTTGTTCAGTATAGACTTTTGTAGTAAGATCTAATGATTTTTTTTGGATTTTGTCAGTTTTGTTGTTATGTCTCCCTTTTCATTTCTGGTTTTATTGATTTGCATATTGTCTCTTTGCCCTGTGGTTAGTCTGGCTAAGGATTTATCTATCTTGTTCATTTTCTCGAAGAACCAGCTCCTGGTTTGGTTGATTCTTTGTATAATTATTTTTGTTTTTTATTATTTCATTTAAGCCCAGTTTGATTATTTTCTTACTACTTGTAGGTGTATTTTCTTCTTTTTTGTTAGAGCTTTCAGATGTGCCTCCAAGCTTCTTTCTCCAAATCCATTTTAGAGTCACTCAGAGCTATGAGTTTTGTTTGCTCTTACCCCAGATTTCATTATGTCCCTTATGTTTGGGTATGCTGTGACTACTCTTTTATTAAATTCTAAAAAGTATTAGTTTCTTTCTGTATTTCTTCCATCTCTTAATTGCCATTTAGTAGAGTGTTGTTCAGTTCCCATGTGTGTGTGGACTTTCTCTTTTTCTTTTTTAAATATTGAATATCAGCCTTAGTGCATGTTGATCTGATAGGATGCATGGGATTATTTCAATCTTCTCATATCTGTTGAGGAGTGTTTTGTAACTAAATATATGCTCATTTTTGTGAGAAGGTACCATGAGGTGCTGAAAAGAAAGTATATACTTTTGTTTTAGGATAAAATATTCTATAGACATCAGTTAAATCTATTGGTCCATAATATCTGTTAGATTCACTTTTTCTCTGTTTAGTTTCTGATCTGTCTATTGATGAGAGTGGTGTGTTGAAGCCTCCCACTATTATTGTGTGAGATGCAATATGTGCTTTGACCTTTAGTAAATTGTCTTTTATGAATGTGGATACTATTTTATTTGGAGTATATATATTCCTAATTGAGAGGACTTCTTGGTAGATTTTTCCTTTGATGAGTATGAAATATCCTTACTTAACATTTTTGATACTTTTAGGTTGAAAGTAGATTTTATTTAATATTACAATGGCTACTCCAGTTTCTTTCTTGGAACCATTTCTTTCTTTCTTTCTTTCTTTCTTTCTTTCTTTCTTTCTTTCTTTCTTTCTTTCTTTCTTTCTTTCTTTCTTTCTTCCTTTTTGACTTTTCTTTTTTTGACTTTTCTTTTTTTTTTATTTGATATATTTTTTATTTACATTTCAAATGATTTCCCCTTTTCTGGCCCTCCCACTCACGGAAAGTCATATAAGCACCTGTCCCTACCCCTGTTCTAACACCCACCCCTTCCCACTTCCGTGTTCTGGTTTTGCCCTATACTGCTACACTGAGTCTTTCCAGAACAAGGGGCCACTCTTCCGTTCTTCTTGTACCTCATTTGATGTATGGATTATGTTTTGGGTATTCCAGTTTTCTAAGTTAATATCCACTTATTAGTAAGTGCATACCATGATTGATCTTTTGAAACTGGGTTACCTCCCTTGGTGTGATGTTCTCCAGCTCCATCCATTTGCCTAAGAATTTCATGAATCATTGTTTCTAATGGCTGAATAGTACTCCATTGTGTAGATATACCACATTTTTGCATTGATTCTTCTGATGAGGAATACCCAGGTGCTTTCCAGCTTCTGGCTATTATAAATAGGGCTGCTATGAACATAGTCGAGCAAGTATCCTTATTACCTGCTGAGGAATCCTCTGGGTATATGGCCAGGAGTGGTATAGCAGGATCTTCTGGAAGTGACATGCCCAGTTTTCTGAGGAACTGCCAGACTGATTTCCAGAGTAGTTGCACCAATTTGCAACCCCACCAGCAGTGGAGGAGTGTTCCTTTATATCCATATCATTGCCAACACCTGCTGTCTCCTGAATTTTTAATCTTAGCCATTCTGACTGGTGTAAGGTGAAATCTCAGGGTTGTTTTGATTTGCATTTCCCTAATGACTAATGAACTTGAGCATTTTATAAGATGCTTCTCCACCATCCGAAGTTCTTCAGGTGAAAATTCTTTGTTTAACTCCATACCCCATTTTTCAATAGGGGTATTTGGTTTACTGGGGTCTAACTACTTTAGTTCTTTGTATATATTGGATTTTAGCCCTGAATCTGGTGTAGGGTTGGTGAAGATCTTTTCCCAATTTGTTGGTTGCCAATTTGTCCTTTTGATCATGTCCTTAGCCTTACAGAAACTTTGTAATTTTTTGAGGTCCTATTTTTCAATTCTTGATCATAGAGCATACACTATTGGTGATCTGTTCAGAAACTTTCCCCCTGTACCGATGTCCTCAAGGGTCTTCCCCAGTTTCTTTTCTGTTAGCTTCAGAGTGTCTGGCTTTATGTGTAGGTCCTTGATTCATTTGGAGTTGAGCTTAGTACCAGGAGACAAGGATAAATAAATTCGCATTCTTCTGCATGCTTACCTCCAGTTGAACCAGCGCCATTTGTTGAAAAGGCTATCTTTTTTCCATTGGATATTTTCAGCCCCTTTGTTGAGGATCAAGTGGCCATAGGTGTGTGGGTTCATTTCTGGATCTTCAATCCTGTTCCATTGATCCGCCTGCCTGTCACTGTACCAATACCATGCAGTTTTTAACACTATTTCTCTGTAGTATTGCTTGAGGTCAGGGATACTGATTCCCCCAGAATTTCTTTTGTTGTTGAGAATAGTTAGCTCGGGCAATTAGACAACATAAGGAGGTCAAAGGGACACAAATTAGAAAGGAAGAAGTCAAACGATCACTATTTGCAGATGATATGATAGTCTAGCTAAGTGACCCAAAAAACTCGACTAGAGAACTCCTACAGTTGATAAACAACTTCAGCAATGTAGCAGTTTATAAAATCAACTTAAGCAAATCAGTAGCCTTCCTATACTCAAAGGATAAGCAGGCTGAGAAAGAAATTAGGGAAATGACACCCTTCACAATAGCCACAAACAGTATACAGTACCTTGGGGTGACTCGTACCAAACATGTGAAAGATCTGTATGACATGAACTTCAAGACTCTGCAGAAGGAAATGGAAGAAGACCTCAAAAAATGGAAAAAAACCTCCTATGCTCATGGATAGGCAGGATTAATATAGTTAAAATGGCCATTTTGCCAAAAGCAATATACAGATTCAATGCAATACCCATCAAAATCCCAAATCAGTTCTTCATCGAGTTAGAAAGAACAATTCTCAAATTCATCTGGAATAACAAAAACCCAGGATAGCTAAAACTCTTCTCAACAACAAAAGAAATTCTGGGGGAATCAGTATCCCTGACCTCAAGCAATACTACAGAGCAATAAATAGTGTTAAAAACTGCATGGTATTGGTACAGAGACAGGCAGGTAGATCAATGGAATTTATGTATGTTCCTGCATTTTGTTTGGCAGATTTTATGCATAGTGTCTTTAATGCTGTAAATACATATATTCAAATGTCCTGATATGATAAAAAAATTTCTTTCTTTCTAGTAATCTTTCTACTGAACCCTTCAAAATGATCCCAGTTATTTTGAAAAATTTAACTCTATCAAAATTATTTATAGTCAAAATCGCTTAAGTATGTGTTTTAATACAGAGCACTGATAAAGATTAAATGACATAGAACTATGTATGTATCTTTCAGCATGCGCTTTTTGCAATGGCAGAACACCAGCTTGCCTGCTTCTCTGAATAGCCTAATGTCTGAAGGCTTTCCGGGACTTATAGTGCATGAAGGGCAATAGGTAAGGGATCCTCCCAAACAACAACAAAAACTAGGAACCCCAAGCAGTCTAGCAGATATGACCCATCACCCACCCAAACCCACCCCACAATCCCCACTCCTCTTCCTGGCACTCTCTTTCTGCTGAGTCAAATCACCAGCTTGTCTGCTCCTCTAAAGAACGCACAGTCTGAAAGTCTCTCTGGAGATCATCTTCTTGCAAGGGATGAAATCAGTAGCCTGTCTGACCTTCTAATGATACAACAGTCTGAAGGCCTCACAGGAAGTCTTCTAGAGCCAAGGTCACAGGCCTCACAAGATAGCTGCAGCAATCCAGGGACATATGAGGCAGGCTCCAGACAAAGATAGGCAGACCAGCTAACACCAGATACAAGCAGATTATGAGAGGGAAGCAAAAGACCATAAACAAGAGATGCCAGTATACTTTGGAATTACAAGAACCCAATTCTCCTAACATAGCCAGGCCCGGATACAACAACACACCTGAAAACCAGGATGCTAACATAAAATGCTATCTCATGAAGATAAAAGAGTCCTTCAAGTGGGATATAAATAACTCACTGAAAGAAATACAGGAAAACACAGGTAGAAAGGTGAAAGCCATTAAAGAGTAAACAAATAAATACCTTTAGGAAATATAGGAAATCTTAATCAAGCAGGTGAAGGAATTGAACAAAGCAACCCAAGACCTAAAGGTAGAAGTAACAATAAATAAAACACAAATGGTAACAACCTGGAAATGGAAAACCTACAAAAGATGTCAGGAAATACAGATATAAGCATAAACAACAGAATACAAGAGAGAGAAGAGGGAAACCTGGATATAGAAGATATTTGAGAAGATACTGTCACAAAGGTCAAAGATAATTTCAAAAAGAAAAAACTCCTAACCCAGAATTTCCAGGAAATCTGTGACACAATGCAAAGACCATATCTAAGAATAATTGAAATAGAAGAAAATTAAGGTTCCCAGCTCAAAGGACCAAAACATGTCTTCAACAAAATCATAGAAGAAAACTTAGGCAACCTAAAGAAACAGGTGGACATAGATTTACAAGAAGCAAATGGAACACCAAGTGGACTGGACCAGAAAAGGAAGTACTGTCATCAGATATAATCAAACCACAAAATGCACAGAAAAAGAAAGATTATTAAAAGATGTAAGAAAAAAGGACAAATAGCATATAAAGGCAGATAAATCAGAACAGACTTCTCAAGAGAGACCCTAAATACCAGAAGGTATAGAGTTCCCCCTGGGTGTTAGAATAAATGGGCCTGATTTTCTTGGCCATTACACCTATCTATGTTTGCCCGGGAGGCCACCGAGACCGATCCTTAGGACAGAAATGTGGTTACCGTGACAAATACTTTTGTGCCTGTTGGGACTGTGAGACCACGGGTGACACCTATTGGAATCCCTCCTCTTCTTGGGACCTCATTCAGGTCAAGAGATATAACCCACCACAAGGTCAAACCTATGACCAATGGTGAGGGAACCCCTACTCAAGAGGGCCCACCCCTTACTTTCTACGATGTGAGTCCCAGTGTAATAACTTACAAATAACTTTTATAGGCCATTGAAAGAAATTTGCTTGGGAAGCTTCAAGAGGAGCTGAGTGAGGCCCATGTACGTATAGAGAAGGCAAACACCCATGTCTTTCCTTTAAATTACAGTTGGAAAAGACATTAACCTATATACATCAAGCCTCCATTGGACCTAATCATCAATTATTTAAATTTGCCCCCTCGTCACCCAGAGGAGCCCCAGAGTCTAGGAATCCATCAGCCACCCAGGCTCCACATAATTCTTCCTTGACTATCTTGTTCCAACCTACCATCCCCCGGGGTCCCGTGTCATCATCTCAGGTAATTCTTTCCATCCTTAGTGCATCTGCCTCTGCTTTGCTCCTTAAGGAACAGGAGACTAATTCATCTAAATATATAGAATGCTGGATATGTTTTTCGGCCTCTCCTCCATTCTATGAGGGCATTGCTCTTTTTGGAAATTTTACATATACCAATGATTCTGAGGGTTTAAAGGAAAATTTCTTAGGATTCACCTTCACAGAGGTATCTGCCATAGGAAGCTGCGTTCTGGGAGAACATATGCTAACCCCCTCTACAATTGTTAGAGATATGCAACCATACCATAACTATTGACAATCTTTATGAGTATTTGCTAGCCCCAAATTATACCTATTTGGCATGTTCCTCAGGATTGACTACCTATATTATAATATCTAAATTCATACAGCATCACAATTATTGTGTGCTGGTACAATTACTTCCAAGACTTAGCATTCAGGAGCCAAGAGACCTTTTAAACTTCTGGGATGAGAATGTTGAGATGTCCCATAGGGAGAAGAAGGAACCTATTTTGGCTATCACCCTTGCTGTTATTCTAGGATGAGTTGCAGCTGGAACAGGCACAGGCATTGCTTCACTTGTTACCTCTCAACAGAATCGACAACAATATCATTTACTTAGTGCTGCCATTGATAAGGACATGGCCAAACTCAGAGATGATTTAGCCAATTTAAAAGATTCTGTTGCCTCCTTACCAGAAATAGTATTACAAAATAGGAGAGGTCTTGATCTGCACTTCTTACAACAGGGAGGACTTTGTGCAGCCTTAAGGGAAGAATGCTGTGTTTATGTGGACAAGACAGGACAGGTAGATGACAGTCTGAGGAGAGTAAAAGAATGTTTAGAGAAACGCAAAAGAGAACGAGAACAGCAGGAGTCTTGTTAGAAAAATTGGTTCGCCACGTTCCCGTGGCTTTCCACCCTACTAGCTTCTATTATAGGACACTTCATAGGGTTATTACTGTTAATCTCCTTTGTTCCCTGGGCTTTTCAACGATTAACCCACTTCATTAAATCACAAATGGATTCCACCCTACCCAAGAATTATGTATTGGTACAGTATCATCGACTGGACAGAGGGGAAATGATGGACCCGGGGAAATGAGATGGCTCGTTAGAAACCCACCACAGAGAGGCTCAATTCAATAAGCTCCTTTTGTGAAAATTTGTTTGGCTTCCACTTATTCATCCCTGGGGTTATCTGAAGGAGGAGCTGACCCAACGTAGCCATCTTAAGGACGGGCAACTTCCTCCATCCACTGACCAACCTAAGACACAGGGCCTTGAGGATGAGAAGGTAAACCTATGACAGGTAAGGCTGGGGATAGGGAGGTCGATCTTAAGACAGAGACAGCTACACATTATCTGTCTGGCCCCCTTGCCCAGTATTTCTGCCCAGACCTTACCACTTCTAATATAAGGAAAGGGAGAAAATGTGGGAAGCCATAATGGACCCTCACTAACAGCCCAGAGGGCTAGCAGGGCAAAGGTCCTGAGTAAAACAAAGAAAAGCCTCTCCCCATGAACTGATCGTTGAAGGGAAGTCCTGAGATAACCGCAGGATACTCCAGACTATGCAAACATCAGATGTCTCCACTGGAGGACCCTTATCTCTTCCTGCTGAAACTGCCAAGAATGCTCCTCCCTCCTTTGTTCTTGCCTCAACGCGAGCTCTTCCTCTGAGAGCTTAAAACATGTGTACCCCAGAAAATTAAATGAGAGCTCACAATTGAACCCCTCCTTGCCTGATCTCCTTTTTCTCTCCCCCCCTTTGACCCTCAGGTAGCACCCCTTGGAACCCTGAATAACTGGACCTGCTGGACGGGTCAGAAAAATTCATTAAAACCCTCCTAATTTTAAAAGCCCATTGGACAATGGCTCTAGTACAGAACATATTACCAGATGTTCAAACAAAAGATGACACCAATAATCCTCAAATCATTCTATAAAATAGAAACAGAAGGAGCACAACTTAATTCATTCCATGAAGCCACATGTACTTACACTAAAACCACATAAAAACACAACAAAAAAGAGAACTTCGAACAATTTCGCTTAAGAACATCAACACAAATATACTCAATAATATTCTTACAAATCAAATCCAAGAACGCATAAGAAATCATTCACCCCAATCAAGTAGGCTTCATCCCATAAATGCAAATTTGGTTCAATGTAAAAATATCCATTAACGCAACCCACTCTATAAAGAAACTCGAAGGAAAAAAAATCAAATTTTAATCTCATTAGATGGGAAAAATGCATTTGACAAAATATAACACACGTTCATGTTAAAAGTATTGAAAAGATCAGGGATTTAAGGCCCATAATAAAATCAGCATACAGCAAAACGACATGAAATAACAATTAAATAGAGAGATACTTGATGCAATCTCATTAAAACTAAGGACAAAGAAATGACATCCACACTCCCAGTATCTATTCAATATAGTATTTGAGGTTCTAGTTAGTGCAATAAGAAAACAACAGTAGTTCAAGTGGAAAAGATGTCAAGGTATCACTATTTGCAGAAGATATGATGGTGTGTAAAAGTAACCACAAAAATTCTGCCAGAGAACGTCTGTAGTGGATAAACAACTTCCATAAAATGGGTAGATATAACATTAACCCAAAGAGATCAGGAGCCTTTCTTTATAGAAATGATGAACAGGCTGAGAGAGAAATTAAGGAAAGACCACCATTAGCAGTCATCACAAATAATAAAATCTCATGTGTAAACACTATCCAAATAAGTGAAATATTTGTATGTCAAGAACTTCAAGTCTCTCAAGAAAAGAAATTAAAGAAGAAGATTTTGGGTAAAAATTAATATATATATATATATATATATATATATATATATACCCCTAAAAGACATACAACCAACCAAAAAATGTGATAAAAAAGTAAACAGAATCTAAATAGAGATATCTCCAACAACGAGAAAGCAAATAAAGAAATGTTCAAAGACTTTAGTGATCAGGAAAATGTAATTAAAAAAAAAAAAAACCTCTGTGATTCTACATTATACCAATCAGAATGACTAAGATCAAAAACTGGTGATAACACATGTTAGTGAAAATGTGGGGAAAGAGGAATACTTCATTGATGGTAGGATTGAAAACTGGTACAACAACTCTGAAAGTCAATATGAAGGTTCTTCAGGAAATTGTAGAACTACCTGAAGACACAGCTATACCACTCTTGGGCTTATACTCAAAAGATTTCCCACCATGCCATAGGTTACATGTTTCTCTATGTTCATAGTGGCCTTACTTGTGATAGCCAGAAGCTGGAAATAACCCAGATGTCCTATGATAAAAGAATGGATGCAAAAAAATGTAATTCATTTGCATAATAGAATACTATTCAGCTTTAAGAGTGAGGATATCATGAGTTTTGTAGGCAAATGGATGGTATTTGAAATTATCATACTGAGTGAGGTAACTCAGACCCAAAAGAACACAAATTGTATGTACTCATTAATAAGTGGATATTAGCCAAAAAAGTACAGAATATCTAGTATACAATCCAAAGAAATCAAAAAGTTCATCAGGTTGAAATGCATAATGGAGGATTCTTCAATCCTAGCTGGAAGTGAGAAGCAATCATGAAGAGCAAAGGGACCTGTGTGGGAAAGGGTATAGGGCAACACCATTGGGTATTGTGAGAAGGAATCAAGAATGAAGCCCTGAGGGTTAACACAAAGAATGGAAACATGCTACCTCAAAAGGTACTCTCTAAAATATACCAGAGTCCTGGGAGGTGATAGACGCTCAGGACTCAGAGGGAGACCTTGGATGAAAAATGTAACCATAGGGACAGGAAACTTGCAGATTCTTTCTGCAGTAGACGACAAGGTATCAATTATAGGGATGGGATTGCCATACCACAGTCAAAAAGTCTGCCCCAGAATTTTCCCCATCTAAAAGAATTCCAAGGACAAACATAGAACAGTGTCTGTGTGAAAGGAGTTTGAGTGAAAATGAATAGCACAAATTTAGATCCCACTCAAGGAAAACTCCAAGGTTTGACTCTATTTATTATTGATACCAAAGCGTGCTTACGGATAGGAGCCTAGCATGGTACTGCTCCTGAAGCCCAACAAGCAGCTGAAAGACGCAGATGCAGGTACTAAGAGCCATCCCATAGACAGAACACTGGGACTTCTGTATTTGAATTAGGGAAAGGCCGGGAGAAGCTGAGAAGGAGGGTGACGCCATAAAGAGACCAGCAATCTCAGCTAATCTTGACCCGTGAGATATCTTAGACACTTACTGAGCCACCAAACAGGCAGCTAGCGGACATGAGACCCCCCAAAACATATAAAACAGAGGACTGCCTGTTATGACCACACTGAGAGAAGCACCTAAGCCTTGAGAGGCTTGAGGCCCTGTCAGGGGGTAGTTGTGGTGGGGTGTGCAAGAAGGTGGGGACATCCTCTTGGAGATGGGAGTCTAAGGAACGGATGAGGAACTATCAGTGGCTTAACTTGGATGTGGAAAAAACTGGAGTGTGTAAAAAAGATTAAGTAATAATAAAAGAATGAAATTCAAATGTGTGAATCTTAAATAAAATGAGAACTGTAAGAAAGCACAAACTTCAATTATTACATTTGTACTTTTGATAACGATTCCCTGCAGAAATTACGTGAAATCCTCTTCCCTGGGGACTATGTATCATGGTACTTGAAGGTGTCATGAAAGACACCAAAGAAGAGAACCAAACAACAATTCTTCCTAGCTGTTCCACCTGTGAACCGCAATGACCAACATGACTTAATTGCATTCTTAGTTTGAATTATGCCTCACATAATATGGAGGTAGTGGATAGCTTTTTACTGGACTTAAGACATGTTGAACAAGAGAGAAACTGTGCATAGTACTAAAAACCTAGTCAACTACCCAGGGCTAGTGTAGCCATGGGTATTTGAGAAAAACTCACAGCTACCACATTACTAAACCAGCATAATCTCTAAATACATTCCAAGAATTTACCATCATGTCTACTGAAAAGTGTGTTCATTACCCATCATCAAGAAAACAACTCTTGGAAACATACAGAGCTCATTCTTGAAAATGAGAAACAATTATAATGCAGAATTGTGGAGATCTATCACAAAGGCTATATCTATCAAACATATCCATGAGGTAAAAGCTTTGGGATCACTGTAAAAGAAAGGATGGAGAGTTTCTTAGAGCCAGAAGATCAAGGATTTTACTTTGAGATTATCTCTCCTAGGGATATGAAGAACATCCATGAAGCCTCAAAATCGTGGCTGCCTAAACAGGAGATGAACAAACACAGCAGCAATAGACATGTTATCATGAAGAGGAATAAATAAAAATAACAAAACACGCACACACAAAAAACTATAGGAAACTATGAGATGTTAAGTACCGAAGTGATAGTCCTCTCCAGGCAACTGTAAACAATTTGGTTATATAAAACCAGTCCAACCTGAAAATATACATTAAAGGATCTTTATTCTGAGTTGGTTAAATTAATATGTTTAGAAATATAAAGGCATATGCATGTACACACACATGGATGTACAACAGTCAAGATAAAAGCAGCCCCTCAATTTGAAAGAGAGTGAAAAGTGGTGTATAAGATATAGAGAGACAAAGTTTCAAACCTGTACATATATAAAGTAACTCATAGAGAATTACATCCATGAATGAGAAAAATCCAGATTTTTCTGTGAATAATTATCATGGAACCATGTCTTAGTGCTGGTAATTAAACACTATCAGCATAATTCAAAAATTATTTCAATAATTAAAATGTATATCCTACTATATTGGTTTTCTCTGGCTTTATATACATTGACAAGATAACATCCAAGAAAGACATTTATGCTTCAATGTTTGCCTCAACCACATTATATGCCATATTTATAAGATACAACTATATATCTTAGTATAAAAATAGTTGAGGTATCTATTTACAGCCACTATCCAATTTTTACAGACATCTGGTAGATTTTTTTTTTTAAAGATAGGTAGCAATGTATATAAAGAATGGCCATTAATCATCTATTTCTGTCAATATATCTGATGAGACAATTTTGATGAATGCATACAAACCCACAGAAAAACAATTTCTAAATAAGGGCAAGTTATAAAAGACAAAATATAATTAAAATTGATATTCTAGTATACTTGTTAAAGTACCTGAATTAAAATGAATGACTATATTTTTTAATGTACTAATTTTTCTTTTACAATTGGGAAATGATGTATAATACCGTTAAACTTTTAAAAAGACTTCATTAAGTATAAAACAAAACCAAGTAAAGAATATATACAACATATATATTTATGTATATGCATGATAGAAAATATGAATCAAATAAGGAACTCAAAGCACCCATCAGAATTTGACTGTTCCTTCCATTTCTATTTTGTAGAAGAGTTTGCAGAGTATTGGTATTAGATCTGCTTTGAAGATCTGATAGACTTCTACACTAAACACATCTGGTCCTCAGTTGGTTTTATATTTTATATTTTTAAGTTATTTTATTTTATTTCTTAGGGTGGGGAAAGCATTTAATGAGGGCCATTTATTTCCGTAGAGGTTATGGGATTATTTAGGTGGTTTTCCTGATACTGGTTTAATGTCGGTACTTGGTATCTGTGTAGAAAATTGTTCACTTCATCCAGATTTTGTTGAGTATAGGATTTTTTTTAGTAGGACCTGATAATTTTTGAATTTTCTTGGATTCTGTTGTGATGTCTCCCTTTTCGTTACTAATTTTGTTAATTTGGATACTCTCTTTGTGCCATCTGGTTATTCTGGATAAGGGTTTATATTGATTGAAAATCTTATTGATTTTCTAAAAGAATAAGCTCCTTGTTATGTTATTTGAATAGTTCTTTTTGATTCTACTTGATTGATTTCAGCCCCGAGTTTGATTATTTCCTGCCCTCTTCTTACCCAAGGGGAGTCTCTTGGGTGTATTTGATTCTTTTTTGTTGTAGAGCTTTCAGATTTGCTGTCATGCTGCTAGTGTATGCTCTCTCCAGCTTCTTTTTGGAGGCACTCAGAGATATGACTTTCCCTCTTTGCACTGCTTTCTTTGTGTCACACAAATTTGGATATGTTTTACCTTCATTTTCTTAAATTCTAAAAAGTCTTTAATTCCTTTCTTTAGTTCTTCCTTAACAAAGTTATCATTGAGTAGAATGATATTCAGCTTCCATGTGCATGTGGGCTTTCTATTGTTCTTATGTTATTGAAGGCCAGCATAAATCTGTGTTGATTTGAAAAGATACATGAAATTATTTGAATCTTCTGGCATCTGTTGAGGCCTATTTTGTGACCAATAATATGGGCAATTTTGGAGAAGGTACCATGAGGTGCTGAGAAGAAAGTATAACCTTTTGTTTTAGGATGAAATGTTCTATAATTATGTTTTTAATTTCATTTGGTTAATAACTTCTGTTAGTTTCACTTTGTGTCTGTTTATTTTCTGTTTCCATGATATTTCAATTGGAAGAGTGGGGTGATGAAGTCTCCCACTAGTATTGTGTGAGGCGCAATGTGTGCTTTGAACTTTAGTAACATTTCTTTTATTAATATGGGTACCCTTGCAATTGGAACATAGATGTTCAGAATTGAGAAGTAACTTTGGTAGATTTTTCATTTGATGACTATGAAGTGTCCTTCCTTAACATTTTTGATAACATTTGTTTGAAAGTCGATTTTATTTGATATTAGAATGGATACTCCATGAATCCATAATTACACTTATAACTAAACCACATAAAAACCCAATAAAGAAACAGAACTTCAGACTAATATCCCTCATGATTATTGATGCAAAAATACTCAATCAAATTCTTACATACTTGAAGGACACATCAAACCAATCATCAATCATGATGATGTAGGCTTCATCAAAGGGATGTAAGAATGATTGAATATATGGAAAAACATCATTATAAACCTCTCTATAAACAAATTCAAAGAAAAAAAGACATGATCAACTCATTAGATGCTGAGAATGCATATGACAAAATTCAGCACCCTTTCATGGTAAATGTCCTGGAAAGATCAGGAATTCAAGGCCCATACCTAAACATAGCAAATGTAATATACAGCAAACGAGTAGCCAACATCAAACTAAATGGAGAGAATCTTGAAGCATTCCACTAAAATCAAGGTCTAGGAAAGGCTGCCCAGTCTTTCCCCACCTATTCAATATTATATTCAAAATTCTAGCCAGAATGAAAGCAGGTCAGTGGGATCCTAATTGGAAAGGAATAAGCCAAAATATCACTATTTGTAGATGATATGATAATATTGTATAATTAAGTGGCCCTAAATTTTATGATAGTATAGTGTACTGAAGTGACCCCAGAGAACAACTAACCTGATAAAGTACTTCAGCAAAGTGGCTGGATATAAAATGAGCTCAAAGACATTAGTAGTAGCCTTCCTCTACTTAAAAGATAAACAGGCTGAGAAAGAAAATACTAAAACCACACTCTACAAAATAGTTACAAATAATATAAAATATCTTGTTGTGACTCTACCAAGAAAGTGAAAGATACGTATCACAAATGTCTGAAGAGAAACATCAAAGAACAACTCAGAAGATAGAATGAGATTTCCTATGAGCATGGATTGATGGGATTCTTGCCTAAAGTGATTTACAGATTCAATGCAATTCCCAACAAATTTCCAACTCATTTCTTCATAGAGTTAGATATAGAAATTTATTCCATCTGTTTCTGTTTTGTGAAATAATTTGAAGAGTATTGGTATTAGGTCTTCTTTGAAGGTCTGATAGAACTCGGCATTGAAGCCAACCTGTACTGAGAGGTTTTTTTTGGTTATGAGATTATTAATGAGTGTTCCTATTTCTTTAGGGGTTATGGGAATCTTTATGTCATTTATCTGATCCTGAACTATTTAACTTGGGCTTTTGTAGTAGGATCTGAAGATTTTTTGGATTTCCTCAGTATCTGTTCTTATGCCACCCTTCTCCTTACTGATTTTGCTGATTTAGATAGTGTCTTTGTGCCTTCTGGTTAGTTTGGCTAAAGGTTTATCTATCTTCAATTTTTTTTTGTTTTTGTTTTTGTTTTTTTTGTTTGTTTTTTGTTTTTTGTTTTTTTTTTGTTTTTTGTTTTTTGTTTTTTTGTCTTTTTTTTGGTGGGTTTTTTTTTTTTTTTTTTTGATTTGGTTCTTTCGAAACAGGGTTTCTCTGTATAGCCCTGACGGTCCTGGAATTCACTCTGTAGACCAGACTGGCCTCGAACTCAGAAATCTGCCTGCCTCTGCCTCCCAGAGTGCTAGGATTACAGGCGTGTACCACCACCTCCCAGCATCTAGTCCATTTTTTAAAGAACCATCTCCTGGACTGGTTGATTCTCTGTATAGTTCATTTTGTTTCTACTTGGTTGATTTCAGCTCTGAGTTTGATTATTTCCTGCTGTCTATTCCTTTTGGGCATATTTGCTTCTTTTTGTCCTAGAGCCTTCAGTTATACTGTTAGACTGTTAGTGTATGATCTTTCCAGCTTCTTTTTGCAGGAACTCAGAGCTAAGAGTTTTCCTCTTAGCAGTGCTTACACTGTGTCCCATACGTTTGGGTATGTTTTGCCTTTGTTTACATTAAACTCTACAAAATCTTTCATTTCTTTATTTCTTCCTTGACCAAGTTATCATTGAATAGCAGGTTGTTCAATTTCCAGGTGTAAGTGGGCTTTCTGTTGTTTTTCTTGTTATTGAAGACCAAAACCGAGGATAATGAGAACTATTCACAGCTGTAAAAGAAGTTCTGGTGGAATCATCATCCCTGACCTGTGTTACAGGGTAATGGTGACAAAACTGTATGATATTGGCATGTAGACAGGCAGGCAGATAAAAGGAAGTGAATTGAAGACTCAGAAATTAATCCAACGAACTATGGTCACTGGATCTTTGATCAAAGTTTCTGTAAGGCAAAGGACACCATCAAAAGGGCAAATCGGCAACCAACAAATTGGGAAAAGATCTTCACCAATCCTACATCATATAGAAGGCTAATATCCAATATATATAAAGAGCTCAAGAAGTTAGACTCCAGAAAATCAAATAACCCTATTAAAAGATGGAATACAGAGTTAAACCAAGAATTTTCACCTGACGAATTTCAGATGGTGGAGAAGCATCTTTAAAAATGCTCAACTTCATTAGTCATTAGGGAAATGCAAATCAAAACAACCCTAAGATTTCACCTTACACCAGTCAGAATGGCTAAGATTAAAAATTCAGGAGACAGCAGATGTTGGCGAGGATGTGTTGAAAGAGGAACACTCCTCCACTGCTGGTGGGGTTGCAAGTTGGTACAACCACTCTGGAAATCAGTCTGGCAGTTCCTCCAAAAACTGGACACCTCACTTCCAGAAGATCCTGCTATACTACTCCTGGGCATATACCCAGAAGATTCCCCAGCATGTAATAAGGATACATGTTCAACTAAGTTCATATCAGCCCTATTTATAATTGCCAGAAGCTGGAAAGGACCCAGGTATACCTCAACAGAAGAGTGGATGCAAAAAATGTGGTGTATCTACACAATGGAGTACTATTCAGCCATTGGAAACAATGAATTCATGAAATTCTTAGGCAAATGGATGGAGCTGGATAACGTCATACTAAGTGAGGTAACCCAGACTCAAAAGCTGAATCATGGTATGCACTCACTAATAAGTGGAGTGGGGGTCTAGAAAAGTGGAAATCATTTGGAATGTAAATAAAAAATATATCGAATAATAAAAATAAAGTATCTACAAACATTTAGTGGAAAACAACACAGCATTTTCAACAAATGGTGCTTGTTCAACTGGCAGTCAGCATGTTGAAGAATGCACATCAATCGATACTTAACTATTTGTACAAAGTTCAATTCCAAGTGGATAAAGGACCTCCACATAACACCAGATACATTAAAACTAATAGAAGAGAAATAGGGGAAGAGCCTTGAATACATGGGAACAGGGGAAATTTTCCTAAAATTAACACTGATGGCTTATGCTCTAAAACCGACAATTGACACATGGGACTGTAAGACCCGCAAAACTGAGGACACCCCAGTTCCCCACTCCTTGGAAGTCAACATCCAAATCACTCATGAGAAACGATCTTGATGCACTAGCAAGAACGTTTTTATTCCAGAGTACTGGGGTCCACAGTCGTACACCATGCAGGTGTAGATGACTGTGGGACCCCGTGCAACTGAAGTCAGAACTATTTAAGGGGGAAAAAAATCACAAGGCAAGGGGTGGAAGACAAATCATGCATGGAATGGGGAAATACAGAATGAGGAGGTCAAGCAATAGTTCATGCCTTAGAGATTATCTGGAGGAAACATCCTTGGAGCATTGTATAGTTAAACATTGCGCCAGTCATCAGATGTGTCGAGAATGTGGTGAGCTAGCCTTTCCACTGAGTCTCAAGGTTTCCTGCACAGTGGCGTCTGATGTAGACCGAGTCTCCAACTTAGAAGTGATGTGGGACTTGCAAGTCTCCTTCTCCTGAGTATGCTTCCTGGAGCTGCTTCCACGCTTGTTGCTTTACCCACTTGAGGGACTTGAGCCTAGAGATCAAAGACTAAAGAACACAAAGGGTAGGAGCGCTATCTACTCATTAACACCAGTCTCTGTCATCAATTTGGTGAGTGTTTCTTTCATCATGGTTTCAGAAACTGTTCCTGAAGCCTTCTTATACAGATCCAGTCACCTATCTGGAAGCAGTGAGGAGTCTCTGGTATTCATGGAGCATTTAAGGCAAATCTCATATTATGGGACACCTCCTGGGAGGTGGACACCAAAGGAGTTGGGGTATCAAAGTGGATCTCTAGGGGGTTCAGGTTAAAATGGCAAGGGATCTTCAGAAACAAAGGGAGAGGCACCACCCAGCCTGAGCCAGTCTCCAAGGTCAATTTAGTTAAGGTCTCTCATAGGGTTTTGTTTATTACCTGCCTTGAGCCCTGGGGACAGTATTTCCAATAATGTTTCCAATTAGTCCCCAATATCTCTCAAGTTCTGACTTACTTTAGAAACAAAAGCAGAACCATTGTCTGATCCTTTGGCACTTTGAAACTCGGGAAATTTTCTTCTACCCTTGGCAGCTGTTTCCTGCTTACTGGGGAAAGTCTCAACCCATCTAGAAAACGTATCTATAAATGCTAGAAGGTATTTTATAACCATATTCTCCTGCCTTAACTTTTATAAAATCTCTTAATATACTCTAGGGTGTTCTCTTCTAGATATTTTGCCCTGTTTACTCTTTATAAACATTTACTTGCTGGCATATTTCACATTGTTTTATTATCTCTCTAGCCGAAAACCTGCGTCATAAATATATACGTTTGGTCCCTTAACTGCCAGGACAAGGTTTTTAATCCCCTAAATGAGTCCATCTGTGCATTTGGCCTAGTGAGTCTTTGGCTTACTTTCTGGGGAGTATAGTTCTACCTCCTTGTGTGCACCTTCTCTTGGTAATAGTTGGTAGGGTGGCCAGCAATCTCAGTCCTTTTTTAAGTGAGGCTGTTTCTTAATTTTGTCCTATTTCCCAATGGGTATCTCTTACAGACACATAGCCAGTATAGGCTCCTGTATATCCATTCCTGGAGCCACTTACTCTGCCTAGTTATTGCCCATTGAGTCTTTTCCCTTTGGACGTCCTGGCCAGTGAATAGTACTCACAGTTGCTGGCTTCATTAGGACATCTAAGAGGACCAAGATTCTCTGTTGGTTTCCTATGGTGTGAGAAGTCCTATTGGTATATATCCCTGTGGATGTGGGCTGTGGCAAAGGCATACCTGTTATCCGTGTGGATGTTGATTTTCTTGCTGGTTCAAGTTCTAGGGTCTTGGTGTGGGCAAGGAGCTCCACTTTCTGCCTTGACATGCCAGGGGTAAAGTTTCTTCTAACCAGATTACATTTGTGCCATCCACCATAGCAGCACCTGCTTATCTCTGTCCATCATGGAGAAAACTGCATCAGAGCCCAAGTATTTTGTCTCTCCTTGCACTTGAGTCATGAGACCTGACTTTGGTGCCACAGAAAAAAGAGAGTTGCTTTTCAGTCGGTCTAAATTCCAAACAATATTGTCCATCTAAGTCCAAAAACAGAGAACACAATACAAAACAGCACCACATAGACAGCTTGACCTCCCACCGTCAGACCTCTAGATTCAAGAACACAAAGCAAGGAAAATCACACAATTGGCCCCTAGAGGGGCACAGTTTCAGACACCAGGGGCCCCTGAACATGCTGCAGGAACCAGATAAACCAGATTTCAGCAAAACATGGCTCCCACTGTTACTGCCTTGCTGTTTACAGATCCATGGTCTCAACTCTAGTGCAGCTCCCAGTCGAACTTACTGCACCAGACAGGCTCCTTGAGTCCCAGAAGCTTGTAAGCAAAACCAAAATTTTTAAACAGGCTTACAGACCCCGACTTTGATAAACAGTGAGACAGACAGAAAACAAACCACACGGTACCCGTCTAATGGTTAAACTGTAGACAAAGACCCACAAAACAAAGACTGACAAGTATTCATCTGCACCGAGACAGACAGAATCAGATCAGAATACCAGATGGCTGTGAGGGTGTACAAGATCTCCAATTCAGTAAAACTACTGAATATCCTCTACAACAACCAGATGGAAATCTTTTAGGCATCCCTGGAGTTCCCCTGAAACATCTTGGGTTTTCTCCCAGGCCCGCAGTCTGTGGTCTACCGAGCACATATACTCACTCACCATGGTCCTCTGGTCCTCACAATCTGAGAAGACAGCTGCCCACCAAAAGTGCGCATCTCCTCAGATTCTGAAAATAGAACAGGACATACACTCAGAACACTCAGAACAGAGACATCAGGCAGCACACATACATTCCAGAGGGGATCCCCTTACTTCCAAGTTGGTTCTTGTGTGTAAAGGGTAGTCACACTTCCTGGCCAATGCACCAAAATGTAAGACCCAAAAAAAACGAGGGTACCACAGTGCCCTACACCTCGGAAGGCGACACCCAAATCACTCATGAGAAATGGTCTTGATGCAATAGCAAGAACATCTTTATTCCAGAGTTCTGGGGTCCATAGTTGTACGCCACGCAGGGGTAGAGGACTGTGAGACCTTGTGCAACTGAAGTCAGGGGTATTTAAAGGGGAAAAATCACAAGGCAAAGTGTGGAGGTCAAAAATCGAAAACAAGGCAAGGGGTGGAGGACAAAACATGCAAGGAATGAAAAAATACAGAATGAGGAAGTCAGGCAATAGTTTATGACTTAAGGAAGGTTAGAGATTATCTGGAGCAAATGTCCTTGGGGCATTGTATAGTTAAACATTGGGCCAGTCATCAGATGTGTCAGAATGTGGTGAGCTAGTTCCTGTCACAGGGTGGATTATCTTTCTCAAGGTGAAATCAGAAAAACAAGTTACTCTGTGCTGGGGTAGTTAGGGGTCGAAAAACATTGATTTGGGGTCTCTCAGGACCTCAGAAAATTGCAAAACTTCTGTAAGGCAAAGGACACCAAGAATAGGATAAAATGGTATCCAATAGATTGGTAAAATATCTTTACCAATCCTGCATTACCCAGAGGGCTAATTTCCAATATAAACAAAGAACTCAAGAAGTTATACTATAAAGAACTAAATAACCCTATTAAAATGAGGTACAGAACTAAACAATGAATTCTCAACTGAGCAATGCCAAATGGTTGAGAAGCACCTAAAGAAATGTTCAATAATCTTAGTCACTATGTGAAATGCAAATCAACACCTCACAGCAGTCAGAATGTCTAAGATCAAAATTCAGGTGACAGCAGATGCTGGCAAGGGAATAGAAAAAGGAACACTCCTCCACTGCTGGTGGGGTTGTAAGCTGGTACAATCACTCTGGAAATAAGTCTGGAGGTTCTTAGAAAATTGGACATAGTACCTTTGGACACAGCTATACTATCTTGGGCATATACCCAAGAGCTGTTACAACAAATAAGTGGGCCACATGCTTCACTATGTTCACAGCAGCCTTATTTATAATAGTCAGAAGTTAGAAAGAAAGCAGATGTCCTTCAACAGAGAAATGGATTCAGAAAATGTGCTACATTTCCACAATAGAGTACTACTCAGCTATCAGAAACAATGACTTCTTGAAAATCGTAAGCAAATGGATGGAACTATAAGGTTTCATCCTGAGTGAGGTAACCCAAATGCAAAAGAACACACACGGTTTGTACTCACTGATTAGTGGATATTAACCCCAAACCCCGGAATACCCAAGATACAATTCACATTCTACATGGAGCTCAATAAGAAGGAAGACGAAACTGTAGATTCTTCAGTCCTTCTTAGAAACAGAAACAAAATACTCACAGGAGGAAATATGGAGGCAATGCGTGGAGCAGAAACTGAAGGAAAGGCCTTCCAGAGACAGCCTCACCTTGAGATCCATCCCATATACAGATACCAAACACAGATATTGAAGGAAGTTAGAAATAGAAAGAAGACAAAACCTGACAGAATCTGGTCCACACCAGGAACAAGCCAAAGATAAGCCCAGGCAAGCCCAGGCAAGTCCAGGCGGGCTGGCCTTCTCAAGGTTGTTAGAATAGCAGGATGGTCCATTCAAGGTTGTTAAAAACTAACCAACCATAAAGAAAGTAACTGCCTAAGCAACATCAGCTGAGTCATGAGCTACCTAGACTCCATCCCCCTCACCCTCTCCTCTTTGATGTAGTTTAATGTTAACCAGGACCTCTGCTAACAAGAGATAAGCCTACCACTCTCCTACATTGCTGATGCACCGTCCTACACATTCTACCTGATGATGTAATTGTGTGCCAATTCCTCCCCCAATGTATGAATAAACCAATCATGTAAAAGCGCGGGAAACCCCCTTGACTTTTCCTATATAAACCCCTAGCTTTTGAGCTTCAGGGTTGACCCTTCTGTCTTCTGTGTGAGACACGTGTTGTCCTGGAGCTCTGATATTAAACTGCCTCGAGTCTTTGCATCAAGCCGGTCTCTCGTGATTCCTTTGGTGTGCGCCAACTCGAGATTTGAGTGGGGTCTCCCTGATTTGGGGGTTCTACATTGTGGGGGCTCATCCAGGATCCCCACAACACCCAGGAACCCCGAAGACCCCTTGGAGGTATGTTTGTATGAGTTTGAGTGTTTGAGTGTGGTGCCGCTGTGTTTGTGTTTCAGTTTCGATTTGTACATTTGTATCTGAGCAGAGGTGGAATCCTGCTCTGTGGTTGATTCACAGCTGCCACCATAGGTCTTAAGGACCCAGTGGCTGCGGAAGGGGGACGCCCTAGGACCACAGGCTGTAACCCTGGAGGATGCTCCAAGGGTGGGAAACAGTCAGGAGAACCTGACTGTGGTTTTTCGGAATGAAGGAGAGAGTGCTCCTTCTACTGGAGAAGGAGAGAGTGCAAAATCCTACCCCATCAGAGGTTGTGTTTGGCTGTTTGTTCAATACCAGACATGGGCAAGTGTGTTTAGACATACTAGTGTGTGTTGTTTGTGTTCTGTTTTTGTGTTTCTTGTTTCTTGCCATGGGACAGATGGTGACGACCCCTTTGTCCTTGACTAAGGACCACTGGATGGATGTTAGGGCAAGAGGACAGAATTTGCCAGTGGAAGTTAAGAAAAAATCCTGGCAGACATTCTGCACCTCAGAATGGCCTACTTTTGGAGTAGGCTGGCCACCCATAGGGACTTTTGACTTGCCTACTATCAGGGCCGTGAAGGCCATTGTCTCTCAGGAAGGACCAGGATCACACCCAGACCAACAGCCATACATCACGGTATGGGAGGACCTGGCACAATCCCCACCTGAGTGGGTCTGGACATTTCTTCCTCTCCACTGTTCCAGCTCTAGGATCCTGGCTGCTGTCTGGGAAGGTGCTGCAGACGAGAAGCCAAAACCACAGCCAAAAGAAGATGGTAGATGAAGCATTGCACTGGCACCTACCCCAAAGATTTACCCTGAGATAAAGGGACTCCCTGAATGGCACACGCCCCCACCCGCACCTTATCGTCAAGCCCCGCAACTGGAACCCCAACCCTCAGCTCCACCGGCCCTCTCCTGGGCTCCAGCCCCTGAGGCTGGAGAAAGGGAGGGCCCCTCCACAGGGACGAGAAGTCGGCAGAGAGCCACCCCTGAGGGACCAGCTGACTCCATGGTGGCACTTCCCCTTAGAGCTGTTGGTGCACCCCCAGGCCCAAATGACCAGAATGGCTTACAGCTTATAAAGTATTGGTCTTTGTCTTCCTCTGATGTCTATAACTGGAAAATTAATCACCCTCCTTTTTCAGATAATCCGGCAGGGGTTACAGGACTGATAGAGTCCCTGATGTATTCGCATCAGCACACCTGGGATGACTGCCAACAACTTTTACAGACCTTGTTCACTACTGAGGAGAAAGAGAGGATCTTCCTCGAGGCTCACAAGAATGTCCGAGATAATGTCAGGCACCCTGTCCAGACCCCTGAGGGGATAGATGAAGGATTCCCTTTGACGCGTCCTCAATGGGATATTAACATGGTACAACGTAGGGAACGGCTGTCCAATTACCGCTGGGCTCTAGTGGCAGGTCTCAGAGGTGCCGCAAGTAGGCCCACAAATTTGGCTAAGGTAAGAGAGGTCATGCAGGGGCCAACTGACCCCCCTTCTGTTTTTCTAGAGAGGCTCATGGAGGCATACAGAAGGTATACTCCTTTCAACCCTACTTCTGAAGCGCAGCGAGCTTCCATGATTATGGCTTTTATTGTGCAGTCAGCCCCTGACATTAGAAAAAAATGCAATGGATTGAAGAACTGCAGGATTAAACTGTAAGAGATGTGGTAAGAGAGGCTGAGAAAGTATATCACAAGAGGGAGACAGAGGAAGAGAAACAAGAACGAGAGAAGAGAGAGAAGAGAAAGGATGAGGATAGGAGAGAGTAGAAGCAAGAAAAGACCCTGACTAGAATACTGGCCACAGTAGAAGACAGGGACAGAAGAGACAGGAACAGACAGCTAGGGAACCTGGGGGGCAGAAGATGGCAGGGGCCAAGGAGACCCAGAAGAGACCACCCGCACCTGTAGAAAGATCAATGTGCATGCTGTAAAGGTAAAGGACACTGGGCCAGTGAGTGCCCCATGAAGAAGCAGGAGACAAAGGTGCTATCCCTCGAGGATGATGAAGACTAGGGGAGATGGGGCTCGGCTCCCTTCCCCGAGCCTAGGGTAACCTTACAAGTGGAGGGGACTCCCATAAACTTCTTAATCGATATGGGCACAGAATACTCGGTGTTGAAGACCCCTCTGGAAAGGTAAGAAATGAAAGGCACTGGTAATCGTGGCTACAGGGCAAAAATCCTATCCATGGATCACCTCTCAGATGGTAGATTTAGGAAAAAACTTAGTAACTCATTCATTTCTGGTCATCCCTGAATGGCCTATGCCCCTACTAGGAAGAGATTTGCTAAACAAGTTAAAGGCACAAATAACTTTTGCCCCCTCCAGACCAGAATTGTCCTGGGGCGCTACAGCACCTCAGACCTTAGGGCTGTCTTTGCAATTAGGAGAAGAATATCGTATTTATCAAAGGAAAACTGCCACCCCTGAGGGGCTGAAGGATTGGCTTGCTCATTTTCCTCAGGCTTGGGCTGAGACAGGGGGAATGGGAATGGCGAGGCACCTCCCCCCGCCCCGTAGTAGTCTAGCTCAAATCTGGAGCCACTCCCATTAGGGTTCAACAGTACCCCATGGGAAAAGAAGCACAGGAGGGCATACGCCCTCATATCACCAGGCTAATCCACGAAGGGATCCTGGTCCCTTGTAAGTCTGCTTGGAATACCCCCCTCCTCCCAGTAAAGAAACTGGGAATGGGTGACTATTGCTCTGTGCAAGACCTTAGAGAGGTCAATAAGAGAATACAGGACATACACCCCACGTACCAAACCCCTATAATCTACTCAGCACGCTGCCGCCTGAACAAGTCTGGTACACAGTGTTAGATCTTAAAAACACTTTCTTTTGCCTGAGGTTACACCCTAAAAGCCAGGCCTTGTTTGCCTTTGAATGGTGAGACACTGAGAATGGCAGAACTGGACAGCTTACTTGGACTAGGTTGCCTCAAGGATTCAAAAATTCACCAACTCTGTTTGATGAGGCCCTGCATTGGGACTTAGCCCCTTTTTGAGCCAATAATCCACAGACGACTCTCTTGATCTATGTGGATGATCTTCTCTTGGCTACAGAGACACGTGAGAAATGCGAGTATGGGACTCAGAATCTCCTGGATGAGCTAGGTGAGTTGGGGTACCGGGTTTCAGCTAAAAAGGCACAGCTGTGCCGGACTGAGGTAATCTATTTTGGATATACCCTGAAGAATGGACAGCAATGGCTCACAGAAGCCAGAAAAGGGACAGTGACCCAGATCCCGACCCCAACCACACCTCGCCAGGTAGGAGAATTCCTGGGGATGGCAGGATTCTGCAGACTCTGGATTCTGGGGTTTGCAACCCTGGCAGCCCCCTTATACCTCCTGACAAAAGGAAAAGGGGAATTTATCTGGACACAAGAACACCAATTAGCTTTTGAAATTCTCAAAAAGGCACTGCTACAGGCCCCCGTCCTAGCAGTGCCTGACCTAAAGAAACCCTTCACCCTATACATTGATGAGAGAAGTGGAGTGGCTAGGGGTGTCCTTACCCAGACTTTAGGACCCTGGAAGTGCCCTGTAGCCTACTTGTCAAAGAAACTAGACCCAGTGGCCAGCGGATGGCCTTCCTGTGTACTGGCAATAGCAGTTACCTCCGTACTAGTGCAAGACGCTGCCAAACTGACCATGGGCCAGAATGTGACCATAGTGACCCCACATGCCCTTGAAAGCATCATTCGACAGCCCCCAGACCGTTGGATGACTAACAACAGGATGACCCTTTACCAGAGTTTGTTGCTGACTGAGTGGGTGACTTTTTCGCTCCACCTGCTATTCTCAACCCTGCCACCTTACTGCCTGAAGCTGACAAAGCCCCCATACATCACTGTGGAGATATACTGGCTGAGGAAACTGGGACTTGGCCAGACTTAACTGACCAACCTTGGCCCGGGGCAATGACTTCATTCACTGACGGAAGCAGCTTCGTGGTGGAAGGTAAGTGCAGAGCTGGGGCAGTGGTAGTGGATAGGGAGTCTGTCATATGGGCCAGTAGCCTACCAGAAGGAACATCAGCCCAGAAATCAGAGCTTATTGCCCTAACCCAGGCTTTGAGACTAGCAGAGGGAAAAGCTGTCAATGTTTACACTGACAGCCAGTACGCCTTTGCAACACCTCACATCCATGGGGCGATATACCGACAGTGCGGATTATTAACTTTCACTGGAAAAGAGATCAAAAATAAGGAAGACATTCTCAGTCTTCTAGAAGCTGTCCAATTGCCCCACAAAGTGGCAATCATCCACTGTCCAGGACATCAGAAGGGGACTGGGCCAGTAGAAAGTGGGAATCAAAAGGCAGACCAGGTGGCTAAAGATGCAGTACAGGGCCCCCTAATGTTGACAATTAAAGCCTCATCACAACCAGCCGAAGAGATCTTAGAAAAACAGACTCTCACAAGAGAAGAGGGGCTAGAATATTTGACCAACATACACTGTCTTACCCACTGGGAGGGAAAAAGATGATAAAGCTGGTTGATAAGTACCTTTATCATTTTCCACAACTTCAGAAGATGGTAGAAGACTTAGTAGAGTCTTCTCTACTAAGACAAAGAATTGTCAAGCTTGTGCACTCACTATCGCAGTGCCAAACAAGACCCATAGTTGAATACATTTAAGAGGGGATAGACCAGGGACCTATTGGGAAGTTGATTTTACTGAGTTAAAACAGGCCAGATATGGCAATAAGTACCTTCTAGTTTTTATAGACACTTTCTCAGGGTGGGTAGAAGCATGTCCCACCAAGAGAGAGACAGCTAATGTGGTGGCCAAGAAGATACTTGAAGAAATATTTCCCTGCTTTGGAATACCTAAGGTAATCGGTTCAGACAAAGGACCTTCCTTCATTGCCCAGGTAAGTCAGGGATTGGCCAGACAGCTGGGAATAAATTGGAAGTTACATTGTGCCTACAGAGTTCAGGACAGGTAGAAAGGATGAATAGAACTCTAAAAGAGACCTTAACTAAATTGACCTTGGAGACTGGCAGGAACAATTGTACAGTCCTTCTCCCTTACGCCCTATTCTGGGTTCGAAACACTCCCAGAGCTTCAGGTCTAACACCTTTCGAATTAATGTTTGATGCACCCACACCCATTTACATGACCACAGAAAATAGAGCTTGCCCTGATGTGTTCTCCTCCTCCGTTCCTCTGACTCGCCTTCTAGCTCGACTGAAGGCTTTCAAGATCGTGAGAAAAGAAATCTGGGAGCAACTGAAAGAAAACTACATCTCTGGCAACTTGCTGGTGCTGCACCAGTTTGAAGTGGGGGACGCAGTCCTGGTGAGAAGGCACCAAGCAGGGAACCTCGAGCAATGGTGGAAAGGACCCTACTTGGTACTGTTGACTACACCCATCGCTGTGAAGGTAGAGGTAATTCCTACCTGGGTCCACTCCTCACATGTCAAGAAGGCACCCCCAAGGATTAATCAGCATGAATGGACACTGGAAAGGACTGGTAATCCTCTTAGGCTGAGTCTACGTCGCTTGCACCCCACCGAGGATTGATAATCCCATGCTCCTCTATCACTGGTTTGGCAGGTACTAGATACTAACACGGGACAAATTATAGGCAGAACCCAAACTATTGCACCTCCAGGCACCTGGTGGCCGGATCTCAGATTCTGTTTTTGATCCATGAATCCTACCGCCAAGAGTAATCCCCATAACATTGTTCAGAGCAAGGGGTTTTATGCCTGCCCTGGGGCCACTGCCTCTAGGGGTTGTGGAAAGCCAGATGAATTCTTTTGTAGGATTTGGAGCTGTTTAACCTCAAATGATGGAGATTGGAAATGGTCTGTCAACTCAGCCGATCATATAACCCTTTCCTTTCCAAATCCAGGACCATGGCAGCACGTCACTTTTCCCCTATATGCAGACAATCCCTGTTCTCTTAGGGACCTGGATTATATAAGGATTTGGTTCACTGACACAGGGAAACGCACTCCCTTAGCTACTTGACTAAATGGGTTGTCCTGGGGACTGGTTTACTACAACCATGGGAATAAACCTGGGTCCTTGATATCAATCCAACTCCAAATAGAGAGTCCAGCCCAAGTTCCTGTGGGACTTAACAAGATTCTTCTAGAACAAGGCCCCCCCGGCCAGGCCCAAACACCTGGCCCCTGTAACTACCCCATCTGTTCTGAATACGGTGAGACCTCTTTGCACCATCCTCCCCTGCGAACCCTCAACCATTATCCCTACATATCCATCAACAGGGTAGAGACTGTTTAACCTAGTCAGAGGAGCTTTTTATGTCCTAAACAGCTCCAACCCACATGCAACTGCTGACTGCTGGTTATGCTTGTCGTCAGGACCCCCTACTATGAAGGAATTGCCTTTAATGGGGAAGTCAATGAAACCACTAATCATGTTTCCTGTCATGGGGGACAGGAAAGAAGTTGACCCTGACTGAGGTAACAACATCAGGAGGGAGTACTGGACATTGTCTAGGGAACCCCCCTCCCTCCCAACGACATCTGTGTGGCAGAACCCACTCCATGAGTAAGACAACGATGGGGTCCTACCTTGTACCTTCCCCGACTGGCTGGTGGGCCTGTAATATAGGGCTCATCCCTTGTGTGTCAACTAGTGTTTTTGATCCCACTCATGATTTTTGTGTCATGGTTCAGCTTTTACCTTGAATGTATTATCACCCTGCTTCCTTTTTAGATGAATATGTCAACGGAAGAATGAAGAGGGAACCAGTCTCCCTGACCATAGGTATGGTGCTGGGGGCTGGTCTTGCAGTGGAAGTAGGAATGGGGGTAACAGCCCTAGTTGAAGGTAGACAAGGAGCCCAGTCTTTTAAATCTCTAAAAGAAGCTGTAACTGAGGATCTAGAAATGCTTCAAAAATCCGTTGATGCCTTAGAGCAATCTTTGACCTCATTATCTGAAGTAGTATTACAAAATAGAAGAGGTTTGGACCTGTTATTCATAAAGGAAGGAGAGCTATGTGCAGCCTTAAAAGAAGAGTGTTGTTTCTATGCAGACCATACAGGAGTAGTCAGAGATTCTATGCAGAAGTTAAGGGAAAGACTTGAAAAGAGAAAGCAGGAATGAGGAGAACAGCAGGGATGGTTCGAATTATGGTACTACAAGTTGCCGTGGATGACAACCTTGTTCTTTGCCCTTGAGGGACCTATACTTATTATATGTCTACTTTTAATCTTTGGCCCTTGTTTATTAAATAAAGGCCTTGCTTTTGTTAGGAATAGAATAAATGCCATGCAGCTTATGGTTCTGTAACAGCAGTATCAACCCATAGTCAAAGTAGAGGATGAATATGAATACCATTTTTCCAGCAGAGATACTGAGTCCTAGAATTCTAAGATTAAAATTATGAAGAAAAAGAAGAGGGGGGGGATGAAGGAAGTTAGAAATAGAAAGAAGTCAAAACCTCACTGAATCCATGGTCCAGACCAGGAACAGGCCGAAGACAAGCCCAGGCAAGCCCAGACAAGTCCTGGTGGGCTGGCCCTCTCAAGGTTGTTAGAATAGCAGGATGGTCCATTCAAGGTTGTTAAAAACTAACCAACCATAAAGATAAGGAAACTGCCTAAGCAACCTCAGCTGAGTCATGAGCTACCTGGACTCCATCCCCCTCACCCTCTCCTCTTTGATGTAGTTTAATGTTAACCAGGCCCTCTGCTAACAAGAGACAAGCCTCCTACTCTCCTACATTGCTGATGCGCCGTTCTGCACATACTGCCTGATGATGTAATTGTGTGCCAATTTCTCCCCCAATGTATGAATTAACCAATCATGTAAAAGCGCGCAAAACCCCCTTGACTTTTCCTATATATACCCCTAGCTTTTGAGCTTCAGGGTTGACCCCTCTGTCTCCTGTGTGAGACACGTGTTGTTCTGGAGCTCTGATATTAAACTGCCTCGTGTCTTTGCATCAAGCCGGTCTCTCGTGTTTCCTTGGGTGTGCGCCGACCCGAGATTTGAGTGGGGTCCCCCCGATTCAGGGATCCTACAATATTGTGGCAGGTGCAATGAAGTGCTTGCTGATGGCTCCCTGATATAGCTGTCTCCTCAGAAGCCAGGCCAGAATCTAACAAATACAGAGGTGAATGCTTGCAGCCAACCATGGGATTGAGCAAGTTTTTCCCAATGGAGGAGTTAGAGAAGGGAATGACAAAGCTGAAGGTGTTTAGAACCCTATAGGAAGAACAATTATATCAACCAACTCCCAGGGAATAAACCATCAACCAAAGTCTACACATTCAGCGACCCATGGCTGCAACTTGGAGCAGATAGACTTGTTAAGCAACAATGGGAGGAGACGTTATTGGTCCTGTGAAGGCTTGATACCCCAGTGTAGGGGAAAATCATGGAGATAGGAATGGGAGGAGATATTAGGGAGCACCCCCACAGAAGCAGGGGTAGGGGTAGAAGGGATATGGGGTTTCTGGAAGGGAAAACAGTAAAAGGAATAACATTTGAAATGTAAATAAATGAAATATGCAATAATAAATTAAAGTAAAAAAGAAACAAATACAAGCAATTAATACACAACAAATTATTATGAAAGCATATCTCATGTTATATTTTATAGAAAAAGCCTTTTATACTTCCCAAGTGAACTATTGCATACAGAACACTTCTGAGACTATATTATGATAAAGCATATTTTATTAACATAAAATTTTTTATCCTTTAAATTAATACAGATTTATATATTAATTGAACTTGATTTGAAATTATGGTAAACAGATTACTTTATCTAGTTTAATCATTCATATTATAATCAAATGTAATTGTTTTGAAAGGTGATCTCTTTATAGAAAAAAAAAATATTTGGGGCAATGACAGTTTAGGAAATCCTGTATAAAATGTTTCTCATTAACTGCAAAGTTGACCAACAGCATGTGTTAAATGTTTACACTTCTCTTATTTTTTTATTTTTCTGTTCACTTAACATGTGTTAAAATATTGGGTTTCAAACTAACTAAAGGGCTGAGGCAGTAAAAAAAAAAAAAAAAACACAGTAACAAAATCAGACATGAAAAGGGAGACATAACAGAAATGGAGGAAATTCAAAAAATACATCAGATCCTACTATAAAAGCCTATACTCAACAAAACCTTTAAAAAATAAAGAATAAACGGAGGGTTTTCTACACAGATACCATATACCAAAATTAAATCAAGAGCAGGTAAGCTATTTAATCAAGTCCACATTACACAAGGAAATAGAAGAAGTCATTAAAACTTCCCAACCAAAAAAAGTCCAGGGCTGGATTCATTTAATGAAGACCTCATACCAACTTTCTTCAAATTATTCCACAAAATAGAAAGAGAAGGAAGACTAACTATATCATTATATAAAGCAACAATTATTCTGATACCTAAACCACACAAGAATTCAACCAAGAAAGAGAAGTTCAGACCAATCTTGCTTATGAATATCAATGTAAAAATACTCAATGAAAATTACAAACCAAATCCAAGAACACATCAAAACCATCATTCACCATGATTCAACAGGCTTCATATCAGAAATGCAAGGTTGGTTTAAAATATGAAAATCCATTAACATAATTCACTATATAAACCAACTCAAAGAAAAAAATTACATGATCATCTACTTAGATACAGAAAATCATCTGACAAAATACAAGATCTCTTCATGTTAACAGTATTGGTAAAATTAGGAATTCAAGGCCCATACCTAAATATAATAAAAGTAATTTACTGCAAACAAACAGCCAATATCAAATTAAATGGAGACATACTACAAAAAATCCCACTGAAATCAGGGACAAGACAAGGCTGTCCCCTCTCCTCATATCTATTTAATATAGTAATTGAAGTGCTAGCTAGAACAATAAGACAACAAAAAGAGATCAAAGGAATACAAAATGGCAAAAAAGAAATAAAGGTATCACTATTTGCAGATGATATAATAGTATACATAAGAAACCCCCAAAATTCTACCAGAAAACTTCTTCATGTGATAAAAAATTTGTGCAAAGTAAGCAGATAAAAATTTACTTGAATAAATAAGTAGTCTCTCTATACACAATTGATAAACAGTCTGAGAAAGAAATTAGGAAAACAACTCCCTTCACAATAACCACAAATAATATAAAATTTCTTGGAGTAACTAACCAAACATGTGAAAGACCTATATGACAATAACTTCAAGACTCTCATGAAAGAAATAGAAGAAGGTCTCAGAAAATGGAAAGACCTACCATGCTCATAGATTTTCAGAATTCACATATTATAAATGGCCATCCTACCAAAGAAAATCTATAGATTCAATGCAATATCCCTCAAAATTCCAAGACAATTCTTCAAAGACATAGAACTAGCAATTTTCAAACTTATCTGGAAAGACAAAAAACCCAGAATAGTGACAATTCCTAACAATAAAAGAACTGCTGGAGGAATCACCATCCTTGACCTCAAAATTACTACACAGTAATAGTGATTAAAAACTGCATGGTACTGGTACAGATATAGACACATTGATCAATGGAAAAGAATTGAAAATCCAGACATAAAGCTGCACACTTAAGGACACTTGGTCTTTGATAAAGAAGTGAAAACTATATAATGGAAAAAAGAAAGTATCTTAAAAAATGGTGTCCCATTTGTCAATTCTTGATCTTAGAGCATATGCTATTGGTGTTCTGTTCAGAAACTTTCTCCCTGTACTGATGTCCTCAAGGGTCTTCCCCAGTTTCTTTTCTATTAGCTTCAGAGTGTCTGGCTTTATGTGGAGGTCCTTGATCCATTTGGATTTGAGCTTAGTACAAGGAGACAAGGATGGATCAATTCGCATTCTTCTGCATGCTGACCTCCATTTGAACCAGCGCCATTTGTTGAAAAGGCTATCTTTTTTCCATTGGATGTTTTCAGCCTCTTTGTCGAGGATCAAGTGGCCATAGGTGTGTGGGTTCGTTTCTGGATCTTCAATCCTGTTCCATTGATCCTCCTGCCTGTCACTGTACCAATACCATGCAGTTTTTAAAAATGGTGCTATTCTAACTGTCTGTCTGTACATAAAAAAACTGAAAATAGACCCGTATTTGTCACCTTGCACAAAGCTCAATTCCAAATGAATCAAGAACCTCAATATAAAACTGGATACACTGAATCTAATTAAGAGAAAATGGGAAAGAGTCATGAACTAATTGGCACAGGGGGAAATTTCCTAAATAGAACTCCAATGGCTCAGGCTCTAAGATAAAGAATTGGTAAATGGGGCCTCATGAAACTGAAAAACATCTATAAGGCAAAAAACATAGTCAATAAAATAAATCAGCTGCCCAAAAATTGGGAAAAAATCTTCACTAATCCTCCATTCAATAGAGGGCTAATATCTAAAATATTAAACTATAAAGAACTCAAGAAACTAATCACCAAAAACCCAAACAAAACATTCAAAAAATGGGGTATGGAACTAAATCAAGATTTCACAACTAAGTGGGGGAATCGTGAATGCCTGAGAAACACCTAAAGAAAGGTTCAAAGTCCTTATCAATTAGAGAAATGCAAATAAAAACAACACTGAAATTCTACCTACACCAATCAGAATGGATAGGGTCAAGGTGTCAGGTGACAATACATGTTGAAGAGGATATGGAGAGAGAGGAACACTCCTCTGTTGCTGGTGGGATTGAAAACTGGTACAAGTACTCAGGAAATCAATCTGGATTTTCCTCAGAAAATTGGAAATATATCTACCTGAAGATCCAATTATATTACTCTTGGAAATATACACAAAAGGTGCCCCACCATTCCACAGGGGCATGTGTTCCTCCTTATTAATAGTGGCCTTAATTGTGACAGCCCGAAGCTGGAACCTCAGATTTCCCATAACAGAAGGATGGATGCAGAAAATGTGGTTCATTTACACAATAAAATACAACTGAGCTTTTTTATGAATGCGGGCATTCTGAGTTTTGCAAGCAAATGTATGGAGCTAGAAAATAGAATCCTGTGTGAGTTAACTCAGACATAAAAAGTCATGCATACTATGTACTCACTAATAAGTGGATATTAGCCATAGAACTGAAAAAGTTCAACAAGCTGAAGTGCCTAAGTGAGTAAATTTAGAAACACTTGGAAGGGAGAAGAAAGCAATCAAATGTGGAGAGGGATAGAGGGAACTGGGAGGGAAAGTTTAAGGTGTAGAGTGGCAGGGGCAAAGTGATCTGGATAAGGGGAAAGGACTGAAGTCCAGAAGGCCAGGAGAAAGAAGGGAAATAAGCGAGCTAGATAGATATGAGGTTGGGGGGGGGGTACCCTCTATATTGAATCAGAGACTGAGAGGTGAGAGATTCTCAGGATTCAAAAGGGGAGAATTTAGTTGAAATGCCTGACTGTAGGGAGAGAGGACTTAATAGAGCCCATCTCCAGCATGAAGACAAGGCATTAAATGAGGGAGAAGGGCCTTGTACTAAGCTCAACTCCAAATGGATCAAGGACCTCCACATAAAGCCAAACACTCTGAAGCTAATAGAAAAGAAACTGGGGAAGACCCTTGAGGATATCGGTACAGAGGGAAAGTAACTGAACAGAACACCAATAGTGTATGCTCTAAGATCAAGAATTAACAAATGAGACCTCATAAAATTGCAAAGTTTCTGTAAAGCAAAGGACACCATCAAAAGGGCAAATCAGCAACCAACAAATTGGGAAAAGATCTTCTCCAACTTTACATCAGATAGAGGGCTAATATCCGATAAATACAAAGAACTCAAGAAGTTAGACCCCAGAAAACCAAATAACCCTATTAAAAAATGGGGTGCAGAGTTAAATAAAGAATTCTCACTTGAAGAACTTCGGATGGTGGAGAAGCATCTTAAAAAATGCTCAACTTCATTAGTCATCAGGGAAATGCAAATCAAATCAACCCTGAGATTTCACCTTATACCAGTCAGAATGGCTAAGATTAAAAATTCAGGAGACAACAGGTGTTGGTGAGGATGTGGAGAAAGAGGAACACTCCTTCACTGCTGGTGGTGTTGCAAATTGGTACAACCACTCTGGAAATCAGTCTGGCAGCTCCTCAGAAAACTGGGCACCTCACTTCTGAAAGATCCTGCTATACCACTCCTGGGCATATACCCAGAGGATTCCCCAGCATGTAATAAGGATATATGCTCCACTATGTTCATAGCAGCCCTATTTATAATAGCCAGAAGCTGGAAAGAACCCAGGTATCCCTCAACAGAAGAATGAATGCAAAAAATGTGGTATATATACACAATGGAGTACTATTCAGCCATTAAAAATAATGAATTCATGAAATTCTTAGACAAATGGATGGAGCTGGAGAACATCATAAAAAGTGAGGTATCGAAGTCTCAAAAGATCAGTCATGGCATGCACTCACTAATAAGTGCATATTAGCCTAGAAAACTGGAATACCCAAAACATAATCCACACACCAAATGTGGTACAAGAAGAACGGAGGAGTGGCCCCTATTTCTGGAAATCCTCAGTGTAGCAGTATAAGGCCAAACCAGAACAGGAAAGTGGGAAGGGGTGGGTGGGAGAACAGGGGGAGGAAGGGGGCTTATATGACTTTCGGAGAGGGGGGGGCATAAAAGGGGAAATCATTTGAAATGTAAATAAAAATATATTGAATAAATAAAAAACAAAAAAATAAATTTAAAAAAATGAGTGAGAAGGGGACCATCACTCATTCACAACTCTGACCCATAGTTCTTCCTGTCTGACAGAACTACAGGGGTGGAAATGGATAGAAGTCTGAGAAAAAGGAGGTCCAGCTACAGGCCCAAAGTGGGATCCAGCTCAAGGGGAGGTTCTAAGGCCTGACACTATTACTGAGCCTATGGAGAGCTCATAAAAAGGGACCTGGCATGACTGTACTCTGGAAGACACAACTAAGCTGAAAGAATCAGATGCAGCTATTTGCAGCCAATCAATTGAGAGAAGCAGCTAACTGTTGTTGTTGAATTAAATAAGACTGAAAGACACTGAGAAGAGTGACCCTGTAGGAGGACCAGTAGTATCAATTAATCTGGACCTATGAGATCCCTCAAACACTGGACCACCAAACAGACATCATACACCAGCTGATATGTGGCCCCCAACATACAAACAGTAGAGGACTGTTGGATATTTGTTCATTCCGAGATGATGCACCTAACCCTTAAGAGACTGGAGTCCCCAGGGAGTTTAGAGGTCAGGTGGGGTAGGGTGGGGGCATCCATGTGGAGGAGGGAGGTAGGGAGGATGTATGGGATGTAGAACAGTTGGATGCTGGATAGGGTGGGGGATAAAATATGGAGTGTAAAATTAATAATTAAATTAAAAACATAAGAATGCATCCTGGTACAGCACACTATAAGGTTAATGTGATACTTCCTCTGGAAGCAGGAAACAATCTACCTCAAGATACAGCTCTACCAATCTTGGGCATATACCCAAAGGATATTTCATTCTACCACAGAGACACTTGCTCAATAGTATTCATTGATGCAGAACTAAATGTTGTCAGAAAATATTTTAAACTGGGTATGGTGGTGCATGCCTGTAATCCCAGAACTTGGGAGGCAGAGGCAGGTGGATTTCTGTGTATATTCAGAAAATATTTTTTAAAAAGTATTAGGTTTCATTAATGTAAAATAAAAATTGACTATTGAAGACCTACTAAGGCAATCACATGTAATGAAGTTGCCCATAGAAAAGAAGCATAAATATAAAAAGGACTCTTTGGATGAGATTCCCATATAAAACAATAAATAGTAACAGATATCATAGTAAAATTTGGTGCTAAAGACTTTTGACAAAAAATCAATTTGAAAAATTCAAATGTTCAGACATGGTCTCCAATGGAGTTTTCTCTTCATATATGTGCTTTCCTACTCCCCTCCTGTAGCCATTTTTTTTATATCATGATATAAAAACTACAAAGTGAATTAAAAATAATTCATGTTTGAATTGTTCTCACGGTCACGGTAGTTTTACTCTTCACCTCTTCTTTCATTATTTTAATTTCTCTCACAAATGAAGGTTGCCAAGCCATCCACAAACAAGAGACTTTGAGAACATTTTAATACAAAACTAATTTGTGAGATAACCTTACAAGGAAAATTTATCAACTGAAATTTCATGAAAGATTTTTTTTAACAATACAGTATACATTATTAATGTTTCTTATCTGATTGATGAGATTGCTAGTGTCCAGCTATCTAAAACTCACTGAGAGTTACTAATGCTGAAAATTTTATAAACAAATGGACTGCATACAATGAGTAGACTTATTTTAAAATAAATAGTTCTTATCAATAACTATTGGAATAAGTGATCCTCAGACTATCTCTGTCTAATTCTTCAACAATCCACCTAATCCTGTTCATGCTGTATCTTTAATCTATTCTCTAGATATAGTACTTATTATGTACTGACCATGCCTGTCCACATTACCAGTTTTATATTTTTCTGAAAATAGTGAAATGTTGTTTATTAAATTAGAATTGTGACTACAATCTATAAATATGTCTTATAAGTAATAAAGTGTAGTAAAATGATTGAAATATTTCATGACAAAGCCAGCATATTGGAAAACAAGGTAAATTATACTTAGTAATTATTTTATCTATTCCTTTTACAAATGTGTAACACCAATATCCTCACTCATTTTTCTTTGCAAGGAGTGCACATTATTTAATTTCTCAAAAGTTCCTCATTTATGTCAAAGAACACAGAGCTAAACTAAGATATCCAACCAATAAATTTCTGAAAGGCTTTCTTCATGTCTCTATTCCTTAGACTGTAGATAAAGGGGTTCAGTATCTGAGGGACTACAGTGTACATCACTGATGCCAGTGCTGAATGTCTTGTAAATTCAGTTTCTGAGGAGCTGAAATACACACCAAGACCAGTTCCATAAAACAAGAATACAACAGACATATGGGATGTGCAGGTAGAAAAGGCTTTTTTCTTTCCTGTTTGGGATGTCATTCTAAAGACTGACAACAAAATGTAAATATATGAAAGGATGACACCAGAGAATGCACCACCTGCAAATATGAAAACTGCAACAAATATAAGCAAGTTATTCAGGAAGGTATCAGAACAGGCAAGTTTTAGAATCTGAGCAAGTTCACAGAAGAAATTATGGATTTCCATGTTTGTGCAGAATGACAGTTGCAGCACCATTACAGTGTGGAGGACAGCATCTAGAATGCTAAACAAAAGACAGAGCAGGACAAAGAAAGCACAACAACAGGGGCTCATGGTGATTGTGTACATCAGGGGTTTACAAATAGCAACATAACGGTCATAGGCCATTACTGCAAGGAGAAAATTTTCCATACCACTGAAAATTGAGACAAAGCTGAGTTGAGAGATGCATTGTATGTAACTAATTTTATTATTCTGTGCTTGAATGTTCACCAACATTTTGGGGATAGTGCTTGTGCTTAAACACATGTCATTAATAGACAAAATTGATAAAAAGAAGTACATGGGAGTGTGTAGGTGGGAATCTGAGCAGATTGCCAGAAAGATGACTATGTTTCCTAGAATTGTGACAAGATATATGCACAGAAATATACCATATATTAGGGGTTGTAGTTTAGGATCATTTGTCATACCGAGGAGATGAAATTCTAAAAAAGCTGTTTGGTTTCTCAGCTCCATCTTGTCAGTAAAATCACTGAAAAATCAAGGTAAAATACAATTAAAATCAGATCATTCAGCTTTATCACACATGAGTCCTTAGTAATAACATAACTACAGTAAGAAAATACTTGTAATCTTCTGAATTTAAAAAAAATATTCTACTTTTAATCCACTCACTGTGCATTGCTTAGTCAGGATACGTGTAGCCCATAATGGACTCTCAATACTGCTTCCAAATACATGTGTGAAAACACACACAAATACACAGAAATTACATATACATCTGTATATCTATCTATCAATCTATCTATCATCTATCTTTCTTTCTATCATGATATATATGTTACATATAATATGTGATATATATATATATAATATAAGTATGCACATATTTCGCAAATCTCATATACATATATAATTTGTACATATGAGATATATATGCATATATATATATGAGATTTGTGTGATTACTAAGGTAAGTAACAGCATAGTGTGAGAATAACAGACAAGTATGACAGTGCACATGAAATGTGATATTCAACATCTTTTCTGTTTTACATTCCATACATTTCTCATTTTATGATAAAATCAAGCAACATCTTTTTAATTAATCTTAAATCTCACTTAAACAATAAACAGTGAAGATCTAATTCATACTGAGGAAATATTGATATATGAAGAAAAATCACCTCTTAAGACAGGTAGATTATGCTTCCTAAGTAGAGCACTGACTGCATTTAGGTGAGTCATAGGTGAGTATCTCTGCATGCTAAAAAGATCATTGCTCCATTTAGTTGCTTCACTATTATTCAGATACCAGATGTATGTTTACTTAATGAACAAAGATGTAGGATGTCAATTTTCAGAATGATTAATCTCATGACACTAGGCAAGGTATAAAATATTTAACACGCAAGGTGTTTGAAACTCTAACATTGAAAAGATACTTCAGTTTTTTATAAATTTCAATATGATTTTGGTGGCAAAATCAATATTTCAAAAAAAAATTTATATTCTTAAATTTGATATCCATAAAACTCTTACGTGTAAAGTATATAATAAGAGTGTAAATGAAAATAAAGATAGAAGAATGAACAAAATGTAGTGTATATATTTTATGAATCATTTTTGTGACCTTACGTTTTGTTTTATACTTTCTGTTGACTAATATAAATTATAATTGCTATTACTTGAGACTACAGATAAAATTAGAAAGTGTGTTGAGTTAAAATTAATATTTTTAAAGTTATCACCAGAGAAGAATGAAAAATTTCATTCAAATACTATTTAAATAGTGGGTCATACCATTTGTAAAAGTTTTGACTCAAATACAAAATTAATAATGAACAGTATTATTAATATCATTCAATATTTTCAACTTCTCCACTTGTCCATATATATTCCTCTTCAGATTTACTGAGGCAAGTCACCCTGCTCCAATTTGCCATGTAGACACTCTTTCCATTCAATCAAAACTAGTCTAGGTCCCACATCCAGTGCTCCATCCTATTCTGCCCACTAATGCCAGTTATGCAACCAACTTCTAGACTTTTGTGAGAAACCACTCTGCTTATCCTTCTAAAACACAGGGCCCTTCTATATCACATACAAGCTTTCCACCCAGTTATATCTATCCCAAAATCTCAAGCATAACCCAGAACATAAATCCTGTAAATTAGTTTTGTCCTATCAGCAGATCTCAATTCCTCCCATGTCTAAACCAAAACTACCCACATATCTTCTGTTTAAACAAGTCTACATGCTTGAATTGTATTGAAAATACATAGAAAAAGACATATTAAGCCAGGGATTTTCTGAAACATAAAAGTTTTTGTTAGAAATGTTTGCTAGTGATAATTACATAAACAAAGCCCAGGACATAGTCTTTAAGGGAACAGTTGTAAAATTCATCAAAGATCTCAAGGAGTTTCAAAGTGATAAAAAGAATCAGCTCAATGAAATTATGAAGAAAGAAATTATATGAATACATACCTTTGTAATGACCAAGGATATACAAACATAGGGCTTATATATTATATAGGCTGTTCAGGACTTGAAACGAGAATTAAATAGATGGAAAAAAATGAGGAGGATTTGAACTGAAGGCAATATTGAAAAACACAATAATACCCCAAGAAAAACTTTACAAATAGAGTGGGTTAGATGTATATTCAATCAAAATATGGAATTGTGGAAGCTAGTTCCACATATGTTAACACTGATCATAAGGCTTAGAGAACATTGCGAAAGAGGATATGGAAATATTCTTAGACAAAGGAGAGTGAAGTATTTCCTATAAAATTTTGTCTCCTAGGGTGTCAAAGTTTCATCGCAGTGTCATGACTGTGACTGCCTAAATTCAAGCTGAAAGCAGACAATAGGCATGCTGAAGTGAATTGTGAAAATCCCATGAGGTCTCAAAGCTAATAAATGAGTTAGAGACAATTAAGAAATTACAGAGAACAGAAGAAACTGTCTTCTATAGGGTACACCACATAGTTGGGTATCCAAGACAAAATTATCACCTCTGCAAAAACTAAATTGGATAATATCTTACAGAATTGGTATATTTAACTTATGTTTTTAGTAATATATAAATGCATATATGTATATCCATATATATATGATGTAACATATAACAAAAACAATAACAAAAATAATGATGATGATAATGATAAATGGGGCATTATTTTATTTTTATTTTATTTTCATTTTTTTACTATTTTTATTATTTTTTATTCTCTACATTCTTTGTTTATATTCCAAATGATTTTCCTTTCATGGGTTCCCCCCCTCACCATAAGGCCCATAAGCCCTCTTTCCTCTGCTTGTTCCCCAATCAAACCCTCCCACTCCTCTGTCCTGGTACTCCCCTACAATGCTGCATCAAGCCTTTCAGGACCAGGGCCCTCTCCATCCTTCTTGGAAATGAGTTGATATGTGAGCTGTGTCTTGGGTATTCAGAGATTCTGGGATAATATCAGTGACTTCATTCCACATGTGTTCTTTTGTGAATGAGTTACCTCACTTAGTATGACATTTTCCAGTTCCAACCATTTGCCTAAGAATTTCATGAATTCATTGTTTTAATTGCTTAGTAGTATTCCATTGTGTAAATATCCCACATTTTCTGTATCCATTCCTCAATTGAGGGACACCTGGGTTCTTTCCAGCTTCTGGCTATTATAAATAAGGCTGCTATGAACATAGTGGAGCATGTGTCCTAATGCATGCCAGGGGATCCTCTGGGTATATGTCCAGGAGTGGTATAGCAGGGTTCTCTGGAAGGGTCATGCCCAGTTTTCTGAGGAACCACCAAACTGATTTCCAGAGTGGTTGTACCAGCTTGCAATCCCACCAGCAGTGGAGGAGTGTTCCTCTTCCTCCATATCCTCACTAACATCTGTCTCCTGCGTTTTTTATCTTAGCCATTCTGACTGATGTGAGGTTAAATCTAAGAGTTGTTTTGATTTGCATTTCCCTAATGACTAATGATGTTGAACATTTTTTCTTTTCTTTTATTCGATGTATTCTTTTTTGCATTTCAAATGATTTCCCATTTTCTGGGTCCCCACTCCCCACAAGTCCCATAAGCCGTCTTCCCTCCCCCTGTTCCTCCATCAACTCCTTCCCAATTCCCTGTTCTGGTATTCCCCTATACTGTTGCATTGAGTCTTTCCAGAACCAGGGGACACTCCTCTGTCCTTTTTGGACATCATTTAATATGTAGATTATTTCTTGGGTATTCCAAGTTTCTAGGTTATTATCCAATTATCAACGAGTGCATACCATGACTGATCTTTTGAGACTGGGTTACCTCACTTAGTATGATGTTCTCCAGCTCCATCCATTTGTCTATGAATTTCATGAATTCATTGTTTCTAATGGATGAATAGTACTCCATTATGTAAATATACCACATTTTTTTTTGGTATCCATACCTCTGTTGAGGGACACCTGGGTTGTTTCCAGCTTCTGGCTACTACAAATAGGGCTGCTATGAACATAGTGGAGCATGTGTCCTTATTACATGCTGGGGAATCCTCTGGGTATAGGCCCAGGAGTGGTATAGCAGGGTCCTCCAGAAGGGCCATGCCCAGTTTTCTGAGGAGCCGCCAGACTGATTTCCAAGGTGGTTGCACCATCTTACAATCCCACCAGCAGTGGAGGAGTGTTTCTCTTTCTCCACACCCTCGCCAGCACCTGCTGTCTCTTGAGTTTTTGACCTTAGCCATGCTGACTGGTGTGAGGTGAAATCTCAGGATTGTTTTGATTTGCATTTCCCTAATGATTAATGATGTTGAACATTTCTTAAGGTGTTTCTCAGCCCTCTGAAGTTCTTCATGTGAAACATCTTTGTTTAGTTCGGTACCCCCACTTTTTAATGGGATTATTCGGTTCTCTAGGTTCTACCTTCTTGAGTTCTCTGTATATATTATATATTAGCCCTCTGTCAGATTTAGGGTTGGTGAAGATCCTTTCCAAATCTGTTGGTTGGCGTTTTGTCCCTTTGACAGTGTCCTTTGCCTTACAGAAACTTTGCAATTTTATGAGGTCCCATTTGTCAATTCTTGATCTTAGAGCATAAGATATTGGTCTTCTATTCAGGAACTTTTCCCCTGTGCCCATGTCCTCAAGGGTCTTCCCCAGTTTCTTTTCTATTAGTTTCAGTGTGTCAGGTTTTATGTGGAGGTCCTTGATCCATTTGGGGTTAAGCTTAGTACAAGGAGATAAGAATGGATCGATTCATATTCTTCTGCATGCTGACCTCCAATTGAACCAGCACCATTTGTTGAAAAGACTATCTTTTTTTCCACTGGATGCTTTCAGCTTCTTTGTCGAAGATCAAGTGACCATAGGTGTGTGCGTTCATTTCTGGGTCTTCAATCCTATTCCATTGATCGGCTTGCCTGACATTGTACCAATATGCAGTTTTTAGCACTATTGCTCTATAGTAAAGTTTGAGCTCTGGGATACTGAATCCCCCTGAAGTTATTTTACAGTTGAGAATAGTTTTAGATATCCTGGGTTTTTTGTTATTTCAGATGAATTTGAGCATTGTTCTATCTAGCTCTATGAAGAACTCGGTTGGGATTTTGATGGGGATTGCATTGAATCTGTAGATTGCCTTTGGCAATATGGCCACTTTAACTATATTAATCCTGCCAATCCATTAGCACGGAAGATTTTTTCCATTTTTGAGGTCTTCTTCCATTTCCCATATCTAAACATAGTAAAAACAATATACAGCTAACCGATAGGCAACAGCAAACTAAATGGGCAGAAACTTGAAGCAATCCAACTAAAATCAGGGACTGGACAAGGCTGCCCCCTCTCTCCATATCTTTCCAATATAGTTCTTGAAGTCCTAGCTAGAGCAATTAGACAGCATAAGGAGGTCAATGGGATACAAATTGGAAAGGAAGAAGTCAAACTATCACTATTTGCAGATAATATGATAGTATACTTAAGTGACCCAAAAAACTCTACTAGAGAACTCCTACAGCTGATAAGCAACTCCAGCAAAGTGGCTGGCTACAAAATCAACTCAAGCAAATCAGTAGACTTTATATACTCAAAAGATAAGCAGACTGAGAAAGAAATTAGGGAAATGACCCCCTTCACAATAGCCACAAACAGCATAAAGTATCTTGCGGTGACTCAAACCAAACAAGTGAAAGAACTATATGACAGGAACTTCCGATATCTGAAGAAGGAAATCGAAAAAGATCTCAGAAAATGGAAAAATCTTCCATGCTCATGGATTGGCAGGATTAATATAGTTAAGATGTTGAACACTTCTTAAGGTGCTTCTCAGCAATTCAGAAGTTCTTCAGGTGAAAATTCTTTGTTCAGCTCAGTACCCCATTTTAATAGGGTTATTTGGGGGGGTCTAACTTCTTGAGTTCTTTATATATTGGATATTAGCCCTCTGTCAGATGTAGGGTTGGTGAAGATGTTTTCCCAGTTAGTTGGTTGCTGTGTTGTCCTTTTGACAGTGTGCTTGGCCTTACAGAAACTTTGTAATTTTGTGAGGTCCAATTTTTCTATTCTTTATCTTAGAGCATAAACTATTGGTGTTTAGTTCAGGAAATTTTCCCCTGTGCCCATGTGCTCAATGCCCTTTCCCAGTTTCTTTTCTATTAGTTTCAGTGTGTCTGATTTTATGTGGAGGTCCTTGATCCATTTGAGTTGACCTTAGTACAAGGAAATAAGAATGTGTCAATCTGAATTCTTCTGCATGCTGACCTCCAGTTGAACTAGCACCACTTGTTGAAAAGGCTCTTTTTTCCCCTGGATGGTTTTAGCTCCTTTGTCAAGGATCAAGTGACCATAGGTGTGTATGTTCATTTCTGGGTCTTCTATTCCATTGATCTACCTACCTATTACTTTACCAGTACCATGCAGTTTTTAACATTATTACTCTATAGTACTGCTTGTGGTCTGGGATACTGATTCCCCAGAAGTTCTTTTACTGTTCAGAATAGTTTTAGCTAACCTGGGTTTTTGTTATTCCAAATGAATTTGAGAATTGCTCTTTCTAACTTTATGAAGAACTGAGTTGGGATTTTCATGGGGATTGCCCTGAATTTATACATTGCTTAAGGAAAGATGGACATTTTTTTTTTTACTATATTAATCCTGCCAATCCATGAGCATGGAAGATTTTTCCAATTTCTGAGGTCTTCTTCGATTTCCTTCTTCAGAGACCTGAAGTTCTTGTCATACAGATTTTTGACTTGTTTGGTTAGAGTTACAACAAGATGCTTTATATTGTTTGTGGCTATTGTGAAGGGTGTCATTTCCCTAATTTCTTCATCAGCCTGTTTATTCTTTGAATATAGGAAGGCTATATTTGCTTGAGTTAATTTTATCCAGCCACATTGCTGAAATTTTTTTTATCAGCTGTAGGAGTTCTCTATTGGAGTTTTTGGGGTTGCTTAAGTATACTATAATATCATCTGCAAATAGTGATAGTTTGACTTCTTCCTTTCCAATTTGTATCCCTTTGACCTCATTTTGTTGTCTGAGTTCTCTGGCTAGAACTTCTAGTATTATATTGAAAAGATAAAAAGAGAGAGGGCAGCTTTCTCTAGTCCCTGATTTAGTGGGATTGCTTCAAGTTTCTCCCCATTAAGTGTGACGTTGGCTACCAGTTTGCTATATATTGCCTTTACTATGTTTATGTATGGTCCTTGAATTCTTGTTCTTTCCAAGACTTTTAGCATAAAAGGATGCTCAGTTTTGTCAAATGTGTTTTCAGCATCTAAAGAAATGCCCATGTGTTTTTTTGATGGATTTCTGTATATTGAGCCATCCCTGCATCCCTGGGATGAAGCATATTTGATCATGGTGAATGATCGTTTTGATGTGTTCTTGGATTCAGTTGGCAAGAATTTCACTGAGTATTTTTGCACCGATATTAATAAGGGAATTTGGTCTGAGGTTCTCTTTCTTTGTTGGATCTTTGTGTGGTTTTGTTATCAGTGTTATTGTCACTTCATAGAACTAGCTGGGTAGTGTTCCTTCTGCTCTATTTTGTGGAATAATTTGAAGAGTATTGGTGTTAGGTCTTCTTTGAAGGTCTGATAGAATTCTGCACTAAAACCATCTGGTCCTGTGCTTTTTTGGTTGGAAGACTTTCAATGACCTCTTCTATCTTTTTAGGTATCATGGGACTGTTTATATGATCTATTTGATCATGATTTAATTTTGGTATTTTGTATCTGTCTAGAAAATTGTCCATTCCCTTCAGAATTTCCAGTAGTGTTGAATATAGGCTTTTGTAGTAGGATCTGATGATTTTTTTTTTGAATTTCCTCAGTTTCTGTTGTTACATCTCCCTTTTCATTTTTAATTTTGTTAATTTGAATACTGCCTCTGTGCTCTATGGTTTGTCCCGCTAAGGGTTTTTCTATCTTGTTGATTTTCTCAAAGAACCAGCTCCTGAGTTTGTTGATTCTTTATAGGGCTCCCTTTGTTTCTATTTGATTGATTTCAGCCCTGAATTTGATGTTTTCCTGATTTCTACTCCTCCTGGGTGAATTAGCTTCTTTTTGTTCAAGGGCTTCCATTTGTGCCATTAAGCTGCTAGTGTATGCTCTCTCCAGCTTCTTTTTGGAGGCACTCAGTGCTGAGTTTTCCTTTTAGCACTGCCTTCACTGTGTCCCATAATTTTGGGTATGTTGTGCTATTTTGTTGCTATTAAAGACCTATCTTACCACATAGTGATCTGATAGGAGGCATGGGATTAGTTCCATCTTCTTATATCTGTTGAGGTCTGTTTTGTGACCAATTATATTGTCAATTTTGGAGAAGATATCATGGGGTGGTGAGAAATAGGTATATACTTTTGCTTTAGGATGAAATGTTATATATATATATATATATATATATATATATATATATATATATATATATATATATATATATATATATTAAATCCAATTGGTCCAAAGCTTCAATTAGTTTCACTGTATTTGTGTTTAGTTTCTGTTTTCCTCAGTGGTTCATTGAGGAGCATAGAGTGTTGAAGTCGCCCACAATTATTGTGTTAGGTGCAATGTGTGCTTTGAGATTTATTAAAGTTTCTTTTATGAATTAGAGTGCCCGTGCATTTGGGTCATAGATGTTCAGAATTGATAGTTCTTCTTGGTGGATTTTTCCTTTGACCTTTAAGAAGTGGCCTCCTGTGTCTTTTTTGGAGAATTTAGGTTGAAAGTCAATTTTATCTGATATTAGAATGGATATTCTGGCTTGTTTCCTGATACCATTTGCTTGTAAATCTGTTTTCTAGTCTTTTACTCTGAGGTTGTGTTTGTCTTTGACACTGAGATGTGTTTCTTATATGCAGCAAAATGTAGGGTCCTTTTTTCACCTATCCAGTCTTTTAGTCTATGTCTTTTTATTGGGGAATTGAATCCATTTATGTTAAGATATATCTAGGAATAGTGATTATTACTTTCTACTCTTTTAGATGTTATTTTTATATTTGCATGGTTATCTTGCTTTTTCCAGGGTGTAGTTTTCCTCCTTGTATTGGTGTTTTCCACCTATTATCCTTTTTAGGGCTGAGTTTGTGGAATGATATTGTGATATTTTGGTTTTCTCATGGAATATCCTGGTTTCTCCATCATGGTGATTGAGAGTTTTGCTGGGTGTAGTATTCTTGGCTGGCATTTGTGTTCTTTTAAAGTCTGCATGCGATATGCCCAAGATCTTCTAGCTTTCATGGTCTCCGGTGAGAAATGGTGTAATTCTGACAGATCTTCCTTCATATGTTACTTGGCCTTTTCCTCTTACTTCCTTTAATAGTCTTTATTTGTACATTTGGGGTTTTGATTACTATGTGACGGGAGGTATTTCTTTTCTGGTCCAGTCTGTTTGAAGTTCTGTAGGCTTCTTGTATATTCATGGGCATCTCTCTCTTTAGTTTAGGGAAGTTTTCTTCCATAATTTGTGGAAGAAATATTTGAAGATATTTGGTGGCCCTTTAAATTGTAAATCTCTGTCTCATCTATATCTATAATCTTTAGGTTTGGTCTTCTCATTTTGTCGTGGATTTCAGGGACTTTTTGTTTTACATGTTTTTTTTTTTTTGCATTTTGCATTTTGCATTTTTTAGACTGCTGAGTCAATGCTTTCTATGCTATCTTTCACAACTGAGATTCTTTCTTTTATATTTTGTATTCTGTTGTTGATATTTGCATCTATGACCCCTGATTTCTTCCCAATGTTTTCTATCTCCAAAGTTGTCTCCCTTTGTGATTTCTTAGTTGTTTCTACATCTGTTATTAGATCCTGGATGGTTTTGCTCAGTTCCTAAACTAGTTTGTTTGTGTTTTCCTGTAATTCTTTAAGAGATGTTTTTGTGTTTCATTTTTCATGACTTCTGCCTTTTGACCCATTTTTTTCCCTGCATTTCTTTAAGTGTTTTTGCATTTCCTCTTTATTGGCTCCTATCTGTTGACTCATAATCTCCTGAATTTCTTTAAGTGATTTTTGTGTTTCCTTTGTTAGGGCTTCTACCTTATTCATATTCTCCCATATTTCTTAAAGAGATTTATATAGGTCCTTCCTGTATTCCTCTAATAGCATCATGATATATGATTTTTAAATCCATATCATGTTTTTCTTGTGTGTTGGGGTATCCAGGACTTGCTGTTGTCAGAGAATTGGGTTCAGACGCTGCCATATTCCCTTAATTTCTGTCAGTAACATCCCTATGCTTGCCTTTTGCTATCTGGTTATCTCTGGAGTTAGTTGGTACTGTTGTCACTGGCTGGTGCTTGAACCTCCTGTGAGCCTGTAAGGCTATTTCCGTACCACTGGATGACTGTGTTTCCCCTGGCACAGATTGTTGCTGGGCTACCCTACTCTTGGGTGTCCTTGAAGCCCTGGTATAGTGTGCCTTGCCCTAAGCAATGTTATACTCATGCTGTCTCATTGTAAATGATGTTGCCTGTCTGGTCTATCTGGGAGCAAAGATGGCAGATGTTGTGGGACCCTTTCTAAGTGCTGATCACTCTGTAGGGCAAACGGACCAGGACAGGACTGGCACACAGACGGCCCACAGAGCTGCCCAGGCCTTGGGCACAGGCAGAAGCCTGGACGGCTGTGTCTTGAGCGATGTTAAACTCAGGTATCTCTGTGTACATGGTGTTGCCTGTCTGGTCTGTCCAGGAGTCAAGATTGCTGAGGCTGTGGGACCCTTTCCAGGCCATTATTTTATAAAGAGAAGTGGTATATATGAGAAGCTTTCAGTGCATTATGAGCAGGAGAAATTTTTGTAATTATATTGTACACTGAAAAAAATATTTATTTAAAAATAAATAAGAAATAGATACCTCTGAAGAAAATTGTGTTGATCAACACAGCCCAAGAAAGTTCTTAGCCAAACTGAATGTCTATTAAATATAATATTACTGAAAAATGTAGAATTGAATGAACAAAACTGAATGTAATAAAGAATACATATGACAGAATTGTTACCAATATTGTGCAAAAAAGAGAAAACCAAAGCATATTTTTCAAACTAAGTAATAACACTAGGGAAGGCACTGTCACTACCATTTACAGTAAAATCATTCTAATTTTATCCAGACAACTAAGAATAGTTAAAGTAATAACACTGGTTCTTATAGCAAAACCAAAATTACATCATATATCCTTTGGATATACAGCATGATTATATTACATGATACAATTGTGTGTGATCACATGTGTGTATGTGTTTGTGTGCTCACACATTAGGATTTTCAAAATCACATTTTGAATGAAAGTAAAATAAGTTCTTTGCTAAAATAAAAACTTAATTAATTTTTAAAAATATTCTTTAAATGAAAATAATTCAATTCTTGAATGTCAAAACCAAGGGTAATTGTCCAAGTTAATGTTAAAAAATACCTGAATATGAATTATTCCCCTGAATTTATACATTCATTTATTTTGAACACACAAAGATCTATTAGTGCTTCTTATGTTCATGTTTGTATAATCATCTACATGGGCATAAACATTAGTCCTGGAACCAAATTCCAAATTGTGATATACCCTTTCTTTATATTAAAGTCTTCCAATCATTATAAAATTAATCAAAAATTGAGGGGTAAAATACTTTCCATATGCATGTGTCAACATCAAAATTGCTACAAAATTAGCAGTTTCCAAAAGTTCATCTTAAAAATTTCTCTACAAACCTGTGCATGTAATTGTGTTTTGTTTGTTTGTGTGTATGTGTGCATGTATATGTGCATCATAAACATATCCATATGCAAAACAATACAAAGGCTTTTAATGTGTAGGAGAAAATGAGGTATGTGAGGGAAATATAATATTAAAAACTTAAAGAGAAAGTAAAAAATTCAAATGATACAGAAATGAAGTTTAAAAAATGTTTGGTCTTTTCTAGTATGCACACAAAAAATGTCTGCAGCAAGACAAGAGTATGAAGAAGGGAATTCCCAGTAAAAATGAACAGAGCATGTACAATAAGAACCTGGAAGTTTTTGATTATGTCTCCTGTTGTACATAACAAATAGTGACAAAATAATCAGAAATTATGGGAATTAGAAAATTATCTCATTTTGGAAAGAGTTTATGATAGAATCATGTGTCCTAAATTTTATCCCCAGATCAATCAGAAGTCAAGAACATATCATTATATCTTGTTCCTAGTAGGTTATGTATGTATATAAATATAATGTATATATTTTAATAATTTTAATTATTTTCCTCAAAAATTGTTACTTTGTTGACATTTTATTTTATCATTTAAATTGATGTGGTGTACTACATATTTAAAACACAGTAGCATTTGTATCATAAAACATTTTTGTGCAGTAACATAATATATAAGCAAAGTAAGAAATAAAATCACCAGATGTTGCAATAGGATTCGGTTTTTGAATCACTCAGGACTTTTGCTCAGATTCCAATAATCATTTCATGTATAAAATTGTGCTCCCATTTCTTTGCATTTATAATATCCAATACTTAAGACATTTAGAATTCTTGTGTATTTGTAAATGCAGATATCATCATGATGATTTCTTTGACATTATATATTAAATTTAAGTACAGGTTGCTCATAGTTTTATTGAAAATGTAACTTTTGTTTGTTATCAGTAACATTAACTACAATTAGGTTTTTTTTTTGTTTGTTTGTTTGTTTTTTTGGTTTTTTTTTGGGGGGGGGTTTGGTGGTGGTGGTTTATCGAGACAGGGTTTCTCTGTGTAGTCCTGGCTGTCCTGGAACTCACTCTGTAATCCAGGCTGGCCTTGAACTCAGAAATCTTCCTATCTCTGCCACCCAAGTGCTGGGATTAAAGGCGTGCACCACCACCACCTAGCCAACAGCCAGTTTTTAAAAACTGCATTAGATACAGACCATAACACACATATAAATATCTGTTATTATCCTAAAAAAAACCAAATGATTTACCATGTCTATGTGAAATACCTGTAGCTTATTTAAAAAATAAGAAAAAACCCAATAAACAAATGAAGACCCAAAAAAACAAAATCATGTTTTACAAAAGCATGAATTGATGTGGAAATTAAAGAAGCCTTAATCCCTAGAACTTTTCATCAAAATTAACAGGTACAAATAGTGCCTAAATGGCTTTAAATATACTCAATATACTTGATAATATGCATTTCTCTTTGAGAAATTATAGCAGCATTTAAAAACAGAAAAATACAGCACAAAAAATTTAAAGCCACTCAGATAATATAAAAATGTTGAAGTAAACAATAATAAACCTAATCAAGGTGTGTGGTAGTATACTCTATAATGATTGCTGTCTTTATTGGTCATTATTTGCAAGATATTAAATTTCTGGTAGTGTGGATCATAGTCTCCCTATAGGTTATAACCAAAGTATAAGATAAGTATGCATTCCAATTTTGACATATAAATGTGATTTACATATCCCTCTTATCTATACATATGTCATTATTGGTTACATTTCAGAAACACACTAATAAAATTTTATTTAGAAAACAAAATTCTCAACTGCTTTTTGCCCAGAAGAACCTTGAAAATACCACATAAAATTATTTATGGAATATTTTCATATCCCTGGAAGGAAAAAAAGCACAAATGAAGAAAGAATGAAAGAAAGAAAGAAGCAAAGAAAGAAACAAAGAGAGAAAGAAAGAGAGAAATAAAGAAACAAAGAGAAAAGAATATGCTGTAAAAGTTAAGTACCACAGAAATATGTTTAGACAATTTAAATGATTGCTCTGGTTCACCAACATTTCTATCATTCTGTTTCTGTAAACTCGTTTTATGGAGATGTTATGACTACAGAAAGGAGAAGGTGTCTCATGGCTTGCTTCATTTCTCTATTCCTCAAACTGTATATAAAAGGGTTCAGCATTTGAGGGACCATAATATACATCATAGAAAAGACCATATTTTTAACAGAAGAGTCAGAAACTGCAGAACTCATATACACTCCAAAAGCTGTTCCATAGAATAAAGATACTACTGAGAGATGAGATCCACAAGTGGAAAAGGCTTTATTCCGTCCCTGGACTGATGATATCTTAAGAATGGAAGACACAATTTGAATATAAGAGAACATAATCCCAACAAGAGGAACACCAGCAAATATGCTAGTCACTGTGTAAATAAGTAGGGTATTGATAAAAGTATCAGAACAGGCATGTCTGATTACTTGAACGAGTTCACAGAAGAAATGAAGGATATATTGGTCTTTGCAGAAAGACAGTTTTAACAACATCAGACTATGTAGTAGTGCATTCATAGTACTGATAAACAGTGAGAATAAAACTAACAGCACACAGAGACAAGGGTTCATAATAACTGTATACCTCAGAGGATGAACTATGGCCAAGTAACGGTCATAGGCCATCACAGCAAGAAGACAACTTTCTAAGCCACCAAAAATCAATACAAAACATACCTGGGACAAGCAGCCTGTGTAGGTAATGCTCTGATTCTGTGTTTCAATGTTCAACAGCATCTTTGGGATTATTGTTGTGCTTATACAAATGTCAGTAAAGGACAGGTTGGCAATAAAAAAGTACATGGGTGTATGAAGGTGATAGTCGAAGTATATAGCCAGGATAATGGGAATGTTTCCAAAGATGGTAACAAAATATATAGATAGGAACAAGCTGAAGATAAATGACTCAATGTCTGGAGCATATGTCAGTCCAATGAGAAAAAATTCAGAAATAACTGATTGGTTTGAAATTTCCATATTGCTAATGGATATTACCAAGATGAAAAGGTAAAAATGACCTGAATTATGTGGAGTAATTACTCAGTTTCATTAATATATGGTGAGTTTGAAAATTGCTGTAACATCTTTTTCTTAGTTTTCACATATTCTTTGGGATCACATTATTAATGCAGTTTGTAAATAATGTCACTAAATTTGATATATTTGAAGCTTGAGAACTAGTCCTTTAAGTTTTTTAGGATGCCTTATTTTTATTGTAATTGGCATTAGTTATCAACGTTTTCATACACTTGTTCTCCAGTTCTCATGTCACTTATGTTTTAAATTTCAGTTCTCTTCAATTAATATTGAAACATTTGAAAATATAGTGGCAGACAGTACTATTACAAAGTAAAACACATGCTATTTCTAGAGAGAGACAGAGACAGAGAGAAGGGAAAAATAAATCACAAATAACATGGTAAACCTATTTCTCTAAAGCAATGGGCACCAAAATTGGCATGGGCACAAATTTTTTGAACTACTCAGCAAATTCCAGAATCAGTTCCTAGTATCAATTTTTATGCATGCATTAATTTCATAAACATAAATTAAGCTGGTAGAAAAATATAATGTGTCTAAATTTCCCACATTCTGTTTTAAATCTATGACAAGTCTTCACTCCTGCCTGGCTCCTTGGCTCTGGAACTGTAACAAATGACATGTAGCTCACATGATTTATTTTTATGTGGTTATAATAAAACATCCAAACCAAAGCAACTAATGGAAAAAAAGTTTTTAATTTGAGCTTAAGGTTACAGGGAAATAAAAATACATCATCATTAGTGATGAAGAGAAAACATGACAGTAAACATCAGGAATGGTAGCAGGAGCATTTTAGTTATTACATATGTAACCACAACCATTAAGCAGAGGTTATTTTTGAGGTAAGACCTATAATAATATTTTGACTCCATCTCTGAGAATCTTTTTTTTTTTTGAGACAGGGTTTTTCTGTGTAGTCCTGGCTGTCTTGGAACTCACTCTGTAGACCAGGTTGGCCTCGAACTCAGAAATTCACCTACCTCTCTCTCCCAAGTCCTGGGATTAAAGGCATATACCACCACCACCTGGCGAGACTCTTCTTTATGTAGGTAGAGAAGTAAACACTAACTACTTCAATATTTAATTAGTCAGCATATGTCAGAGTGTGTATAAATATAAAAGTTTTTAAAATACTATATCAAACATTTTAAACATAGATCCTAATTTCTTCAAACACGAATTATATTCTAGAAAAAATCTACATGATAAGAACTTTTAAAGAATTTTTAACATGTACAGGCTAATGTTTTTCAAAATTATTTCTTCATAATATAAATTGCAAAGTTGACTTCATGACAATCAATACCAAAATATTTTAATATTTTAATTTTCTTATTTTAAATGGTTTTTAATATATGGAAATAATATAGTCATGATTGAGTTCCACATGTTTTCTACTTGGAGAAAACTGAATTTTATTCCTTACTCAGGGAAAATCCTGGTAGTGCCATTTTATAGTCATTTTATACAAACTTATTATTCTTATTTTCATTCTACTTAAGTAATTCTAAAATCTGTTGCATTTTAAGCAGTTTATATAATCAGAAACCTGCTAAATCTGAGGAAACACTAACATGTTGCCATTGTTATTATGAGTCACTCTTATTCAGAGTTTGGTAAGTTTAAAAGTGAATTAGAAAGACTGGATCGGAAATATAAGGCTTTCTGAACATCTATATCCTCAACCAGTATATTCTCTAAATGTATCTATAAATGGCATTCTAAACATTTTGTGAAAAGTTTTAAATAAAAACAAGAAAGGACAAAAGAAGTTACTCACAGTCATTAACTGATGATGTTCTTTTTACAATCCATATGGTCAATTGATAGGCTTCTAGTCCTCAATATCTGACTTTACTTAGGAAAAGTTTCTTGGGAAAGAAATTAAGGATGTGACCTAACATGTAGTGTGGAACTTATTTCCTTGTAATCAGAAAGTAATAAAACAGAGAGAGAGAGAGAGAGTCATGTTAGAACATTATCTCTAAATATCAAAAGAAATAAACTACATCTGATCTTCTAGCTACTTGTAACTTGAACATGTAACTAGAACAGTAAGGAATGAAATATTCTTTTCTTCAGTCATATAGGCTATATAAATATCTTTATGGAAGACTTAGCAAATAAATGTGAACATTAAAATCTCTTCACTGACACAATAACTTGTTTTTTGGAGAAAAACACATCTGAATATTTTTAATGCATTATAAAAATAGAAGAAGGGTAGATTTCTGCCCAGTATTAAGCCAATATTAATGGAAGCTACGTGAATGTCCTCACAAACTTATTTTGAGACTGTTTTAAGAGATTGTCAGTCACTCAGCAAAAGTAGCCTAACTTGTAACTTCATGCATAATCTTTTTTAACTGGTTTTTGTGATATAACTGTATGAAAACACCCATTATCATCTACAAATATTTGACTGAGAAGTAGTGATGTCCCTGGCTCTCTTCCCTAAGAGTAAAGTTCAGAATCATACTTGGATGATGCTCAGTGTTTGTTCTCAGTCCATAGATCTATCAGTTCATTCAAAAGCCTCTTGAGGGAAAAAAATCACTGTTATACAGTAAGCTCCCATGCTATCTTATAACAACAAAAGTTCATTAATGAGGTGGTCATAGTCTGACTCTGAAAATTTATGTATCCCATGGGAACAATATCCAAAGATTCCCATTAGACTTAGTTTTTTACTAATATTCTAACCTCAAGAGGGAAACAATACATTTAACATACACTCAGAAGTGAGATTGTGAAATCACTGATTCAGAAAGCTGATGGTAAAAATGCCATATTCTCTTCTCTTTATTACATCTTATTAGTTTTATTGGTCACATTTGGTATATGGACTATTAGAGTTCACTCAATAGTATATAGATATATAGATATAGATAGAGATAGAGATAGAGATAGAGATAGAGATAGAGATAGAGAGAAATAGATATGATATAGATATAGATATAGATATAGATATAGATATAGATATAGATATAGATATATAGATATATATTCCATACACCAGCCACCCAAACAGATGTTATTCTCTTTACCAGTTTCTTCTCCAGAATCCCCTAGCCCATACTTCTCCCCCTACTTCTATGAGGAAGAATATTCCCCCATCTCACCATCCACCCAATCCTACCTCCCCAACCTGGCATTTCCTGAGCCCTCACAGGAAAAAGGGCCTCTCCCACTGAATCCTGACAAGGGTATCCTCTGCTACATACATGGCAGGAGCCATGGGTCTCTGGATGTGTACACTTTGATTGGTGGTTTAGCACCTGAGAGCTCTTGGGAGTCAGGTTGTTTGATATTTTGTTCTTCCTATGGCGTTAGTTCAGCTCCTTCAGTCCTTACACTAACTCCTCCATTGGATACCCCATACTCATTCCATATGTAGAGATGATGTTCTATAGTGGACTTAACTGTGAAACTTTTAGTGTTTTTGTACTTTGGTATTTTTATGTGTTAATAAAATACAATATTGATTGGTGAATATATCAGTGTTTTTCTTGTTCAATTATTTCAAAATATAATATGTATAATTAAGCATTTGAAAGATTTAGACTAATTAAATTGTAATTAGACTAATGTAATTATAATTAAATTAATGCTGACACGTGATGATATGCACTAGGAAGCATATAAAGGTTAAGAGGAATATATTACCTTTTTCTTACTGTGCTTTTTTCAAAGTTTATTTTTATATGCTACAGATTGTATTCCCCTCCTGTTCTAAGTTGTGACTGTTCCCCATTCTATACCTGATTCCCACAGCCCTATCTCCATGAGGATGTCCCCACCCCATACACCACCCACCCAAAGAGACCTATGCACTCCCTAGGGTCTCTATTCTCTTGAGGGTTAGATGATTTTCTTTGACTAAACTCAAATCAGGCAGTCCTCTGCTGTATATGTGTTTGGGACTTCATATCAACTGGTATATGCTGCCTGGTTGGTATTACAGTGTTTGAGAGATCTTGTGGATCCAGGTTAATTGAGACTGATGGTCCTCCTATAGAAGAGGTCTTCTCCTCAGCTTCTTCCAGCTTTTGCCTAATTCAATCACAAGGGTCAGTACCTTCTCTCCATTGGTTGGGTGTAAATATCTGAGTCTGACTCTTTGAGCTGCTTGTTGGGTCTTTTGTAGGTCAGATATGATAGGTCCCTTTTTGTGAGAACTCTATAGCCTAAGTAATAGTGTTAGGCCTTGGGACCTCCCCTTAAGCTGGATCACAATTTGGGTCTGTCACCAGACTTTCTCCCTTTCCACCCCTGCAGTTGTTTCAGGCAGGAAAAAATTATGGGTCAGAGTTTTGACTGTGGGATGGCAATAACATACCTCACTTGATTCTCTGTCTTTCTGCTGGGTGGGCTCTGTAAGTTCTCTCCCCCTACTGTTGGACATTTCCCTAATGTCCCTCCATTGAAGTCCTAAATATCTCTTATTTCCCAGGTCTCTATCACCTTTGGGATGGTATCCCCACCTTCTACACTCTGAGGTTGCATGCTACAATCCTTTCTACTGGCCCTCAGGACTTCGGACCTCCTCCCCCCCAGTACCTAATGTTTTCCTCTTCTCCTCTCTGCCCCCTTTACAACACAGGGAACTCAGACCCAAAATGACATTCATGGTATAAACTGACTAGTAAGTGATATTATCCAAAATAATCACAGAATAGCCAAGAGAAAGTCCACAAAACTCAGTAAAGGTTCACAAACTAATGGTCCCAAGTGAGGACACCTCATTGCCACATGGGAGGGAGATATTTTCTAGTTCCATTCATTTGCCTGCAAAATTCAGAATGTCCTCATTCTAAACAGCTGAGTAGTATTCCATTGTTTAAATGAACAACATTTTCTGTATCCATTCTTCTGTCGTGGGACATTTGGGTTGTTTCCAGCCTCTTGATATCACAAACAAGGCCACTATGAACATAGTAAAGCACATTCTCCAGTAGCCTGGTATGACACCTTTTGGGAACATACCAAAGAAAGATAAAGCTTTGTCTTCAGGTAGATTTATTTACAATTTTTGGAGAATCCTGCAGATTGATTTCTAGAGGGTATTACCAATTTGCCACCTCGCCAGCAATGGAGGAGAGTTCCATTTTCTCCACATCCTCACTAACATGTTCTGCCACATGAGGTTTTGATTTTTACCATTATAATTGGTATAAGTTTGAATCTTATGGTTGTTTTTATTTGCATTTCACTGAATACTAAGGACTTTGAACATTTCTTTAGGTACTTCTCAGACATTCCAGATTGCTCCTTTGTAAATTCTTTGTTTAGTTCTATATTCCATTTTTGATTGAGTTGTGTTTTTTTGTGGTGTTTAGCTTCTTGAGTTCTTTATATATTTTGAATATTAGCTCTCTATTAGATTTGGGGTTAGTGAGGATGTTTTTTCCAATGAGTTACCGATTTGTCCTATTGTCTATGGACTTTGCTTTACTGATATTGATGAAGGCTACTTCATATTCATCAAAGGGAAAACCCACCAAGATAAAGACTCTGTTCTGAATATCTATGATTCAAAATGCAAGGGCACCCACATTCCTAAAGGAAACTTTATTAAAGCTCAAAATGCACATTGAACACCACATAATAATAGTGGAAGACTTCAAAACTCCACTCTCAGTAATGTATAGGTCATTGAAATAGAAATTAAAAAGAGACACTGTAAAACTAATAGAGGTTATAAACTAAATGGATTTAACTGACATCTACAGAATATTTTACCCTAAAACAAAAGAATACAACTTGTTCTCCAAAATCAACCATGTAATGTGTTACAAAACAAGCCTCATCTGATTGAAGAAGATGGAAATAATCCCATGAATCCTATCAGATCACCATGGACTAAGGCTGGTCTTCAATAACAACAGCAACAACAAAATAACAACAAAAAACCCACATATTAGCAGAAACTGAACAACTTTATACTTACAATAACTTGGTCAGGAAAGAAATAAGGAAAGAAATTGAAGACTTCCTAGAATTCAATGAAAACACTGACATAACATACCCAAATTTATGTAACACAATGAAAGAAGTACTAAGAGGAAAATTCATAGCATTAATCACCCCGGTAAACAAACTGGAGAGATCATACACTAGCAACTTAACAGCACACCTGAGTGCTCCAGAAAAAAGGAAGCATATATATCCAACAGGAGTAGATATCAGGAAATATTCAAATTCAAGGCAGTAATCAACCAAACAGAAGCAAAGAGAAAGATACAAAGAATCAATAAAAACCATAATCTGGTTCTTTGAGATAATCAACAAGATAGATAAACCCCTAGCGAATCTAACTAAAGGAACCTGAGGCAGTATTCAAACTAAAAAAAAAAAAAAAAAAAAAAAAAAAAAAAAAAAAAAAAACATCAGTAATCGAAAGAGGAGCATAATAACAGAAACAGAAACAAAAGAAATTTAAAAAACCCATCAGATCCTATTACTAAAGCCTATACTCAACCAAACTGAAAAATCAAGATGAAATGCATGGGTTTCTAGACAGATACAATATTCCAAAGTTAAATCAAGAACAGGTAAACTATCAAAATAAGTCCATATCCTCTAAGGTAATAGAAGTCATTAAAAAACTCCTAACTGATAAAAGCCCAGGGCCAGATGATTTTAGTGCAGAACTCTCCTAGACATTCAAAGAAGACCTAATATCAAAATTACTCAAACTGTTCCATAAAATAGAATCAGAAGGAACACTATCTAGTTTATTCTATGAAGCCAAAATCATTCTGATACACAAACCACATAAGGACACAACACAAAAAGAGTACTACAGATCATATTGGCATATAAATATTGATGCAAATATACCCAATATAATTCTTGAAAGCCAAATCCAAGAATACATCAAAACCACCATTCACCACGATTGAGTAGACTTTATCACAGAGAAGCAAGGTTGGTTCAATATACTAAAATCTTTTAATGAATCCACTATATAAAGATACCAAAAGGAAAAAATCAAATATTCATCCCATTAAATGCTGAAAAACCATTTGACAAAATGCAACACCCCTTTATTCTAAAAGTGTTGAAGTGATCAGCAATACAAGCCCCATACCTAAACATAATAAATACAATTTACTGGAAACCAACATCCAATATCAAATTAAATGAGAGACACTTGAAGTAATCCCATGAAAATGCTGGACAAGACCAAGATGCCCATTCCCCCCTATCTATTTTATATAGCACTGAAATTCTCCCATGCTCATGGATTGACAGAATTAACATAGTGAAAATGGCCATCCTACTGAAGGCAATCTACAGACTCACTGCAATTTCCATCAAAATCCCAACACAATTCTTCGAGCACATGTAAAGAACAACTCTCAAATCCTTCTTGAATGTGAAAAAACAGAATAGTGAAAACAATTCTTAACAATAAAAGAACTGCTGGAAAAATCATCACCCATAATCCCAAGTTACATTATCGTGCAATAGTGATAAAATCTACTTGATATTGGTTTAGAAACCGATATGTTTATCAATGGAATATAAACGAAGACCCAGAAATAAAACCATGCACTTACAGCCATTTAATCTTTGACAAAGAAGCCAAAAAATACACAATGTGGAAAAGAAAGTATCTTTAATAAATGGTGCTGGTCTAAATGGCTGTCTATGAAAAATGAAAATAGACCCAAATTTGTCACCTTGCACAAAGCTCAAGTCCAAGTCGATCAAGAACCTCAATATAAAATCAGACACACTGAATCTAATAGAAGAGAAACTGGGAAAGAGGTTTGAACTCATTGGCACAGGGAGAAATTCCCTAAACAGAACTCCAGTAACTCACCTTCTAAGATCTATAATTGTTATATGTTATTAAGATAAATTATATGACTAAATAAATATTTGAAATAATAAATACAATTTAAAATATAATGGATATTGATCATTTACAATTTATTTCAGAGAATCAATGCTTAGCATCATGTCCTAACAAACAAATGTAATATTTTATATTAATAAGGAAGGAAATCATATCATCTCAAATGATACAGATGTGACTTGATGAAATTAAAAATTATTCAAGATAAAATATCTGAAGTAATAAGAAATAGAACTTTCCTCAAGGTGACAAAGATATATACAATGGAATCCTCTATATTAAGATATGATACATAAATACCTACTTGAGAATTCCTCATTCAATATACTTTTCTTCAACTTCCATTTAATTTTACTCTTGTGGTGGAGGTTATAGTACTATTTATGATGGTCATTGTAGAATTTTTCACTCTTTGTTTAATTTTTGTAGTTCTTTGATTTTTTTAGGCCTTTACAAATGAGATCTTCATGCCAACAGTGCATACCATATAGCCTAATCTAAGAAATGCAGCTCATATTCAGCCACAAGATTCAGTTAAATCAAACACATCTCTATGTAACTTGCAATAATCCTGAATCAACTCCTGAATTTTCTGTGAACCTAATATCTATTCCGATGAACTGTACATCAAGGGCTCCTGCTTTCATAACACATTTTCATTTTTCTTCAGCTATACTAGTTAATATTCATGTTATAAATTCAATTTTTCCAAATAAAAGTTTTGAAAAAATGATAGATGTAAATGAAGATAAAACATGCATGCATATACAATGAAAATAAATAAATAAATGTTCGTGCATCCTGAATATCAGTTTATACTTCATCTAAAAGTCTATATACTTGTCATAAAAAGTGACAAATCCATATTTATTGCTTTTCCATCAACAAGGAGAGGCAATATAACCAGTCTAGTCATCCACAAGCAGGATAATAAAATAATAAAATGTTGCGCAAAATACATATGCATATATATGCATATTTAAATATATGCATATTTAATTATCATCAGTTCTTTCTATTTATTAATATTATTATTCTTTGAACTTTTTTATACTCCAGTTATTATCTCATTAAAGGTCCTCCCTCTAAGAGTTACTAATGCCATTCCTCCTCCTCCATCTCCAGGAGAATGTCCTACCCCCTCCCTCAATGAACCAGACCTCCACCATTCCTGGGGCCTCAAGTCTCTCAAGGGTTATGTGCTTCTTTTCTCACTGAGGCCAGAGCAGGCAGTCCTCAGATGTATATGTGTAGGGGACCTCATATCAGCTAGTGTATTCTGCCTGATTGGTGACTCAACATCTGAGAGATCTTGTGGACCAGGTTAGTTTAGACTGATGTTCTTCCTTTGATTCTCCCTCCTCCTCAGCTTCTTCCCACCTTTCTCAAACTCAACAAAAGGAGTCCCTGTCTTCTGTCCATTGGTTGGATATAAATATTTGCATCTGGCTCTTTCACCTGTTTGTTTAGCCTCTAAGAGGGCCAACATGATAGGCTCCTGTCTGAAAGCACACCATCAATACACATCAGCGATACTGTCAGGCCTTAGACCCTCCACTTGAGCTGGATTCCAATTAGGGCAGGTCACTGGACCTGCTTTCACTCAGTCTCTTCTCAATTTTTGTCCCTGCCATTCTTTTATATGAGGAAAATTCTGGGTCAGATTTTTTTAATGCAGGATGGACACTTAATCCCTATATTGGAGGTGGTCTCTACAAGTTCCCTCTCCCCCCTGTTGGGCAATTTATCTAAGGTCCCTCCCTCTGAGACCTAATCTTTTCTCTTCTCCCAGGTCTCTGGTAAATTATAAAGAGTACTTCTACCTCCTATCCTGAGGTCTCCTGTTTCCATTCTTTCTGCTGGCCCTCGGGGCTTCAATTGTGATCATGACTCCCAACACTTTATCATGTTCCCATTTCCCCCTCCTTTTTCCCTCCCCCATCAAGGTCCATCGCCCTCTCTCCCCTTCAGTATTTCATTCTTCTCCCTCCCAAGTGGAACTGAGGAATCCTTACTTGTGCCCTTTAGCTTTTTAACATCCTTGACTTCTCTGAATATTTTACTGGTTATTCTGTATATGGGACCTAATAAAATTACAAAGTTTCTGTAAGGCAAAGGACACTGTCAACAGGACAAAATGGCAACTAACAAATTTGGAAAAGATCTTCACCAACCCTACATACAAGAGAGGGCTAATATCCAATATATACAAAGAACTCAAGAAGGTAAACTCCAGAGAGCCAAATAACCCTATTAAAAATGGGTTACAGAGCTAAACAAGAAATTTTTACCTAAAGAATTTCGAATGGCTGAGAAGCACCTTAAATGTTCACCATAATTAATCATTAGGGAAATATAAATCAAACCAACTCTGAGATTTCACCTCACACCAGTCAGAATGGCTAAGATTAAGAACTCAGGAGACAGCAGGTGTTGGAAAGGATGTTGGAAAGGAGAAAGATGAACACTCCTCCCCTGCTGATAGCACTGCAAGCTGGTACACCCACCCTGGAAATCAGTCTCGCAGTTCCTCAGAAAACTGTGCACAACACTTCCGGAGGACACTGCTATAACACTTCTTGGCATATACCAAGAGGATTCCCTGGCATGTAATAAGGACATATGCTCTACTATGTTCATAGCAGCCTTATTGGTTATAGTCAGAAGCTGGAAAGTACGCAGATGTCCCTCAATGCAGAAATGGATATAGAAAATATTGTATATTTACACAATGCAATACTACTCAGCAATAAAAATCAATGAATTCATGAAATTTTTAGGGAAATGGTTAGAACTGGAAAATATCATCTTAAGTGAGGTAATCAAATCACAAAAGAGTACACATGGAATGCAGTCACTGATAAGTGGATATTGATTAGCCCAGAAACTCTGAATACTCAAGATACAATTAACATATCAAATGATTCCCAAGAAGAAAGAAGGAGTCGTCCCTGGTCCTGAAAAGGCTTGATCCAGCATTGTAGGGTAGTACCAGGACAGAGAAATGGGAGGGGAGTGATTGGGAAATGAGCGGAGGGAAGAGGGCTTATGGGACTTATGGTAAGGGGAGAACCGGGAAAGGGGAAAGCATTTGACATGTAAACAAAGAATATAGAAAATAAAAACAAAAACAAAAACAAAGCAAACAAAAGGATTCTCTGTGAAGGTCAGGTTGTTTATCTTTGCTGGTTGCTTACCTCATCCTGTTTTAATTTTTGCTGTCAATGCTTTGCCATGTAATGGCTATCTGAACCTGCATTAAACAACACTTGATTAGAATCCTGTCTTGTCTCCATTTCTCAAGTCTCTTGCTTCTAGGTCCTCACTCTGCCCTTTAGGAACCTCTTCGAGAATCAGCAGCCAGATTCAATGAACATAGTAGAACACATACCCTTTTGACATGGTGGGGCATCTTCTGGGTTTATGCCAAAAGTAGTGTAGAAGGTTCTTCAGGTAGATCAATTTCCAAGTTTTGCAGAAACTTCAGATTTATTTCCAGAGTTGTTGTACCCATTTACTATCCCACTAGCAATGGAGGAGTTTTCTTCCTACTCCACAATCTTGCCAAGATGTGTTGTCATCTCAGTTTTTTTTTATGTTAGACATTCTGATTGCTGTAAGGTTGTTTTGATTTTCATTTATTTGATTAATAAGGACTTTGAATATTTCTTTAAGTGCTTCTCAGCCATTTGTGATTACTTTGTTTTGAATTCTCTATTTAGTTCTTTTCCTAAATTTTGATTGGGTTGTTTGTAATTTTGGAGTTTACCTTCATGCATTCTTTATTTATTTTGGATATTAGCCCTGTATTGGATATTGGGTTAGTGAAATTTTTTTTCCCAATCTGTAGGTTGCCTATTTGCTCTATCAACTATCCTTTTCCTTACAAAAGCTTCTCAGTTTCATGAGACACCATTTATCAGTTCTTGATATTGGTGCCTGAGCCATTGGAATTATGTTTAGGAGATTTCACCTTGTGTGAATGAGTTCAAGGTTATTTCCCATTTTCTCATCTATTAGACTCAGTGTACTTGCTTTTATGTTGTGGTCAATGATCCACTAGGACATCAGCATTGTGCAAAGTAATAAATATGGATCTATTTTAATTTATCTAAGTACTGACTGCCAGTTAGAGCAGCACTATTTATTGAAGATGATTTCTTTTTCAATTGTATACTTATGACTTCTTTCCAATGATCAAGTGTCTGTAATTGTGTGACTTTATTTCTGTGTCTTCAGTTCCTTTCCTCTGATCAACCTATACAAATACAATCCAGTTTTCATTACTATTGCTCTGTAATACAGCTTGAGATGAGGGATGGTGTATCCCCCAGTAAGTCATTAATTTTTAATAATTCTGTTTGCTATCCTGGGTTTTCTGTTTTTCCATATGAAATTGAGAATTTCTCTTTCTAGGACCATAAAGAACTCTTTGGATTTTGATGTTTATAACATTGATTCTGTATATCACTTTTGGCAGAATGGCAATTTTTACCATGTTAATCATACCAATTCATGATCATGAAAGATCTATACATATTCTGAGGTCTTCTTTCATTTCTTTATTAAAAGACTTTAAGTTCTTGTCAAACAAGTTTTCCCCATGTTTGGTTAGAGCTACCCCAAGATATTTCGTATTATTTATGCCTATTGTGAAGGTTTTTGTTTCCCTAATTTCTTTCTCATCCCTTTTATCATTTGTATAAAGGAAGTCTACTGATTGGTTTGAGTTAATTTTATATCCATTCATTTGCAGAAGTTGTTTTTCAACAGTAGAACATCTCTGGTTGAATTTATGTGGTTGTGTACCCATACTATCATGTCATCTGCAATCAAAAAATGGGGAATAGAAGTAAATATTCTTTGCCAAACTGTATCTCTTTCAACTCCTGTTTTGGTCTTATTGGTCTATCTAGACATTTGAGTATATATTGAATAGAAAAGAGGAGAATGTGCATCCTTGTCTCCTCCCTGATTTCAGTGGGATTGCTTCAAGTATCTTGCCAACTAATTTAATAATGGCTTTTGGTTTGCTATATATGGCTTTTATTATATTCAGGTATGGAAATTGAATTTCTGATCTCTACAATATTTTTAAGAGGGAAATGTTGTTGTATTTTGTCAGGTGCTTTGTCCACATCTAATGACATGATCATATGACTTTTATCTTTAAATTTGTTTATATAGTGGAATACTTTAATAGAGTTTCATATATTGAACCAACCTTGCATCCCTGGCATGAAACCTACCTATTCATGGTGAATGATGGTTTTGATGTGTTCCTGGGTTCAGTTTGCAAAAATTTTTATTGAGTAATTTTGCATTGATGCTCATAAACAAAATTCATGTGAACAGAACTGTTTATTGGGTCCTTTTGTGGTTTAGGTATCAGAGTAACTATGCCTTTATAGAATGACTTATATAGTGCTCCTTCTTTTTTCTATTTTATGTAAGAGTTTGAAAGTATTGTTATTAATTCTTCTTTGAAGGTCTTGTAGAATTCTGCACTAAAGCCATCTAGTCTTTGGCTTTTTTGGTTGGGAGATTTTTATTGACTTCTTCTATTTCCTTAGATGATACAGACTTGTTTAGATAGTTTACCTGCTCTATATTTAACTATGTTATGTGGTATCTGTCTACAAAACCATCCATTTCGTCTAAAATTTCCAGTACTGTTGAGTATAGGCTTTTGGATTTTATGAATTCTATGATTTTATGAATTGCCTCCATTTCTGTTGTTATTTATCTCTTTTACTTCTGATCTAAATAATTTGGATACTCTTTCTGTGCCCTTTAGTTAGTTTGGCTAGAAATTTATCTCCCTTGTTGAGTCTCTCAAAGAACCAGGTTTTGGATTTTTGTTTAAATTTTTTTGTATCTTTCTCTATTTTTTTCTATTTTGTTGATTTGGGCCCTGAGTTTGACTATTTCCTACTTTCTACTCCTCTAGGGTGTGCTTGCGACATTTTGTTCTAGAGTTCTGAGTTATGCTGTTAAGTCGTTGGCATAGGGTCTCTCCAATTTCTTTACCAGGCCTCTTAATGTTATGAATTTTCTGCTTAGCACTTCTTTCATTTTGTCCCACAAGTTTAGGCATGCTGTGTCATTGTTTTCTCTGAATTTCAGGAAGTCTTTTATTTCTTTCCTTATTTCTTTCCTGACCAAGTTATCATTGAGTAAAGAGTTGTTCAATCTCCATGGATATGTGGGTTCACTGTTGTTTATGTTGCCATTGAAGTCTAGTCTTAGTCTATGGTTATAGGATAGGATGCAGAGAATTAGTTCAGACATCTTGAATTGGTTGAGGTTTGTTTTATGTTTTATGAATCAGGTATATGTATATGTATATGTATATATATATATGTGTGTGTGTGTGTGTGTGTGTGTGTATCTATGCATGTGTATGTGTATATGATGTATACATATACACATATGTATATGTGTGTGAAATGTTCTGTAGCTATTTGGTTCATTACCTCTGTTAGTTTCACTTTGTCTCTATTTAGTTTCTGTTTCAATGACTTGTCCATTCCTAAGAGTGGGGTCATTTTGTGGAATTCAATGTTTGTTTTGAAGCTGTAATAAACACTCTTTTATGGATGTAGGCACCCTTGCACAAATATTCAGAATTGAGACATTCTGTTGGTGGAATTTTCAGTTGATGTATATGAACTGTCCTTCCCCATCTCACTTGATACCTTTCGGTTGAAAGTCTATTGTATTGGACATTATGATGGAAACTGCATCTTGTTTCTTAGCTCCATTTGCTTGGGAGCCTTTTTCTACCCTTTTACTCTGAAGTAGTGTCTGTTATTGTTATTGAAGTGTGTTTCTTGCATGCAACAATATGCTGGGCCCTCTTTTCATATACAGTTTCCTAGCTGATGTCCTTTTCAGGTGGAAATTCCTTATATTAAAGGCAAATGATTGTTAATTCCTGTTATATTTGTTGTTGTAGGTGGCATTTTGTGTGTGTGTGTGTGTGTGAAAGAGAGAGAGAGAGAGAGAGAGAGAGAGAGAGAGAGAGAGAGAGAGAGAGAGAGAGAGAGAGAGAACTTCTCCTTTTGGCTTTTTTGTGAAATGATTAATATATTTTTTTCTTTGGTGTATATACCCTCATTATGCTACAGTTTCCCCCCTATAATCCTCTGTAGGGTTGAATTGGTATATGATTATTTTTTAAACTTGGTTTTGTCCTGGAATACTTTGGTTTCTTCATCTTTGCAGCTTGAGAGTTTTGCTTGGTACAGTAGCCTGATCTGGAATTTGTGTTCACTTAGGGTCTACCTGACCTCTGTTCAGACCCTTCTGGCTTGTAGACTCTCTCTTGAGAAGTCTGGTGTAAATCTGATAGGTCTGCTTTTATATGTTACTAGTGCTTTTTCCTTTATATCTTTTAATATTCTTTCTTTATTCTGTGCACTTTCTGTTTTGATTATTATGCTACAAGGGAATTTTCTTTTCTCTACCAATATACTTGTTATTCTATAGGCTTCTTGTAAATTAATATCCATCTCTTTCTTTAGGTTGTGAATGTTTTCTGTTATGATTTTGTTTAAGAAATTTTCTCATGCATTGATCTGTGAATCTTCACTCTCTTATATTCTTATTATTTTTACATTTTGTCTTTTCATTGTGTCCTTAATTTCTTAGAGGATTTGGGTTAGGAGATTTTTTTCTCTTCTAAAAATTTTCACTGTTGAGTCAATATCTTCTGAAGTATCTTATACACCTGAGATCATCTCTTCTATCTCTTGTATTCTGTTGGAGATGTCTATATCTATATTTTCTGACCTCTAGATATTCCATTTTCAGTTTTGTTTCCATTTGTATTTTCTTTATTTTTATACGTCCACTATTGGTTCTTAGACCACTTTGTTGAATTCCTTCCCCTGTTTGATTGTGTTTTCTTGTATTTCCTTAAGGACTATATTTGTTTTCTCTTTAAGGGCTTCTACCCGTTTAACTGTGATTTTCCATGTTTCTTTCAGTGAGTTATTAATAACCTCTTTAAGGACTCTATTACCTTCATAAGATAGGATTTTTGGTCAATATCATGGTTTTCAGGAGTATCCAAGGCTTGCTGTGGTAGAAAAACTGGGTTCTTTATTTTTTATTGATATATTTTTTTATTTACATTTCAAATGGTACCAATGACTACTGGCTTCTGTTACTTATAGGTCTTATCCTTGCTTCTCACCATTTGGTTTTCGTTGGTGTTATCTTTGGGTTTCTTTGGTCAGTATCTCTGCCTGGAACTTACCCTCCTGAAGTACTCTTGGGAGGACTTTTGCCCTCGCTATAAAAGTCCTCCTGTGATGCCTTCAGACTCTGGAACCTTCAGTGTGACAGACAAGCTGCTGATAGTCTTCTCTGCATGCAATAGATCTCCTGGGAGGCCTTCAGGTTGTTGGCTCTTCAAAGGAGCAGAGAAGCTGGCGATCTGCCCTAAAGAAAGTCCCAAACTGGAAGGGGATTAGTGTTCAGGCAGAGAGTTTTGGGCAAATGTATAGGCTCCCGATTCTACTAGGATCCTTGGGGTTTCCAGCTGCTATGGTTGTTTGGAAGGGTCCTTTGCCTTTGCCCTGCATGCAGCAAGATTCCCCACAGGCCTTCAGATGGTTGGACCTTCAGAGGATCAAACAGGCTTGTCAACTGCTATAGCAGTATGAGCAGGCTTCAAGTGGGATGGAGTTCATGGGGAGGACATGGGTGTGATGTTCCCCAAGTTCACTGTCCTCCAAAGGTTTTCTAGATGCTGCTGTTGTTTTAGTAGGATTCCTTACCTATTTCCCTGAATTCCAAAGAACTTCTGGAAAGCCTTCAGACTCTGGTGTGTTCGGAGGATCAGACAAGCTAGTGGTTTTCTCTAGCATAAGGCACATGTGGGAAGCAGGGGGATGGAGTTCCAGGTGGGAGTAATGTGTTCCAAGCCTTCTGGATATACTATACATTTATAAGTTTTCTATATTGACTACCAACCAAAATTAAGACCATATCACATTGAGGTTTCTGTCGTTTATAGAACTCTCCTACTGAGGCCACATAAGGCAGCCCAGTAAGGGAAATAGGTTCCAGACAGGTAACTGAGTCAGAGTAATCCCTACTCCAGTTTTTGGGTGGCCCTCGTGGAGAACAAGTTGTACATCTGCTATATGTGTGGGAGGCCTAGGTCCAACCCAAGCACTCTCTTCAGTGGCTGGTTCATTCTTTGAAGCCTCCCTAGGTTCCAGGTTAGTTTAGTGTGTTGATCTTCTTATAAAGTACCTCTTCCCTTCTGGTACCTCAATCTTTTCCCAAATTCTTTCACAAGACTCCTCAAGCTCTGTCCAATGGTTGGATTTGGGTCTCTGCATCTGTTTCAGGTAACTACTGGATGGAGCCACTCAGAGGTCAGTAATGCTAGGCTCTGTCTGCAATCATATCAGAGTATCACCATTAGTATCAGAGAATGGTCCTTGCCTGTATCGTGTATCTCAAGTTGAGCCATTTACTGCTTGGTTATTTCCTCAGTTTTGTTTGCTCCATCTTTGTCCCTGTACATCTTGTAGGCAGAAAAATTTCACACTAAAATTTTGTTGGTGGGTTGGTATCCTCATCTTTCCACTTGGAGTCCTACCTGTCTGTATGTGTTGGCTGGTTTTGGGTTCATATGCTCCACTACTAGGAGTCTCAGCTAGAAATATCTTTGCAGAGTTCCTGCTGCCTCTACCATCCCAGGTTTCTGGCACATACTAGCGATACTCCCCAAACCACACGCAGAGCAGATTTTGTGTCACTCGTGTGACTATCTCTCCCAGCCTCCCTAGAAATAATACTACCCCAAGTATCTCTCCCCTTGACCACCCAGTTCCTCCATTCCATTCATCTCCTATGATTATTTCTCTGATCGAGTTTCAATATTTTTCCCTTGTACTATCCTTGTTAATTAGCTTCTAGTCTGAAAATTGCAGCATGGGTGCCCTGTACTTTAAGGCTAATATCCACTTATAAGTAAGTGCATACAATGTGTACCATTTAAAACATGGGTTATTCAGGATGATATTTCTAGTTTAATCAATTTATTTTCAAATTCCACGATGTCCTTGTTTTTAAAGCCTGAGTAGTAATCCACTGTGTAAATGAACCACATTTTCTATATCCAGTTTTTGTTTGAGGGACACTTGTTTTATTTTTTGTTCAGTTATTGGCTATTATGAATAAAATCGCTATGATCATCATGAAGTATATTTCCTTGTGATAAGGTGGAACAATTTCTGGGTATATGACAGCATGTGCTGTCAATTGAATTTTTTATCTTACCTACCTTGAAGGGTGCAAAATGGAAACAAAGAGGCATTTTGATTTGCATTTTTGTGATGATCGAGGATATTGAACATTTCTTTAAGCTAACCTTGTCCTTTAGACATTTCCGTGTTCAGAATTCTCTATTTAGCACTGTAACATATTTTTAAATTGGGTTATTTGGTTTGTTTGCATCTAACTTCTTGAGTTCATTATATATTTTAGATATTAGACCTCTCTCAGATAGGTTTGATGAAGATCTTCTCCTATACCATAAGCTGATCTTTTGTCCTATTGTCTATATCCTTCGACAAATACAACACCTCTTCATGCTAAAGTATTGGAGAGATCAGCAACTCAAACTCCATACCTAAACATATAAAAGCAATTTACTGGAAACCAACAACAAATATCAAATTAATGAGAGACACTTGAAGTAATCCCATGAAAATCCTGGACAAGGCAAGGATGGACACTCTCCCCTATTCTTTAAAATAGTATTTGAAATTCTAATTAGAGCAATAAGACAACAAAAAGAGGTCAAGGGAATATAAATTGGTAAAGAAGAAAAAAAAGGTATCACTGTTAGTAGCTGATATCATTGAAGTGACAAAAATTCTACCAGAGAACTTTTGCAGCTGAAATACAACCTCAGTAAAGATGTAAGATATAAAATTAACTCAAATAAGTAGCCTTCCTTTATGCAAATTAACAACAGGTTGAGAGAGAAATTAGGGAAACAACTCTCTTCACAATAGCCTCAAATAGTATAAAATATATTGGGGTAACTCTAAACAAACTAGTGAAAGATCTGTGTGACAATAACTTCAAATCTTTCAAGAAAGAAATTGAGTAAGATCTCAGAAAATAGAGAGATCATCCATGTTCATGGATTGGCAGAATTAACATAGTAAAAATGCCCATCCTATTAAAGGCAATCCATAAATTGAATGCAAGACATAAAGATGGATGTAAAAACAATAGAGAAATCACAAATGAAGGCAAATTTGAACAAGGAAAACCCACAAAAGAGAAGAGGAACTAAAGGTGGCAACATCACCCACAGAATATAAAGAGATAGCACAGAGAATCTCAGGTGTAGAACCTACCATAGAAGATATCCACACATATTTCAAAGAAAACACACAGTGATAAAAGTTCCTAATCCAAAACATCCAGGAAATTTGTGACACAATGAGGAAACCAAATCTAAAAACAATAGAAATAGAAGAAGGTAAAGAATCCCAGCTCATAGGGCTAGAAAATATATTCAAAGAAAATAGAGAGAAAAAACATTGCTAACCTAAAGAGAAAGAGAAATGTAGAAGAAGCCTGCAGAACATCAAACAGATCAGAAAATAAAGGTAAATACCTCTTCTATATAATATTAAAAAATTAATGTACAGAATAAAGAAAGAATATTAAAACCTGTAAGGGCAAAGTGCCAAGTAACATATAAAGATAAACCTATCAAAATTATACTAGACTTCTCAAGAGAGATGTTAAAAGCCAGAAGATCCAGGGCAGTTGTCAAACTTTCCCTAAGCAAGCACAGTTGCTAGTCCAGGCTACTGTACCCAGTAAAACTCTTATTCCCCATAAATGGAGAAATGAGGGACAGATTTTTCAATATCTACTTTTAATTAAATTCCTTAGGTTTGTTAGATTTGGCTCTGAAGCCAATTCAATCAGTGTTGTCATGATGTAAGCATTTCATTTCATAATAATGAGCAGTGGCTGCTTAATACATTCACAAACACTACTCACAAATCAGACATGGCATGCAGATTAAGTAGAAGCTGCAAGCTCCTGGCAATAGGCCAAAGTCCATGGAATTAGAAAAAAGCCACTTGAACAACACCAGAAGATTCTTAATGTGTTTCTCTCTATGATGTCTTGAAAAATGATGACCAACAAATAATGGTAAGGCATACCAATTTCACCCAGTCTAATACATGAAGACCAACTTCAGCAAAGCTTAGTGATTACTAGTAAATAATGGCAAGGCATACCAGTAACATCCTCCATCATCTCCTGTATGTTGGGCTATATTTATATACTTTTCAAACTTTACCTGTTTTTTTTTTTTTTTTAATCTTCTCTAGCAAAACATCACATACCCCATTTACAGGCTGCCTCCAGGAAAAAAAATGCATCTTTTCTTAGTAAAACACCCTCCAGATTTCTGTTTTAGCAGAAACATTCTCTCATAAGACAGTCTCCAGCAAAATATCACAAGACACAACTGAATCTCCAAAAACACCAGAAATTTTCCTTTCAGAAGAATCAAGTTATTCTATGACAAAATGATTTCAAATATAATCTTGCACTAATCCATTCCTACTAAAGATACTGGAAGAAAAATTCCAACACTTGGAGGATAAGTACACCCAAAAAACTCAACAAATTGAGCATCTCACAACAAACACAAAAGAAGAGAATCACACACACTGATAATACTAGAAACAACAAAAATAACCAGAACTAACAATCATCTGTATTTAGTATCTCTCAACATGAATGGACTCAAATCCCCAATAAAAAGACACAGACTACCAAAATGCATACCTAAACAGGATTCATAATTTTGCTGTATATAAGAAGCACAATGCAATGACAAAGACAAACACTTCCTCAGAGAAAAGAGCAGGAAAAAGTGTTTTCTAAGAAAAAAAATCTCAGGAAACAATCTGGTATAGTCATTCTATTATTCAGTAATGTAGACTTTGAAATCAAAGTAATCCTAAAGCATTCAAAAGAACAATTTATACTCACTTATCAAAGGAAATATCCACCAGGTTGAAACTACAAGTCTGACCATCTATTCCTCAAATGCATGTATAATAGAAACTTTGCAAAAGTTCAAAGCACACATGGATCCTCAGAGTATAACAGTGATGGACCTCAGTACCCCTTTCTCACTAATTGACAGGTTTTGAAGTAGAAACTAGACAGAGACACATTGAACCTAACTGAAATTATGAACCAAATAGATTTACATGATACCAACAGAGAATTTCTCTTCAATATTCCTTCTCATCACCTCATAAAAACTTCTCAAAAATTGTCCATATTTATCAGACAAAATCCAAGCCTCAACAGTTACAAAAAGATTGAAGTAATTCCATGGTTTCTATAAGATCAGTATTGACTAAGTCTGGACTTCCACTACAACAAAAATAACAGAAATTCCCCCGTACTCATAGAGGCTGATCAACTCTCTATTAAATGATAACTTGGAAGAAAGAAAGAAGTTAAAGCCTTTCAAGAATTCAGTAAAAATGAAGGCACAAAATATCTAAATTGATTAGACACACTGAAAGCATTTTTAAGAGAAAAATACACATGAATAAGTATCTTCCTATAGAAAAAGAAGACCTATACTAGCAACTTAACTATACTCCTGAAAAATCTCAAACAAAGAGAAGATAAGATAACTAAAAGGAGTAGATTTAAGGAAATAGTAACTCAGGACTGAAATCAAAATATCACAAACAAAGAGAACAACACAAGATTCAACGAAACCAAGTTCTGGTTCTTTGGGAAAAACAACAAGATAGGTAAATACATAAGCAAGTTCATTAAAAGGTAAACACACAGTCTTCAAATTAAGAAATTCAGAAATGAAAAGGGAGACAGAAACAGATACTGATGAAATTCAAAAATAATCAGATCTTACTATAAAATCCTATTCTAGAAAAACTGGAAAATCTAGAAAAAATGGATGCTTTTCTAGACATATACCCCATACAAAAGTTAAATCAAGATAAGGTAAACTATATAGAAAATGACATAAGCCTTAAGTAAATAAAATTAGTAATTAAAAATATACCAACACAAAACAAAACAAAACAAGAAATAAACTAAAAGCCCAGGGCCAGATGGTTTAGTATAGAAGTCTACCAGACCTTCAAATAAGAGCTAATAAATATGCAAAGTATTTCACAAAATGGTAACAGACAGAACACTACCTAATTCATTCCATAAAGGCAGAATTACTCTGATACCTAAACCACACAAAGACCCAACAAAAGAGAACTTCAGACCAATTTTGCTTCTGAACATCAATGAAAAATACTCAATAAATACTCTGAAACTGAATCCAAGGGTACATCAAAAATATCATTCACCATGATCATGTAGGTTTCATCCCAGGGATGCAGAGATGTTTCAATATATGAAAATATATCAAAATAATCCACTATGTAGATAAACACAAAGAAAAATGTCACATGATCATCTCATTAGATACTGAAGGAGCCATTGACAAAATCCAATGCCAGTTCATATTAAGTCTTGGAGAGGCCGGGTGGTGGTGGTGTATGCCTTTAATCCCAGCACTTGGGAGGCAGAGGCAGGCAGATTTCTGAGTTCGAGGCCAGCCTGGTCTACAATGTGAGTTCCAGTACAGCCAGGGCTATACAGAGAAACCCTGTCTCAAAACAAACAAACAAATAAACAAACAAACAAACAAAAGTCTTAGAGAGATCATAAATTCATGGCACATACTTAACATGATGAAAGCAATATATAGCAAACCAATAGCCAACATCAAATTAAATGGAGAGAAACTTGAAGCAATGCCACTAACATCAGGCACAAGACCAGACTGCACAACCTCTCCTTAACTATTCAATACAGTACATCAACTTCTAGCTATATCAATTAGAAAAGAAAAGTTGATCAAGGGGATACAAATGGAAAGGAAGGCATTAAGATATTACTATTTTCCAGTGATATAATTGAATGCATAAGTGACCCCCAACGTGCTACCAGAGAAATCCTACTGCTGATAAACAACTTCAGCAAAGTTGATAGATATAAAATCAACTGAAACAAATCAGTAGCCTTCCTTTACCCAATTGATAAAGGGGCTGGACGATTTTTTTATATAATGATGAGTTGCCCGTGACAGAAAAGAGGAGAAATGTTTTGTCCAATGGGAACGTTACCTTGACCTATTGACTTTGGGGGATTTCAGAGAGTTCCAAAATGCTAAGCCTTCCCACGGATTCAAAAACTGCTAGCTTCCATGTGGCTTTTAAGTAGCTGCTGATTAACTAGGTTTCCTTTTTATCTTAAGGAGAAATCAGACATAGTCTTTTCCAGTTCTGTTGTGGGCTGCCAGAATTCAGACAGGGACAGAGGTACCTCCAGCAAAATCCAGATAGTAGCTCTAGCCAGGAGGCTTCTGTTGCCCCTTCAACTTGTAAAAATCCAAGCTATGGCACTTACAGCACAGTAGAAAAGAACAAGTTGTTTGTCTCCAGAGTTGGGGGTGATGGTGTGGGATTCACCTTCCCATAGTTATCTGTTCCTGCAACTATGGGGCTGTTTCTGCTCCATGTGATCCCCATATGTGGGCTGGTGTACTGGATGATATTCATTGAGATCTCTGGCCAAGACAGGTGGGAGGGTTCAAGGAGAAAGAAAGGAAGCATGGAGGGGGAATTGCCTCTACCCTGCCACCTCCACTACTGTAGCTGCCTTCACCACTTCCATTGTTGCTGCTGTTGCTGCTGATTATTTAAGATGCCACACCTGAAAATTCACCCCAAATGCAGTTACAAAACCCATATGCAGTCACCATCCCATATGCACTGTTGTGGATGTCCAGAAGTGTTTTCTGACAGGAGGCAAAGGTGGCTATCTCCTAAGAGGTTCTGCCAGAGCATGACAGATACCAAGGTGGATGCTTCTAGCCAACCATTGGACTGAGTGTAGGGTCCCAGATAAAAGAGTTAAGAGAAGGGACTGAAGGAGTTGAGGGGTTTTGCAGCCCCATGGGGGAGCAAAATTGTCTACAGGCCAGAATCCTAGGAGCTCCCAGGTACTGGACCAGCAGCAAGAGTACACATGGAGGAACCCATGGTCTGGCATCATATTTGGGAGAGGATGACCTTGTTGCACATCAGTGGAATGAGAGGCCATTGAATCTGAGGGTGTTTGATGCTTCAGTGTATGATAATGCCAGGGCCAGAAGACAGGAGTAGGTGGGTGGTTTGGTGGTGGGGCATCCTCATAGAGTCAGAAGGAGAGGAATGGGATAAGGGTCTATGAATTGATGACCTGGAAAGGGGAAAACATTTGAAATGTAAATAAAGAAATTTTCCAGGAAAAGATGTCACACCAGCTGCTCTGCACTGAGTCAGTCTGGGTTGAGCCAGCAGGAGGCTAACTAGCCAGTGAGGGGTATAGTATAGGGTGGGGACAGGGGGCTTCTGGTGGAGTTTCAAGAGAGCAGGTCTCTTCCCTGGCTATAGTGTTACAGCTCTTAGGACAGAAACTCTCATACAATGGTGTAATTCTCACCATTTATTCTTTCTGCATAGGATCTTTATATACAGTTTTGGAGTGAGTCAGGGTCTGACAGTAGGTGCTTCTTATTGGCTTGGTCTTAGAGGGTGGAAATACCTTATCTCCATGTGGGAGTGCTTGGGGTACTGCTCCTATGTAACTGATGGTCTCAAACCTCTCTGTAGGTGGTGAGCAGTGCTGTGGAGGCTGTGGCTGTGTGACAGGGGCCTGGTCTGGGAGCATGTAAAGCTCCTACTGTCCCTTCAGGGTCTCTGAGGCTTCTATCATTAGCTCAACCTTACCAGGCTTCCTCTCACAGTCCAGCAACCCACAACTCCCCTTTCTCTTTTTATAAGAGAGAGCTGTCATTAGAATAACTGTCTCCTATGTTGGGAACAGTTTGATATTGAACCAAGACCTGATTAGTAGTGATCTTTGCAATGCTACTCATCTGTTGCTTTAGAAACTGAATGAGGTAAGGTGCCAAAACAAGCAAGGATGCAATAACTAGTATGGGGACAAGCTACTTCCAGGTTAGAATATCAAGGGGTAGGAATGTTGGGAGTACAGTGTTCCCAGAGGCTTCCACAGAATACTTCAGGCATTTGTATATCTTGTTCACCAGTGCAGATTAATTGACAAAAAAGCAGCATTCCTCCTCCAGCAAAATACAAGTCCCTCCCAGTTCAGCAATCCGTAAGTCCAAGACTCTCCGGTTTTGGCTTCTCTTGGCTTCCAACCATCTGCAAGGTAAGTTCTTCTGTTTTGTAGAGATAAACCTAGGGAACAATTATCACAGGGGTTCAGGAACCTTGGAAAGGGGTGTGAATAGAGTCACCTGTAGTGCCTCTGCACCAGAGGAGGGCAGGAGGGCTGACATGTACTAAGTTGGTGACGATGATGTCACAAGCATTTATACTATGGGGTTTTGAGGAGGGTCCTACAAGGCAAAGATGGGGGAAAGGTCAAAAAGAGGAATAGCCTGTGCTTTCCTTGTGGGTGAGGATCAATTGAGGTTGTGAAGGGAAATGTAGTTCTGGCTGTTAATAATGGTCAGTAGAGAGAAGCACAAAAATAGCATTGGGAAGAGTTTGATTGGGTGGTTTAAGTAAGGAAGTCAGTTACATATTGAATTTACTGTAGCTGGGAGAGTGTAGCTTGGAGTTCCTTCTGAGACTGATTTTCCTGGTGAAGAATATATTTAGTATGAGTAAAGACTGATTTGGAGGCTAGAACAAGCACACTGGAGACATGCATGTCAGCTATAGGATATTTGTCATAGCCATAAGGGTAAAGTTTACCCACCAGTTCACCAATATTCATTCCATGGTTCACTGATGGAAAACTCAAATAAGGTTTAAGATTGGAGAACATGGTGCAACCACAACTGGTATATTCCATTCTTCAGCTCCTATATCTTCAGCCTCCATGCGTGGAGACCCCCTGGAGACATTTACTTGTGTTTCAGTAAGAAAAGCAAAGGAATGGGCTGGGGGTAGTGGAGATAATGTTATTATGAAGGGTTTTTTAGGCAACCACATTGTTGCCTAATCAATTGGCAATTGATCCATGCAGCATTCTAGTAATGTTTAAAAAAAACAATATCAAGCAGGAAGCATTCTGGATCTTTGAATCTGCCCATCTATCAGTCCCCTCTTCTACAATGTTCTGTGAACCTTATGTATAGGGGCTTCAGATGCACTCATAGAAATAGATACCCCACAATCAGTTATTCTTTGCATTTTAACCAGTTGTGCGTATCTACCACAGTTTTCCTCTGTTACAGAAGAAAACTTCTTTGATGAGAGACAAGAGTTAAGGTTATGTAGATAAGTATTTATAATACAGTTCAAAATTATACTGGTTTAGGAAAAATAGCAGTAGCAGGCTCTCCTTTATTCTCTATGGTACTTGGCTACGTTTACATAGCAAGCAAGAATTGAGCAGCTCTTAAGCCAATTAGATAGCAGTAGGTTAGGTTTTGCTTGTTGCTGCTATTGTTTTGTTTTGCTTTTGCTTTTATTTTTTTACTTATTCATATCATTTTCATTTTCACCCTCTCTATCAGGTCATCCCATAATTCTTTTCTCCATGCCCTTGTCCACTTCTACTCTATGGGGACCTCTTCCCATACACACACCAGTTGGGTTTCCCCCAACCCTAGCATTCAAGTCCCAGGCACACTAGATACTTCCTGTACTGCTGAGTCCAGACAAGGCATCCCAGGTAGAAAAATATGTCCCAAGAACAGGCAACAGCTTTTGAAATAGCCCCTAATTCTATTGTTCAGGACCCACCTGAATACAAATCTTCATGTCTACTACATATTTGCTGGCATGCCTAAGTCCAGCCCGTGTATGTCTTTGGTTCATAGTTCAGTATCTGAAATCACTAAGGGTCCAGGTTAGTTGACACTCTTCTTCTTGTGGAGTTCCTATCCTGTTTGGGGCCTGCAAACTATCCTCCTAATCTTCCAAAAGAGTCTGCAAGCTCCATCCACTGTCTGTGGAAGTATGTATTTGTAAGAGTTAGATGCTAAATGAAGTCTCTCAAATGAGGCTGTCTGCAAACATAGCCAAGTATTACTAAGAGTGTTAGGGATCGGTGCCTGGGCATGGGATATATTTCAAGTTGGGCCAGTTATTGGTTAAACAATCCTCCAGATTCTGATTCACTGCCTGTGCCTACATTTCGTGTAAATAGACAAATTTGGGGTTGAAAGTTTTGTGGGTATTGGTATCTCTACCACTTCATTAGACTTCCTGCCTGCCTACAGGAGGTAGCCTCTTCAGGTTCCATCTCTCAAGTATAGTGAATCACAGCTAATGTCATCCCCATTGATTCTTGGGTGCCTACCTTACCCAAGGTCTCAGTCTCCTGCTATGAATGCCTCCAAAACTCCTCGCTGCCATCAGTTTCAGATTTCCTTTCATTTCCATGGTCATCTAGCCATCTCTACTGTAATCCCTTCACCAGATCCTGAATCCCTATTCCCTTTCCCATGCCACTGCCTCCCACTTCCCTTCCTCCATTTACCTCTTATGACTATTTCATTTTATGTGATATTTAAACTTCCTTAGTTATGCCTACCTTCTTGTTTAGCTTTTGTGGTTCTGTAGTTCTTGGCTTTGTACTTGTATTTTATGGCTAAATTCCACTTAGAAGTAAACACATGCCATGAATGTTCTTTAGGGCTTGGGTGTTACCACACTCAGGATGATAGTCTCAAGTTACATCCATTTGCCTGTAAAATTCCTGATGTGTTTGTTTTTAATAGCTAAATAGTATTCCATTATGTAGATGTACCACGTTTTCTTTAAGCATTCTTCAGTTGAAGGACAAATAGATCCTTTCCGGTTACTGGTTTCCAGTATAATAAATCAGCTATGAACAATGTTAAGGAAATGTCTTTTGGGATGTTGGAACATATATTCACAAGTGGGTCTTGAAGTAGAACTATACCTAGTTTTCTGAGAAAAGACCAAAGTGGTTTTCCAAGTAGTTTATAAGGTTGCACTTCCACAGAAATGAGGAAGTGTTCCTCTTGCTCCTCGTCCTTGCTTCATGTGTTATCTCTTTTGTTATCTTAGACATTCTGATGGGTAGAAAAAGGAACCTGTGAGTTGTTCTGATTTTAATTTTCCTGATGACTAAGGAAGTACTTTGAACATTTCTTTTTCAGCTTCTCTACCGTGCAAGATTCCTTTGCTGACAATTCTCTGTTTAGTTCTGTGCCTTGTATTTAAATTGGGTTATGTGGATAGTTGTCTAATTTATTGGGTTTTTTTTTTGTACACTTTGGACATTAACCATTTTCCAGATATAGGGTTGGTGAAGATCATTTCCCAACTGTATAATATGGATTTGTCCTACTGACATTTTCCTTTGCTTTACAGAAACATTTCAGTTTCAAGAGGTCACATTTATCATTTGTTGACCTTGGACCCTGACACATTGGTGTTCTGTTCAAGAAAATGTCTCCTGTACCAATGTATTTAAGGGTATTTTCCATTTTCGCTCTGAGATTTAGTCCACTCAGTTTTATGTTAAGGTCCTTGATCTACTTGGACTTGAGTTTTGTGCAGGGTGATAAATAGGGATCTATTTTCATTTTTCTACATGTAGACATCCAATTAGTCCAACACCATTTGTTGAAGATTATTTCATTTTTTCCCTTGTATGGATTTGGTTACTTTATCAAATATCTAAAGTTTGTAGGTGTGTAGGTATATTTCCGGGACTTTAATTCAATTTCATTGAAAAATGTTTCTAGTTCTGTACCAATAAAATGGAGTTTTTTATCATTATTGCTCTATAGTATATACAGTTTCAGGTTGAAGATGCAAATTCTTTCCAAAGGTCTTTTATTGTTTAAATTTGTTTTGACTGTTCAGGGTGTCTGGCTTTCTATATAAAGTTGAAAATTGTTCTTTCTATATCTGAGAAAAATTGTGTTATAATTTTGATCGATAGTTCATTGAATTTCTAGATTTCTTGTGATAAGATGGACATTTTAACCCTGTTAATCCTACCATTTCTTGACTGTGGAAGAACTTTCTATCTTTTAAGGTCTTCTTTCATTTATTTTTTCAGGAACTTGAAAGTGCTCATCATACAGATCTTTAAATTGTTTGGTTACGCTTAAACCAAGATATTTTATATTATGTGTTGGCTATTGAAAAGAGTGTTGTTTTCCTAATATCTTTCTCAGCCTCTTTATCATTTGTATAAAGTTAGGTCAATTATTTGTTTGTGTCAATTTTATATCAAGACACATTGCTGATGTTGAATGTCAGCTATAAGATTTCTTTGGTAGATTTTTTGGGTCACTTAGTATACTATCTTCTACAAATAGTGATACCTTGACTTCTTCCTTTCCAATTCATATCCACTTCATCGTCTTTCATTGTCTTATTGCTGTAGCTAGACCTTTATGACGTAGTTTAACAGATAGGGAGAGGGTGACCAGTGTTGTGCTGTCCATGATTTTGGATTTGCTAAAGTTTCTCTTCTTTAAGTTTGGTGTTGGCTGTTGGCATGCTGTATATTACTTCATTTATGTTTATGTTTGTACCCTGTATACCTGATTTTCCTGATAGCTTTAAGATGAATGGGTATTAGAATGTACCAAAAGGTTTGTCAGCAGCTATTGACATAGTCATATGATATTTTTCTTTCAATTTTTATTGGGTGTCCTAATTTGATAGGTTTTCATATATTAAGCCATCCCTGCATCACTGGAATGAACCCTATTACATCTTCTTTTTTTCTTTTTTGAGGGCCAATAATCTTTTTTTTTCTGTATTCCTTGTTTACATTCCAAATGATTTTCCCTTTCCTTGTTCCCCCCTCCCCCTAAGTCCCATAAGTCCTCTTCCCTCTGCCAGTTCCCCCAATCAACCCCCTACCACTCCTCTGTCCTGGCAATCCCCTACAATGCTGCATCAAGCCTTTCTAGGACCCGGCCCTCTCCTTACTTTTTCTTGGGAATGATTTGATATATGGGTTGTGTTTTGGGTATTCTGAGCTTCTGGGTTAATATCCACTTATCAGTGATTGCATTCCATGTGTGTTCTTTTGTGAATGAGTTACCTCACTTAGTATAATATTTTCCAGTTCCAACCATTTGCCTAAAAATTTCATGAATTCATTGTTTTTAATGGCTGAGTAGTATTTCATTGTGTAAATATACCACATTTTCTGTATCCATTCCTCCATTGAGGGACATCTGGGTTCTTTCCACATTCTGGCTATTATAAATATGGCTGATATGAGCATAGTGGAGCATGTGTCTTTATTGCATGCTGGGGAATCCTCTGGGTATATGCCCAGGAGTTGTATAGCAGCGTTCTCTGGAAGTCTCCTGCCAGTTTTCTGAGGAAACGCCCGACTGATTTCCAGAGTGGCTGTACCAGCTTGCAATTCCACCAGCATTGGAGGAGTGTTCCTCTTTCTCCATATCCTCACCAACACCTGCTGTCTCCTGAGATTTTAATCTTAGCCATTCTGACTGGTGAGAGGTGAAATCTCAGGGTTCTTTTGATTTGCATTTTGCTGATGACTAATGATGTTGAACATTGCTTAAGGTGCTTCTCAGCCATCCAATGTTCTTCAAGTGACAATTCTTTGTTTTTCTCTGAACCCAATTTTTTATTAGGGTTATTTGGTTTCCTGGGGTCTATCTTCTTGAGTTCTTTATATATTTTTATATTAGCCCTCTGTCAGATGGAGAGTTGGTGAAGATCTTTTCCCAATTTGTTGGCTGCCATTTTATCTTTTTGACAGTGTCCCTTGCCTTACAGAAACTTTGCAATTTTATGAGGTCCCATTTGTTAATTCTTGATCTTACAGCATAAGCTATTGGTGTTCTGTTTAGGACCTTTCCCGCTGTGCCCATGTTCTCCAGGGTCTTCCCCAGTTTCTTTTCTATTAGTTTCAGTGTTTCTGGTTTTATGTGGAGACCCTTGGTCCACTTGGAGTTGAGCTTAGTAGAAGAAGATAAGAATGGATCAATTCTCATTCTTTTGCATGCTGACCTCATGTCTTTGATTTGTTCCTGGATTCAGTGTAGGAGTGTTTAATGAGCATTTTTACATCAATATTTGTGATGGAAATTGTTTTGAAATTCTCTTTATTTGTTGAATCTTTTCATAATTTAGCTATCAGGGTGACTATGGCCACATAGGATGAGTTTGACAGTGTTCATTCTGTTTTCATTACATGAAATAGTTTGAAGAACATTGGAATTAGCTCTGTGTTGAAGTTCTGTTAGAATTCTGCCCTAAAACACTCTGGCACTGGGCACTTGTTTTTGTTGTCATTGTTGTTTGTTTCTTGGAAAATTTTTAATGATTTCTTCTATTTCTTTAGAGTTGTAGAAATGGTTAGTTTACCTGATCGTTGTTTAACTTTGGTAAATAATATAGGTCTAGAGTATAATCCATTTCATTAAGAATTCCCAAATTGGGAAAATATGGGCTTTTAAAGTAAGACTTACTGATTTGTTGAATTTCCTCGCTATCTGTCAATGTCTCCCTTTTCATTTCTGATTTTGTTTATTTGGATACACTGTATCTCTGCCTTTGAGTTAGTTTGGGTATGGGTTTTTCTATCTTGTTTACTTTTTCAAAAAATATAAAACAGATCTTGGTAGCACTGATTATTAATATTCTTTCCTTTGTTCCTATTTTATTGATTTCAGCCCAGATTTTCATTATTTCCTACCTTCTACTCCACTTTGGTTTACTTGTTCCTTTTGTTCTAGAGCATTCAGGTTGTGATTGTTTGAATATGCTTGGCCCAGTGAGTGGCACTATTTGGAGTTTTGACCTTGTTGGAGAATGTATTTTACTATGGATGTGGTCTATAAGATCTTCCTTGTAGCTGCCTGGGTACTTTTCCTAGTGACCTACAGATAAAGATCTGGAACTCTTACCTCTTCCAGCTCCTCATCTGCCTAGAAGCTGCCATGCTATTGCCTTGATGATAATGGACTGAACCACCAAACCTGTAACCAGCCCCAAGTAAATATTGGCCTTATAAGCATTGCCTTGATGATGGTGTCTGTTCACAGCAGTAAAAACCTAACTAATTAATATACAGGAGTACTTTTAAATTAATGGTATAAGAACTTTCTAATTTCTTTATGCAGTTACTTAAGTGCTATTTACTTTCCTCTTATCAACGCTTTGTTTCCAGTAAATTTTGGTATTCTGTGTCTTCATTTGTATGGAATTCTAGAAAAATGGGTAATTTATTTATTTCTTCTCTGGTACAAAGATCATTGAGTAAAGAGTTTTCAGTTTTCATTAGTGTTTAGGGTTCTTGATTTTTCTGTTGTTGTTGTAGTTCAGATTTAATCCCTATAGGTCTGGTAAGATTCCAGATGATATTTCAATTCTCTTTTATATGTTGAGGTTTGCTTTGTGCCAGACTATATAGTCACTTTTGGAGAAGGATCCATGAGTTCTGAGAAGAAGGTATGTTCTTTTGTGTTTGTGTGAAACATGTCCAGTTAATACATAATGTCTGTTAGTTTCATTATTTCTTTGTTTAGTTTTAATGTAGGTGACCTGTCAATTGGTGAGAGTAGGGAAGGCAAGTCTCCTACTACTAATGTATTGGGTTCTATGTAGAATTTAAACTTAAGCAATATTTCTTTTACACATATGGATGCCCCTGTGTTGGAGGCATGTATATTCAGAATTTAGATACCATCTTGGCAGATTATTCCTTTGATGAGCTGTCCTTCCATTTCTATTTGGATTAATTTTGGTTAAATGTTATCATATTAGATATTAGAAGGCTGCTCCAGCTTGATCCTTGAGTCCATTTCCTTGGAAACCTTTTGCTCTACCTCTTTATGCTAAGGTAATGTCTATCTTTATTGATGAAGTGTGTTTCAATTATGCAACAGAATGATGGATCCTGTTTTTACATCGATTCTCTTAGCCTCTCCTTTTGAGGGAGAATTCAATCCATTAATGTTGAGAGATATTAATAATCAGTAATTTTTAGTTCCTATTATCTTGATGCTGGTGGTGGTTGTGCATGTGTGTGTGTGTGTGTGTGTGTCTGTGTGTCTCTGTGTGTGCAAGCTTGCCTTGTTTTTTACTCATATGGAATTATTTCCTGTGTAGTTATACTTCTTGGGTGGATTTTTCCCAGTATTTTCTATAGGGCTAAATTTGTGAATAGACATTGCTTGAATTTAGATTTGACTTGAAATACATATTTTTCTCCATCTATGGTGATTGAGAGTTTTGCTGAGTATAGAATTTTAGGTTGGAACATGCAGGTTTTTAAAAGTTGCAAGATAACCATCCAATCTCTTCTAGCTTTTAAAGGCTCTGATAAAAATTGGGTGTAATTCTGACAGATTTGCCTTTATATGCTAACTGCTCTTTTTTCCTTGTCACTTTTAATATTTTTCTGTAGATTTTACATTTTGATTATTATGCAGCAGGAGGATTTTCTTTTCTGGTCTAGTCTAATTGGCGTTCTATAAACACCTTGTATGTTTATAGGCTTCTGTAATTTGGATGTGGAATGTTTTCTTCTATGAATTAATTGAGAATGATTTCTGAGATTTTAATCTGGAACTCTTTACCTTCTTCTATTTCTGTTGTTTTCATTTAGGCATTTTTTAAGGTATGCTAGATTTTCAGGGTGTTTTGTGTCAGGATTTTTTTCTTTAGATTTAGCATTTTTGACTGATGATCAATTTCTTCTATTATATCTTTTATGTCTGAGATTCTCTTTTCTTTCTCTTATACTCCATTGGTGATGCTTGCAATTATTTTTCCTGGTTTCTTTTATTTTAATTTAATCTATTTATTTCTTTTTCTCTTTTTTTTATTAAGTATCTTCTTCATTTACATTGCCAATGGTAAAACCTTTCCCAATTTCCCCCTCCCAAAAGCCACCCATCCAAAGATTCCCAACCCCTCCTCGCACCCCTTCATCCATGTATATGCCCCTCTACCCGACACACTCCCACCTTCCTCCCCCCATGCCTTTCCCTTTATTGGGGCCTCCATTGAGCCTTTAACTGACCAAAGACCACTTCTCTCATTGATGCCCAAAAAGGCATTCCTCTGCCACATTTTTGTCTGAAACCATGTGTACCCCTTGGTTGATGGTTCAGTCCCTGGGATTCTTGGAGTGTCTGGGTGTCCGAAGTCATTGTTCTTCCCATAGGGCTGTAAACCCCTTCAGCTCCTCCACACCACCCTCCAGATCCTCTGTTGGGGACCCCAAGCACAGTCCAATAGTTGGTTGCTAGTTTCTGCCTCTGTATTTGTAGGGTTCCGACAGGGTCCTTCTGGAGACAGCCATGGCCTGCTCCTTTTGGTACACTAGGTTTTCCATCACCAGGGTTTCCTCACTATATGTTTTCTTTATTTGTTCTGTTTCCTCTTTCAGTTCTTGAACAGTTTTATTTATTTCCTTCACTTGTTTAATTATAATTTCCTGTATAAAGGAAGGTGTTTATTTGTTTTCTGTTTTAATACTGCTAGATTGATTCTATTTTTTCTGGATTTAAAAAAAATATTTATTATTTTCATCATAACAGTTCTCTACATGTATAATATTGAATTTAATGTGATTTTAGTGTGGTTTTGTTTGAGTTAGGATATCCATGGCTTTCTGTAGTTGGATAGCTGTGATATGAAGATCTCATATTATTACTCTGGCTTTTGCTGATTGTGTTCTTTCAAGGGTCTTTAGGCATCTGTATGGCTTTGTTCCCTGAATATTCTTGCTGTAGTAGCTTTTGAGAGGTGCGTAAATCTGATGGGTATCCTTGGATTTTATGGGAATGGACCTTCACATTTGTATGCTCCATGATCCTCAGGTCCAATGACTGCGGGTGAAGTGTTGTGTTATCAGAAGAATGGCGGTCTTCTTAGGCTAGTAGACTTCTCAGAGCAACTTGGCTTGGTACAGAGGACTCAGAGAGCAGGGAGTATGTTTAGGGGAAGGGAAACTTAATTCTATGGTTCAGAAATCTAACCAGATGATTATGTAATCATCATGAGATAAAGGAAAGGTGGTGAGAGAATGAATGTCCCTATGGGATAGGAGGCAGCTCACACAGGTTAGCTTGGCCCACAGGGCTCAGGAAGCAAAGGCAAGCTAATCTGTATGGCTTAGGATTCTCATGTCTGATGGAGATGGGAAGAGAGGTGGTAAGAGAATGGAGGACTCCCTGGGACAGCAGACTGCTCAGAACCACTTGGAAGCCCAGTGGACTCAGAAAACAGGGAAGATGGTTGGAGGAAGAAAACTAAGTAATATAGTTCAGAAGTCTTATGGAGATGAAGAAGAGGTGATGGGACAATGTAGGTATCACTGGAATAACAGGCTGATCAGCAAAACTTAGTCTGGGCAAGCAGACTAAGCCAGCATGGAAGATTAATCAGGGCAGGGAGGTTAACCTGCATGGTTCAGGAGTCTCAGATCTGATGGAGGTGAAAAGAGTATCAAGAGAATGGAGGTCCCCTTGTAATAGTAGGCTACTAGGGGCAGCTTGGGTTGGAAGAGAGGGCTCAGAGTACAGGGGAGATATGTTGGAAAAGAGAAGCTTAGTGTATGATTCAGAAGTCTGAAGAAGGAGGAAGCGAGGTGGTGAAAGAATGTAGCTTGCTTGGAGCTTTTAATATTCTTTCCTTGTTCTTTTAGTTTAATGTGTGTGTGTGTGTTTATAATACTAAATACATTCTTTGAAAGAGGTTGCCATTTCTGTTTTTGTTTTCTTTCTTATTTATTCTTTTTCCTCTCCTTTTGTTTCTTTGCCATATACTTTTGCTGTCTTTTTTTTTCCTAAATAGGGTTTCCTCATGCAACAGCACTGGCCATGTAGAATTCATTACACTGTCAAGAAATGTAGACCAGAATGCCTGCAATCTTAATTCATATCTTTGTTCATTTTTTATAATTTCTGTTTTGATATCATTGTTTAATATTTCAGGTCTATTGCCTTTTTATAGGGACTAGCTTAATTGGTTAACTGAACTCTGGAGAAGGAATAACTTGTTCACTATTCATATTTGCTTTTTATGTTGGGTGCTAAACATCTGAATGTTTATGGCTGTTGTGGATTTCTGGTCTTTTATCCAGTGACTGGCCGTTCTACTCTATAGTTTTTTGTTTCCTTACAGAATCTTAGGTATTATTTCATTTCTGAAAACTCTGGTAGAAATTGTTTCAGCAGGTTGGTGGGTGGCAGAACATAATACATATGGTGTATAATGAAAGACTCAGAGTGACTGTGGGAAAGAGCTAGGTGTATCGGTGTTACATGAGAGGCAAGATATACGGGAGAAGGTGTTCATGAAAGCAAATTTAAGACAAGTAATAAATATTTTATGTAATTATCATTTTTATTATAGAACTGAATTTATTAATTATAAGTTCTTCTGAAAAATTGCATGTATTTAAATTATACAAATTCCTTTTGAATTTCTCTATGTTCCAATTAATTAATAAATTTAATTTTATGTTCCAACCACAGTTTCCTCAACTTCCTTATCACCCAGTCCATCCATACTACCTCTGCTGCCCCCTAATTTACACCCCCCTTCTTTTATTTAAGAATAGGGCAAGTCAAAGGACACCATCAAGAAGACAAATCAGCAACCAACAAATTGGGAAAAGATCTTCACCAATCCTACATCAGATAGAGGGTGAATATCCAATATATATAAAGAACTCAAGAAGTTAGACTCCAGAAAACCATACAACCCTATTAAAAAATGGGGTACAGAGTTAAACAAAGAATTCTCACCTGAAGAACATCGGATGGCAGAGAAGCATCTTAGAAAATGCCCAACTTCATTAGTCATTAGGGAAATGCAAATCAAAACAACCCTGAGATTTCACCTTACACCAGTCAGAATGGCTAAGATTAAAAGTTCAGGAGACAGCAGGTGTTGGAGAGGGTGTGGAGAAAGAGGAACACTTCTCCACTGCTGGTGGGGTTGAAAATTGGTACAACCACTCTGGAAATAAGTCTGGCGGTTCCTCCGAAAATTGGGCACCTCACTTCCAGAAGATAATGCTATACCACTCCTGGGCATATACCCAGAGGATTCCCCACCATGTAATAAGGATACATGCTCTACTATGTTTATAGCAGCCCTATTTATAATTGCCAGATGCTGGAAAGAACCCAGGTATCCCTCAACAGAAGAGTGGATGCAAAAAATGTGGTATATCTACACAATGGAGTACTATTCAGCCATTAGAAACAATGAATTCATGAAATTCTTAGGCAAATGGATGGAGCTAGAGAACATCATACTAAGTGAGGTAACCCAGACTCAAAAGGTGACTCATGGTATGCACTCACTAATAAGTGGATATTAACCTAGAAAACTGGAATACCCAAAACATAACCCACACATCAAATGGGGTACAAGAAGAAAGGAGGAGTGGCCCCTTGTTCTGGAAAGACTCAGTGAAGCAGTATTTGGCAAAACCAGAACGGGGAAGTGGGAAGGGGTGGGTGGGAGGACAGGGGAAGAGAAAGGGGCTTATGGGACTTTCGGGGAGTGGGGGGCTAGAAAAGGGGAAATCATTTGAAATGTAAATAAAAAATTATATCAAATAAAAAAAAGTAAAAAAAAAAAAAACAATAGGGCAAGTCATCTTACCAAAAGCATTATACAGGTTCAACCCAATCCCCATCAAAATCCCAACTCATTTCTTCATAGAGTTAGAAAGAGCAATTCTCAAATTCATCTGGAATAACAAAAAACCCAGGATAGTTAAAACTATTCTCAACAGTAAAAGAATTTCTGGGGGAATCAGTATCCCAGACCTCAAGCAATACTACAGAGCAATAGTGTTAAAAACTGTACGGTATTGATACAGTGACAGGCAGTGGATCAATGGAATAGAATTGAAGATACAGAAATGAGCCCAAACACCTATGGTCACTTGATCTGTGACAAAGGAGCTGAAAACATCTAGTGGAAAAAAAGACAGCCTTTTCAACAAATGATGCTGGTTCAATTAGAGGTCAGCATGCAGAAGAATGCAAATTGATCCATTCTTATCTCCTTGTATTAAGCTCAACTCCAGGTGCATCAAGGTCCTCCAGATAAAACCAGACATACTGAAACTAATAGAAAAGAAACTGTGGAAGACCCTTGAGGACATGGGCACAGGGGGAGATTTGCTGAACAGAACACCAATAGCTTATGTTCTAAGATCAAGAATTGACAAATCGGACCTCATAAAATTGCAAATTTTCTCTAAGGCAGGGGATACCATCAAAGGGACAAAATAGCAACCAACAAATTGGGAAAATATCTTCACCAACCCTACACCAGCCAGAGGGGTAATATCCAAAATATACAAAGAACTATAGGAGTTAGACCCCAGAAAACCAAATAACCCTATTAAAAATGGGTACAGAGCTAAACAAAGAATTTTCACCTGAAGAGCTTCGGATGGCTGAGAAGCACCTTAAGAAATGTTCAGCATCATTAGTCATTAGGGAAATGCAAATTAAAACAACCCTGAAAATTCATCTCACACCAGTCAGAATGGCTAAGACTAAAAACTCAGGAGACAGTAGGTGTTGGCGAGGATGTGGTGAAAGAGGAACACTCCTCTACTGCTGGTGTAATTGAAAGCTGGTACAAACACTCTGGGAATCAGTCTGGCTGTTCCTCAGAAAACTGGGCGGGACACTTCCAGAGGACACTGCTATACCTCTCCTGGGCATATGCCCAGAGGATTCTCCAGCATGCAATTAGGACACATGAGCCTCTATGTTAACAGCAGCCTTATTTATAATAGCCAGAAGGTTGAAAGAATGCAGATGTCCCTCAATGGAAGAATGGATACAGAAAATGTGGTATATTTACACAATGGAATAATACTCAGCCATTAAAAACAATGAATTCATGAAATTCTTGGGCAAATGTTTGGAACTGGAAAATATCATACTAAGTGAGGTAACTCATTCACAAAAGAACACACATGGAATGCAGTCACTGATAAGTAGATTTTAGCCCAGAATCTCAGAATACTCAAAACACAACATAGCTATCAACTCATTCCCAAGAAGAAGGAAGGAGAGGGCCCAGGTCCTTGAAAGGCCTGAAGCAGCATTGTAGGCAATTTTCAGGACAGAGAGGAGTGGAAGGGGGTTGATTGGGGAACTGGCAGAAGCAAGAGAACTTATGGGACTTACAGGGAGGGAGAAACTGGAAAAGGGAAAATCATTTGGAATGTAGACAAACTACATAGAAAAAAATGAATAGGTCAAGTCTCTCATGGTTACAACCTAGCCCAGTATATCAAGTTTCAGTAATACTAGGCATATCCTCTCCTGTTGAGGCTAGACATGGCAGAACAATAGGAGTAAATGAAACCACAGGCAGGCATCATAGTCAGTGATAGCTCCTGTTCCCATCATTTGGCATTTGAAAAGACAGCTGCTATAACACAGTAGCTACACAACTATATCATGTGTCTTGAGACTAGGTCAGGTGCAAGGAGGCTCTCCGGTTGGTGGTAGAGTTTCTGTAAGACACAATAAGGACAGGCACTTGAATATGAGTTTTTCTAGATTTTGGATTTGTTTGGTTCTCTCTCTCTCTATCTTTATCTCTGCCTATCTCTGCTTCTGTCTCTGTCTCTCTCTCTGTATGTTTGTGTGTGTTTGTGTGTGAAGTATTTGACATCTGTGACTCCTATATTGCTTCATCCACATATTTCATAGGATTCTCCAAATGCTCCTAATGTTTGGCTCTGGGTTTTTGCATCCTTTTCCACAATATCTCGTGATAATTAGGCTTGGTTTCAGTCTGCAGGAATAGCAGAATATCATTAACAGTTGCAAGAATAGGATATTTCTCATACTGTAGATCTGCCACACCCTCAATTCATTCTCAGTTCTCACTTGAGGACATCTGCAAACAGACAAAATGAAGTTTGAATGCTTTCTATCTGGGTTAATATCCCTATCCCTCCACTGGAAGTCTGCCTGGTTAGAGGGAATGGTTTATTTATGATTATTATCCTTCATTCCTTGCAGTCTTAACTAGGGTCAGCCTCATAGATTATTGAGAGTTTATATTTCCATAGGTTACTTGCCCTATCTGGAGATGCTGCCACCTCTCACTCCAGTTGTCTCTATACTCTCTCACTTAGTCCTCCCCATACCTGATCACTCCTGTTCCCATACCCAATTCTGTCTCATACCGTCCCTTTTGTCCATCCACTATCTTGATACTTTTTATACTACTGAATGAGATACAGGTATCCTTCCTTGAACTCTCCTTGTTAGTCAGCTTCTTAGAGTCTGTGCATTGAAGCATTTTATCCTTTACTTTACAACTAATATACAAATATAAGTGAGCACATATCATATTTTTGTATCGGGGATTGGAATACCTTATCCAGAATGATCCTTTTTAGTTCCATGTATTTCCTGGAAATTTCATAGCTGAGAAATATTACATTGATTAAATTATCACGTTTTCTTTATCCATTTTTTTTGATTGAGGAACATCTAGGTTTTTTTTTTTTTTTCAGTTCTGGCTATTACAAATTATAGTGGTATGAAATTAGTTAGACATGTGTCCTGGTGATATGGTATAGCAAAATGTGGGTATATTCCCAGAAATGTTATAGCTGGGTATTGAGGTAGATCAATTCCCAATTGTGTGATAGAATGTAAAGTAGATTTCTAAACTGGCTTAATAAGTTTGTCCTCCCATCAGCAATGGAGACGTGTTCTAATTTCTCTCTGTCTTATCCCTGATGAACTCATCACTTGAGATGGTGATTTTAGCCATTCTGATAGGTATCAGGTAGAATGTCAAAGTCCAATAGTTCTTATTCGCATTTAACAGATGGCTAAGGATGATAAACATGGCTTTAAGTGCTTTTTGGTCATTCCAGATTGTTCTATTGAGAATTTGCTATTTAGATCTCTACCCCAGTTTTAATTGGGTTGTTTGGTATCTTGATATTTTCGATATCAGCCATCTGTCACATATGTGTTTGGTGAGAATCTTTTACTGGTCCCTAGGGTGCTTATTTTTCCTTTTAGGTTCAGAGACTTTTAATGACAGCTTCTTTTTCCTTAAGGATATAAACCTATTTAAAGTGTGTATCCAATTTTGATTTAAATTTTGTGATATCTCCCAAAATTTTCCAGATTTAAAATATTTTCCAATTTTGTAGAGGTTTTGAATTAAGAACTAATGATTCTACAGTTTCCCTCAGTCTCTTAAGTTATGTCCCACTTTTAATTTCAGATTTTAATATTTTGAATATTCTCTATAGGTAATTTAGTTAGTTTGGTTTTCTATCTTGTTGATTTCCTCAAAATATCAACTCTTTTTTTTTCATTGATTCTTTCTTTTCTGTGTTTTAAATTTATTGATTTCAGCAATCAGTTTGATTATTTCCTGTCACAAAATACTATTGAATATTGTTGTTTTTTCTGTTTTTCTTAAACCTTTATGGATGCTGTCAAATCATTAATGTGATACCTCATTAATCTTTATGAAGTTAGTTAGTGCTATGAAATTTCCTCCTAAGACTGATTTCATTTTATCCAATAAGTTGAGTACTTTATGCATTCATTTTCTTTGAATTCTAGAAATTCTCTAATTTCTTTCATGTTTTCATCCTTGACATATTTGTCATTGAGTAAAGAGTTTTTTAGTTTCTATTGTTGAAATCCAGCATTAATCCACAGTGATATATGAAAAGATACAGAGGGTTATGTCAAATTTTGTTGTTGTTGTTAATTGTTTTCATTGTTATTGTTGTTGTTATTTTTCCTTTTTATTGAATATATTCATCATTTACATTCATTTCAATTGCTAAAATTTTCCCAGTTTCCATCCTTCCTGTAAACCCTAACCCCTCCTCCCACCCCCTCCTTCCAAGTATATACCCCTCCACCTGACCCACTCTTACCCCTCCTCAATTTTCCTTTGTTGGAGCATCTATTAAGCCTTCAAAGGACCAAGGACCTCTCCTCCCACTGATGCCCAACAAGGCATTCCTCTGCCACATTTTTGGCTGGAACCATGTGTATCCCTTTGTTGGTGGTTTAGTCCCTGGGAGTACTGGGGCATCTGGGTGGCCAACATCTTTGTTCATCCCATAGGGCTGTAAACCCCTTCAGCATCTCCAGTCTACCCTCCAACTCCTCTACTGGGAACCCAATGCTCAGTCTAATGGCTGCTAGCATCTGCATCTGTATGTGTAAGGCATTCTCCAGAGACAACCATAACAGGTTCCTTTTGGTATGCACTTATTCTCATCCATAATAGTGTATGGTTTTGTTGGCTGATGTCCAAACTTGTTTTGTTACTGAGTATATCATCAGTTTTGTAGAAGATGGCATCACGTGCTATGAGAATGTATGTTTTTGTGAGTTTAGTTGAAATGTTTTGCAGATATCTCTTATTACTATTTAAGGCAAAATACGTTAGTACCATCATTTCTTTGCTTTGTTTTAAATGGATATCTGTCACCTGGTGAAAGTGGGTTGTTGAAGCAATGTGTGTGGTTTGATGTGTGATTTAAGTGTAAGAAATATTTCTTATACAATCATGGGTTTCTTTACATTTGGGGCAGAGCTATTAAGAATTAAGGTGCTATGTTGTTCGGATTTGGCTTTGATGACTATAAAGTGTCATTCATCATCTCTTCTGAATAATTTAGGTTGAGAATTTTCATTATTAGATACTACAATGGCAATACCAGCTTGCTTTTTGGATCCACTGTTTACAAAATCTTTTTACAGCCCTTTATTCTGAGATATGCTTGTCTTTGATGTTAAATGTGTTTATTTTATGCAGCAGATTGATGGGTTCTTTTTTTCAAATGAATTCTGAGAGTCTTTTTATAGTGGAAAATTGAGTCCATTGATGTTGATAGGTTGTTGGTGAATAAATATTAATGACCAATGATTATTATTTCCTTTTATTTGATGGTGTTGGTAGTAGTTGTAGTAGTAGTAGTAGTAACAACACAGTAGTATGGGTGGTTTTTTTGTGTGTATGTGTGTTTTCCTTCTTTTGGTTTTGATATCATGAAATTATTGATTTCCTCATGATTGTTTTACCGTGGGTGAAATAACATCCTTGAGTTAGAGTTTTCCTTTCAGTATCCTCTGTAAGACTCGGTTTGAAGAGTGATTGTTTATTATTGGTTTTGTCGTTGGATGTCTTGTTTTCTCTATGAATAGTATTAGAAAGTTTTGCTGGATATAATAGTATGGGCTGATATTTGTGGTCTCTTAGGATTTGTATGGCATTCTTCCCTGGTTCTTCTGTCTTTTAGAAATTCTATTGAGAAGTCAAGTATAAATCTAATAGGTCTTCCTATACAAGTTATTTGAAGATTTTTCCGTGCACATTTTTCTATATTGTGTACATTTACTGTTTTGATTATTGTATGTAGGAGGACTCCCAATCCCCCCACTCCCCTGCTTCTAATAGGGAACTCCCCACCCACCTACCTCTTCTAGCCTCACTGGCCTAGCTTTCCCTATGCTTGAGCCTCCACAGGAACAAAGGTCCCTCCATTGATGTCAGAAAAGGCAATCCTAAGCTGTTGTATTCCATAGCTGCCTGCAGCTATTACGAACTGGGTTGCTGGAACAGAAGCTGAGGGATAGATGAGGAAGGGGCAAAAAGAAAGGAGGGCCAGGACAATGTTTCACTGATCAAGGCCAAAACTTTAATGGCAGTCAGACCTTTTAACAGTTTAGGCAAACCCTTCCCCCCAGACTCCGGGCTGAGTTCCTGTGGAAGTGGTCTAGCTTCTCTTGGAGGTACTTGTTTTGACTGCTCTGGCAGCTGGGTGGGTCACCTGCTTAATTCAGGAATTCCTAGACCTGGAGGAACAATGAGCTAACCCTTCACTGAGCTTCTCCACCCTAGGATAAAAATTCCTGCTTTAACCTCTCTTCTCAGGAAGGAGACTGTCCTAAGGGCAGATTCCTGCCCAAAGCCAGGGATTGTCTTTGACCAATGTTAAATTCAAACCAGGTGCATGAGTGCCCCAATATGGCACTGTACACTATGCTACATTTGCAACTGGAGCCTTGGTGATCCTCCATGCGTACTCTTTGGTTGGTGTTTTAGTCCCTTGGAGATTTGGATGTTCTGGCTGTTGGATAATGGTGTTCTTCTTACGGGGTTGCAAACCTCTTCAGATCCTGCAGTCTTTCCCTTGACTCCAGCATCGAGGTCTCTATACTCAGTCCAAAGGATGACTGCAAGCATTCATATCTGTATTTGTCAGGGTCAGGCAGAGCCTCTTAAGGGACAGTCATAGTAGGTTTCTATCAACAAGTGCTTTTGGCATCACTAATAGTGTCTGGGTATGGGGTGTACAGATGAACTGGATCCCTAGGTGAAGCAGTATCTGGATGGCCTTTCCTTCAGTTTCTGCTCCACTCTTTTTGCTGAATTTACTTTAGGCAGAAACAATTCTGTATTAATATTTTTGAGATGGATGGGTGGCACCATCCCTCAACCAGGGGCTATGCCTGCCCTCTGGATATGATCGCTTCAGGATCTCTCTCCCATTTGTTGGACATTTCAGCTAGTGTCTTCCACATTGGTCCTGGGAGCCTTTTGCTTTCCTGGTATCTGGGAATTTCTCGGGGCTACAAATAGTTCCCATCCTCAACTGCTACACACCTTTGTTCAATTTCTTCACCCGCTGGACTTCTAATTTTCTGCCAAGCCTAATCCTGCTGCCTTTTTCTCTCTTCTACCCTCTCCTTCCAATATTCCTCCATCTTTCTAAGTCCTGTGATAATTTCATTCTTCCTTCTAAGTAAAACTGAAGCATCCATTCTTTGGTCTTCTTGCTTCTTGAGCATCATAGGTCTGTGAGTTGTATTGTAGGTATTCTGAGATTTTTCCTAATATCCATTTCTCAGTGAGTGCAAACCATCTGTGTTCTTTTATGACACCTCACTCTGCATGATAATTTCATGCAGTCATTGCATTTAGTTGCTGAGTAGTACTCTATTGTGTATATATACCACATATTCTGTATCCCTTGCTCAGTTGAGGGACATCTGGGTTATTTCCATCTTCTGGCTATGATAATTAAGGCATAGTGTAGCATATGTCCTTGTTATATGTTGGAGCATCCTTTTGGTATATGCTGAGGAGTGGTATAGCATCATATACAGTGATTCTCAGGGAAGAGTATGTCCAATTTTTGGAGAAATTGCCATACTTCTTTCCAGAGTAGTTGTACAAGCTTGCAATCCCACCAGAAATGAAGGAATGTTTGTCTTTATCCACATCCTTGCCAGCAAGTGCTGTCACCTGAATTGGAATCTCAGGGTCTTTTGATTGATATTTCCCTTATGACTAAGGATGTTGATAATTTCTTTAGGTGTCTCCTGGGCATTTGAGATTTCTCAGTTGAGAAATATTTGTTTAGCCCTGCATCTGGTTTTAATAGGGTTATTTTGTTCTCTGTAGTCTAAGTTCTTGAGTTCTTTGTATATTTTGGATATTAGTCCTATATCAGATTTAGGGTTGGGAAAGATTTTTCCCAATCTGTAAGTTGCTGTATTGTCCTTTTAACTGTATCCTTTGCCTAACAGAAAGTTTTCAATTTTATGAGATCCCATTTATTTATAGTTGATCTCAGAATCTGAGCCATTGGTTTTTCTGTTCAGGAAAATATTTAAAAAGGAATTTACAATTCCTTTTCAAAAATCTAAATGTAGTTAATTATATTTATAAAAGACAAAAATACATTTTTAAAGAAAGTTTAAACAGCCTTTTTTGGTAACTCATGTGGAACGAATCAGCGCAGTGAACTATGCATTGATTAACACACAAACATTTTAAAATTTTCTTAGATACAGGATCTTTTAAATGGAAAGAAATAGAAGTACATTACTACTCAATAAATAGTGTTCGAAATCTGAGCAAATGTCATGTGTTACATACACTTGATATTGTATTATCTGGTGGTATTATTTCTTAAAATTGACAATGATAGTACAAAAAATGTTTCATGAAATATATGTTCATGTATTTCAAATGTTGAATAAAAATTTTAAAGTGTAGGCTTTTATGAAGAAAGGTATCAAAACTATTGGAACACTATGTATAAGTAATGTCTTATATATGCTTTTGTATATAGTCTTTCCTGCTAGACTGCATTGATCAGATATATTTAAAAATAAAAACATATGTAAGAATTTTTTTTAAAAAAATCAGTGATTTATGTGCATTGTAGTATTTATAATATATCAATAACACCAAGATGAAGTAGACATCAGTATTCGAGAAATCATGAAGTAGAAAAGCCCTAATTTAAAGCAGCAGACTCTGTAGTTCATGAGGCACACACACACACACACACACACACACACACACACGTGTGTGTGTGTGTGTGTGTGTGTGTGTGTGTGTGTTTATTTGTAAGTATGGAAACAATTGAATAGGAGCAAGAAATGATAATGCTTAGTCACTAATTGTGATAAAATTCAGAACAAATGATTATATCATAGGCACTTTCCCTCCATTGTGATTTTTGTGTGTGTGTGTGTGTGGTACTATAACCAATTTTGGATTGGGTCTTACAGTTTTTTCAAAGTTAGCTTCTTGAGTTCTTTATATATTTTAGATAACACTGTATTTGATGAGGTATTAGTAAAGATAATTTTTCAATCTGTAGGTTGTGGATCTGTACTATTAACTACATCCTTTGCTTATAGAAGCTTTTCAGTTTCATGAGGTCCTATTTATCAATTTTGGATCTTAGAGCCTGAATCATTGGAGTTTTGTTTAGGAAATTTTCTCCCATTCCAGTGAGTTCCAGGCTCTTTCCTGTAGGGGTTATTTTAAAAAAGAGTTCTTCCCCCCAGGCGTTTTCTCCAAGTATCTGGTAAAGCATGACATGTACACTTGAAGAGTTAGCCAAATATATTTATATGTATATGAAACTCCCAATTACTTAATACCAATTTAAAATGAAAAAGCTTAATCCCAATATTTCTAACCTCTCAGAACACCAGAAAAATATTTGAAGCCATCTGTATATCCGTGACTCCTTCTCTCTGCTCTGCTCATGCAGCGTCCCTGCCCAGACCTCTCTCTTCTTCTCCTGCGCATCACTTCTCTTAGCTCCTTTTTCTTTCTCCTCCAACTGCTGGGCTCTCACTGACTCAACGTGGATTGATAGGAAATATCTTGCATCATTTCACTCTTTCTGTTTAATTAAAAAAATCTTTCTCTCCAAATATAAATTGAGCACAACTATTTCCATTTTGTAATTTATAAGATAGACCTAACACCCAGTCCATCATCTTTGTCAATCAAACAAAACCTCTGCCATCTATTCTATCTTAAAAGACTATAATAATTAACACCTGATTAATGTCTTGGCTTCAAATTATATGCCATCTGAAAACCATCTATATCAGTGTTCTCAATGTTAAACAGCTTGAACTGGCTATGAGACTACTAGTCTTCAACCCCATCAGAAATCCAGAGATTTTCAGTTGACTATTATGCATAGTGTGTTCTTTTTGGACAGTATTTGTCTGTAGATGAAATGAGGCAATTATTGCCTGGTGAATGTCAATCCACAACTGAAGCAACTACATTGATGCATACTTTCTTCTTTGAATCCGAGACAGGGAAGCTGTCAGGAACAAACTAGTCTCACCAATGAGAGTATAAATTGGATTAAATATCACATTCTGTGGATTTCTGATATTTTTGAAAACCAACTATCTATGAAATGTATTATGGACATACTAACTATCCTCAGGCATTTCTGATTAAAATCTTTAAAACACCCTACCAATAAACTCAGAGCCTTATATTTCTATTTGACCCTAAACTCACAGGCTTACACATCTCAAATCTGTTATAATAACAACAACAAAGAAGGACTGAGTCTAAGTCCTGTACTTTTAAATATTTAGTATCAACAGAATAAACTTATACCAATGAAAACTTTGATTATGAATCAAAATGTATTCTGTACCAAATAAGAACTTATGACTTGAACTTAGTAACAATTAAAAGGATTTTTACCAAATGAAATTATGCCTATACTGTCAATTCTGTCTCCTCCCTGTTTCAAATCTGACATTTTCTACATTCCATAGAAAGAAAACTTAATAGTAATAAAAATGCTCTCCAGCTCCAAATACCAGGGAACTTGATCAACACCTCATTGTAACTTCTTCAAGCTCAGTATGCGTATTGAGATATTAATAAGATGATGGGGGAAGGGTAGGGAAAATGTGTGAGTTGGTTGATCTCTTATTTCTGTATCTTGACTGGATCTAACTGAAGTCCAGTACCTCAGGACTTCAAGCATGTCAGTTCAGCATGTTTGATGAGGAGACGCAACCTGGCTCTATTTTCTGTAATATATAAATCATAAACAAAATTTTATTATCACAAAGATAGGTTTTCTGTTTGATATTCTGGAATTTAGTCCTCTGGTGGTTTCCTTAGGTCATTTCTCATTGAAATAGCTCTGAAAGATGTCCAGAGCCTAATCTCCCTTTCTAAAAACATAAAGACAAATCCTTTTCTCCAAATTACCATATCCTTGAGCCAATAACAAGAAAAAAACCTTCATCTCAATCTCTCTCTCAAAGGAGTAATATAAGCACAAAACTCAACACCATACCCATTATGAAAATCAATCCAGTCTAAAACAAATGAAATAAGCTAAGATACAATATGACCCTCTACTTAGGCATTTACTATATTGCCAAGCAGGAAAAGACACCAAAATTTCACGTGTAGGCCATGTTGAAAGGAGTATTAGCTTCCTGTACCTGGTAAACAAGCTATATCAAACTAAAAAGACTGTATGAGCCTCTGCTTAGGCTACTCTTATCTAGCCAAGGAGAAAAAAGACACCCAAAATTCCGTGTGTGGGTCATGGTAAAAGGAATATGAACTTCCTCTGGCTAGGTAAACAAGCTATAACATATTTTGCTTGACTCTCTACCCAGAGCAGCCATTCCGTTATACCTTTATACCATCTATCTGTTCAGCTCTCTACCCAAGCCACAGATTTTCAATAATTGATACCTGTGCTAAGCAGGCAATTGTTGTCACTTCAGTCTTTACTCTATAGTCAGTGACTACTTCTCTATCCTAGTTCAACTTAAAACAATCTAAAACCAGTGAAATGAACTATCTTTATTCTAACTTAGTATAATTGATTCAGCAGCACATCTATATCCACTTATAAGCTAATAAAAGCAGGATTAAACCCAGAAAGCCTGTGGTGCCCACTTTAGATAGAATTTGATTATCTTGCTAAAACTATTTTCCCCACTAGGGGTCCTCAGCATTCTCAGACTTTCTTTGTTTCAACTTAGGGGGCTTGAGTCACATGACCTGATTTTGGTACTCTAGTTACTCAACAACAACAACAAAATATTCAAAACTCTTAACCTTTAGACAAATAATCTCAGGTTTCTAATGGAAACAGGCCCCATGTTGTTTTGCCAAATTTAGGGGTAGTTATTTAATAAAGAGTTCTACCCCACCAGGTCTCTGCTCCAAGTATCCAGTAAAACATGACTCTTAAACTTGAATACTTAGCCAATATATTTATGTATATGAAACTCCTAATTACATAATGCCAATTTACAATGAAAACATTTTATACCAATATTTCTAACCCCTGAGAACTCCACAAACACATCTAAAGTGATCTGGATATCAGTTTCTCCTTCTCTCTGCTCTGCTCGTGGAGTCTCTGCCCAGATCTCTCTCTTCCTCCCACACTTCTCACTTCTCTTAGCTCCTCTTCCTCTCTCCTCCAATCAATGGCCTCTAACTGCCTCAATGTGAATGGATAGGAAATATCTAGCATCACGTTCCTACTTTCTCTTGTATTATATTCAGTATATCTCCTTTAATGTGGATGTTCTTGATCCTCTTGGACTTGAAATTTGCAAAATATGACAAATATAGATCTATTTTCATTTTCTACAATCTGGCTACCAGTTAGAGATGAGGAGCAATTGTTGAAAGTGCATTTTTATTTCCAGTGTATATTTTTGGTATCTTTCTCAAAGATCAAATGTCCATAAGTGCTTGGTTTTATTTCTGGTCTTCAATTCTATTCCATTGATCATCCTGTCTGTCTCTGTACCAATATAATTTAGTTTTTGTTTCTGTTGATCTGTAGTATAGCTTGAGGTCTTCCCTGATAAATTCTTTTATTTAGAATTCTTTTAGCTATCCTTTGTTTTTTGGTTTTCTATATTAATTTGAGAATTGTTCTTTACATGTCTTTAAAGAATTCTGTTGGTATTTTGATGGGGATTGCACTGATTCTATAGAATGATTTTGGTAGGATGGCTATTTTTACTATGTTATTCCTACCAATCAATGAGAAAGGATTTGTGTTTTTCTAAAAGTACCAACTGTTACTTTTCTTGATTCTTTGTATCATTCTCATTGTTTCTGTTTGGTTGATTTATGCATTGAGTTTGACAAATTCCTTCTGTCTACTCCTCTTTGGTATGTTTGCTTTTTTTGTTTTAGGGATATCAGGTGTGCTGTTAAATTACAAGTATAGGATGTCTCCAATTTTTTTAAGAGGGCTCTTACCACTTGAATTTTTTCTTGGCACTGCTTTCATTCTGGTCCATGAGTTTGGGTATGCTCTACCATAATTTCCATTGAATTCCATGATGTCTTTAGTTTCTTTCATTATTTTTTTGACCAAGTTTATCATTGAGTAGAGAGCTATTCAGTTTCTATAGATATGTGGGTTTCACTTGCTTTTGTTGTTATTAAAGTCTAGCATTATTCCATGGGGATCTGAAAGGCTGCATGGGATCATTTTAATTTTCTTGTATCTGTTGAGGCTTATTTTATGACATAATATATATTCTTTTGTTTTAGGGTGAAATGTTTCATGTGTGTGTGTGTGTGTGTGTGTGTGTGTGTGTGTGTGTTAAGTGTATTTGGTTTTTCACCTCTCTCTATATAACCTCTCTCTATATAACCTCTCTCTATATAACCTCTCTCTATATATAACCTCTCTATATATAACCTCTCTCTATATAACCCCTCTCTATATAACCTCTCTCTATATAACCTCTCTCTCTATAACCTCTCTCTATATAACCTCTCTCTATATAACCTCTCTCTATATAACCTCTCTCTCTCTCCATCTATATCTATATATCTATCTATATATATATATATCTATATATCTATATCTATCTATCTATCTATATATATATATATATATATATATAATAACATCCCTGTATCACTACTGCTTTCAGTCAGATTTCTGTAAACTTTTCTACATTTCAGATGATATTAGCTATAAGTTAATCATAGAGAACTTTTGGTATATCTGTGGATGTTGACTATAGTTCTACATCTGTAATACCTGAAGGGATATTGGATTTTCTGCATATATTGGGAAAAAACAACATGTTTTAAATCCATTTATTTAGCTTATTACATATCTTAGCTTTAATAACTTGAATAACCCTTGCATTTTAGGGCTAAAGACAAATTAGCATTGTGGATAATCGTTTTTAAGCAGGTCTGAGTTTTGCTTGCAGGTTTTTTTTTTTAATATTTTTGCATCTATGTTCCTCGTAGATATTAGCTTGTAGCCTTCTCTCCTTCATCACACTATTTCATGGTCTGAACATTACAGTGTTATAATCTTCATAAAATGAGGCTGAGAGTGCTAATTCTGCTTATATATTTTTTAAACAATTTGAGAGGTACTGTTCCTGTAACTTTATTAAAAGATGGTAGAATTTTATCAGTTTAAAAAATATTCCATTATAATATCTGTATTACTTTGATATCTTTGATCTGTGAGGTTATCAGACTGGATACTGGAGGAGTCAAGTTGGAAAAGAGAGTTAATGTGTTAAAGACAGAGGAGAAAGGAAATTTTCATGTTTTATAATAATCCTATTTCTTGCAGGATGGGATGATATTTGCAAGAATGCTAGATCATGTCAGAAGCATAGAGCTTGCTACAGCTCAAGCAGGATCTTTTATACTATGCACAGGCAAGATATATTCACTAGACATTACCTCTGTGATAAATTTAATTGTAATATGCATATGATTAATGACTCCACCTTTGTCAAAATTATTATTGTATATGATTCTTTATTTAAGTGATTCATAAATTACCCTGGTCAGTGGGATCTTCAGCCTAAATTTGAGTAGAGAACAGATAAATATAGAACAAGAGACATGAAGATGAGAGTAAGACAGGTAAGCTGATCAAGCTCCAAAGAAACTTTAGTTTTTACAGGCTTATAAGCAGTAAGCAATGAGGAAACTCAAAACTGTTCAGGGATGGAAAGTTCCCATGGTGAAACAGAGCATTCTGCCAAGCAGGATGTATTGTTCACACAAACATCTATTTTTCAAGCTAACTGCGTAACTACAAAGGGGTCAGCTGATTATTAAAAAACAATTCAATCCGTGAGAAATAGATGCTTGGCCCTGGGAGTGAATCATACATGTTGGCTCTTTGCAAAGCATCATTAATCTGAGAAGAGGAACAGAAGTAGTGGCACATGCCTCTATAGTACTGTGGAAGCAGATCCAGGAAGATTTCTGTGAATCTGAGGCCAGCCTGCTTTTGCTACAAAGCAAGTTTCTAGACAACAAAGAATGTTGCCAAGAGAACTCTGTCTTAAACACAAAGCAAAACAAAACAAGAACAAATGAGATGAAGAATTTATCTTAGTTAATTACTTTTGATTTCATATCCGTCCAATCATTTCATTGTTAATGTATATAACATTAAAGGCAGCAAAAATGTTCAGATACCTTCTTTCTTTTTTATTAGATATTTTATTTATTTACATTTCAAATGGTATCCACTTTCCTGGTTTCCCGTCCAAAAACAACCTATCCCATCCTCCTTTTCCCCACTCACCAACCAGCTCCCTCCCTCTACCCTGTCCTTGTATTCCACTAAATTGGGGAATCCAGCCTTCTCAGAACCAAGGACCTCTCATCTCTTTGATGACCAACAAGGCCATCCTCTGCTTGAGTGTTGTTTGTTCCATGAATTGTATCTTGGGTATTCCAAACTTCTGGGATAATATCCACCTATCAGTGAGTACCTGTATTTTTGTGACTGGGTTACATCATTTAGGATGAGATTTTCTAGTTCCATCCATTTGCCTAAGAATTTCATAATTAGTATTAACTGTTTTGGTACAGAATGGAGTATAAAGAGGAATTTTATATGAAGTAGGATTACTGTCAAGACTAGAACTTAGTATATTTTGTTATTGTCAAATTGTTTCTCTAATCAGAAAATAAAAATAATATTTTAAATAAAATTTTACTTACATTATTTCCCTCCATACTATATTTCTTTTATTGCAATAATGCTACAGCTGTGAAAATGTGATTAATAAATTCATAGCTATCATATGTGGGCTTGTTTGTGTATGCCTGTATTCCACAATAAGAAAGTGTAATATGATCAGTTGGTATAAATCTTTTCTGATGTGTATATTTAAATATTTTATAAGTTATAAAAAGTTCTTGAAGCTCACTTCAAAATAATAACAGTGCCTAATTTAATATAGAAATTCATCAAGAAAGACAAAACCATCAAACCAATTTTAGAGTTAATATCAGTCAAATTGACTTAACAGAATTTCTTAAAATATTACCTCAAAAGCCCATGTAATGTTAAGTTTTTGAGAAATCCATAACATTGTCTACTAAACAGCAGATATATTATGATGCAATGCATATAAGACTTAAAGTACACAATTGTGTTTTGTCATATATCATCTATCAATGTTTTGTCATATATCATGTATCAATAATTCATTGAAGAAATAAGACAGGAAAGTAAAATAACTGCAGAACTACATGAAATATAAAACAGTTTAGAAGAACTTTGATTAAATAAATATTTTATTAATTTAATCTTTGATTAAAAAATTCCTTTTCAAAGATGAAGTTTGTAACATAAATATCTTCATTTATGAATAAAAAAGATTTGTACTATAAACTCAAGATGAACATCAAGAATTTGGAGAAAGAATGAGAAAGTTTCAATGTCAGTGAAGGAAGTAAATAAGAGATAAAATTTATGAAAGAGAAATATATATATAGTATATATATATAGTATATAGTATATATATATATATACTAATATATATAGTATATATATAGAGAGAGAGATATATATATCAGTGTGAAAATGAACTGAGTCTTTGAAAATTATCTAAAAGTAAATTTCCCCTTTTTACCTGTAAATGGTTCCAGAGGAAAATTTACTAAATTTTAGGTGTTTGTAAAACATGGAAAATTGATGTTTTTGTAGTACATAATACTCTTTTATGCAATCATATTTTTCAACTTATTCAAAATACTCTTCATGATGTCTATGGCAACAACATTACAATCTGGAATCACTGTGTCTTTCTCATATGCCAATTTTCCATTAACACACATAGTTTCTTTTTCATGATAACCACTTTATTTTTAACTTCCCTTGATAAATAAGTCAAGGTTTAATTGCCTATAATCCCCAGGGATTCAGATGCTTGGACAAGATTGAACTACCTGGTAACAACAGTGAAACTTCTGATAAGGAGATTCACATGCCATAACCACTGGAATCTACAATCTATGTACTACATAGGAACTAGCCTACACCTTCCATCTCTAGACTATGCCATATTTGATGTCGTAAAACCCTTAAACATTTATGCCCAGTGTACATAGTGTCACCTCCTGTTTAATGATTGTGTCCCATCAAACGTTCCAGTTGAAAGAACAATTTTGCTCCTCTATGTCTGTTTAAATTATTTGCAGATTCCTTTCAACAATCCTGATAAAACATATGATGTGCAAACCTGAAAAGAATTCATGACACTGACCTTCCACTCTTTCTTTCCTGTGTGACCTCAATGTATTTACTGGTAACCATATTCCTCTTTCTTCTAAGAGAGATTTTGAAAAGTACTGAGAGCACAGCTGTTGACTGAGATTAATAGGGCTTAACAGAAAATTATCTTGCATACATCAGTGTATCTTGGCCCTATCAGTAAGTCAAAGTTTATTGTGATACTATATCAAGATAGGAAGTTTGATTAGATGAAAGGGAAGCTGATAAAATTATACAGAAAGTTGAAAAGATGGAAGTTTCTGAACAGATATAATGTAGACTCTTAGAGATTAGAAATATTAACCTAGACAACTATACCAAGCAATAAGTTCAGTTGCAAAAACAAATGATAAAGCCAAAGTGAAGATATACTTATCTGCAATTCAGCTTTAAAAAGGATGTTAGAAATAAGATTGCAAATTATATAGTTCAACAAAATTGAAGAAATCAAAAATTAATAACTCCAGACTAGCAAAAAAGGAAAACAAATATCCCCACTGTATATACAAACAGATAGAAAACAGCAGAGCACACAGTATATACAAGCATATAAACAAATAAAATTAATGTTCCACTTATCACTAATCATTGATCATTGGCATCGGGCAGCATTAGTGACCTCAATTCCCTAATAAAAAGTATACAGAACATTGAAAAACAGTATGAAGATTTCTGCTACATATAAGATTCACAATTTAAGGCCAAGAATTTATATTACTTCAGGATAAATAGAGGTAAAAATATGTTTCAAGAAAATGGATACCAAAAACAAGCTGATGTTGCAGTTTTAATATGTAACAAATGGGATATCAAGCAAAAAATAATCAGAAGAGATAAGGAAAGACTGCACATACTTATTAAAAGAAAAGTCATTTTACCCAACTTTATACAAGCAAAACTTCTATAGTGTTAATCATAAATTGTCCCCACACAGTAAGAATGGAACAGATTAGTATCCTATTCTTGCCAATAGTTAGGTCATTCAAGCAAAGTCTAAGCATAAACAGTCTGGAGCCAAGTAATGTTATAATCCAAATAGATACAGCATTTATTTATGGAACATTCTAACAAACACAAAAGAAGAGCAACACCTCATCAAAATTTCCCCAGAACTGACCAAATATTCAAACACAGAGGAAATTTTAACTGATGCAAAAAAAGAGAAAATAAATAAAAATCTGCTGCCTCCTATGTGACACCACTGATTAAAGCTGGATATCAATAAAAAAGGACACAACAGAAAGATTACAAAATCATGGAAATAAAACAGCCCTGGTGGAAAAAAGACTGTATTTTCAAGAAATGGTGCTGCTTCAGCTGGTAGTTAGCATGTAGAAGAATGCAAATTGTTCCATTATTATCCCCCTGTACAAAGATGAAATCTGAGTGGATCAAAAACCTCTACATGAAACCAGATATTCTGAAACTAATAGAAAAGAACATGGGGGAAGGTCCGCAAAAACATGGGTAGAGGGGAAGAGTTCCACAGCACAACATCAATAGCTTACACTCTAAGACATAGAATTGTCAAATAGGTCCTCATAAAATTGCAGTGCTCCTGTAAGATACTGTCAGTAGGATAAAACAGCAACCAATAGGTTGGTAAAAGATTTTTATATATCCCTCATCTGATAGAGGACTAATACCCAATATACACAAGCAACCCAAGAAGTTAGACTCCAGCGAAACAAATAAGCCTGTTAAAAATGGGGTACAGAGCTAAACAAAGAATTCTCAACTAAGGAATGTCTAAGAAACACCTGAAGAAATGTTTAAAATCCTTAGTCATCAAGGAAATGAAAATCAAAACAACCTTGATATTCCACCTCACAGCAGTCAGAACGGCTAAGATCAAAAACTCAGGTGACAGCAGATGCTGGTGAAGATGTGGAGAAAGAAGAATACTCTTCCATTGTTGGTGGGATTGCAAGCTGGTAAAACCACTATGGAAATCATTTTGGCAGTTCCTTAGACAATTGGACATAGTACTACCTGTGGACCTTGGTAAACCAGTCCTGGGCATATACCCAGAAGATGCTCCAACATGAAATAAGGACACATGCTCCACTAATAGCAGTATTATTTATAATAGCCAGCAGCTGGGAAGAACCCAGATGTCCCTCAACAGAAAATATGGTATATTAATACAATGGAGTACTACTCAGCTATTTAAAATAATGATTTCATAACATTGTTAGGCAAATGAATGGGACTAGAAAATATAATATTGAGTGAGGTAACCCAATCACAAAAGATCACACATGGTATGTACTCCCTGATAAATAGCTATTACCCCAGAATCTTGGAATAACTGAGTTAAAATTCATAAGCCACATGAAGGACAACCAAAGTGTGGATACTTTGGTCCTTCTTAGACAGGGTGCAAAATACCCACAGGAGTAAATACAGAGACAAAGCATGGAGCAGAGACTGATGAAAAGACCGTCCAAAAACTGCCTCACCTGGATATCTATCCCATATATAATTATCAAACCCAGACACTATTGTGGATGCCAACCAGTGCTTGCTGACTAGAGCCTAATATATCTGGTTCCAAAAATGCCCTTCCAGTGCCTGACTGGAAAATACAGAGGAAGATGCTCTCAGCCAACCAATGGAGGAACTAGAGAAAAGACCCAATTAGCTGAATGTGTTTACAGCCCCATAGAAGGAACAACAATATGAACCTACCAGTATCCCCAGATCTCTCAGAGACTTAACCACAAACCAAAGAGTACACATGGGGTGACCCATGGCTCTAGCCACACAGGTATCAGAGGATGGCCTTGTCTAACATTAGCAAAAGGAGAAGCCCATAGACCTGTGAATGCTCATTGCCCCTGGGCAAGGGAATGCCAGATAAAGGAAGCAGATGTGGTTGTTAATGAGCAGGGGGAGGGGAAATGGGATAGGGCTTTTTGGAGTTGAAACATGGAAAGGGGATCGCATTTAAAATGTAAATAAAGAGAATATCTAATAAAAACAAAAAACAAAACAACAAAACAAAACAAAACAAACAAAAAAAAACCCCATCAGTCCTGTTTGTCTAAAACATAGGTCAAAGTGGACATTCAAAGGAATTAACAAATTCCTACAATTGAATGGAATGTAAAAAAAAAACATATCATATCCAATGTAGGGGACACACAAAAAAGTGTTTTAACAGGAAAGTTCACAGAACTGAGTGAATACTTAAAAAATGTTAAAAAACATTTATTTTTGAAAAAAATCTATACTTTATTAACAATACAAATCAGCAGCATATATCACCTGAAAGGAAGTTGCAGTGAGGAAGCAGTTCATACCACAAGAAATCAAAGAATGAAACATTAAAATATTACTGGTAGCATACAACAGAGCCAGCATACAAAAATAATGTAATCACAATATGAAATAGTTGACATTTACAGTTGGATCCACCTGGTGTTCTTCCACAGCGATATAATTTTTCCTACACAATATGAACGTGCAAAGAGAAACTGGAGATCACCAACACTCCTTAGAACCAAAGCTAAGCTGGAGCACATAAGGAAGTGCAGAAAAAAGATATTCCACAAAAATTCGACAGTCAATTGTGTTTATTTCTCCCAGGTGGCTATAGATTCATAAAAGTTATCAGCTTGAGAAAGAGCACATGCTGTTTTAGGACTCAAGCTATTTTGAATTCTATCAAGGAGATGTCATATACTTCGACAAATTTATATCATTTGTGAAAAACACATGAGCATGTTAACAAACATTTAATAGCAAAATTTTTCAAATTTGCTTGAAAAGAATGCCACCAGGGAAACAATAGCCTGAGACATAGGCATTATTTTGCAATTTCTTCAACCCAAGACAAGATTGTTACAAAACTTCTGAAGAAAATGTGACTGTCTATTTTCCTTAAAACTGGCTGAGTTGGATCTATAGGGATTACGATCTATAGGGATCTATAGGTTTAGGGATTAATAGTGCTTTCTCCTCCTCAACATGGTCTCCCTTCTTCTCCCTGTATCCAGATACTATGGACTCTTCTAGCCTTTTTAGATACCTGTATGCATATGGCACATGTGTGCATGAACACACACACATACAAAATCAACTTTTAGAAATGCATATATGCTTGTACTTTGAAAAACAATTTTTATAAAATATCAATTGTTTTCTCCTAATATTATTAATACGATTATAAGATTTTTATTTTTTGATTTCTATATTCTTTTGTTATTGGCTCATGTATACTATAGCATTCCCTTATAATGAAAGACACTACACGGACTACGCAGATGCCTTAGAACTTGCGACATCTGGGTGCTCTTACAGAGAATCCTGAATCAATTCCTAGCTCCAAAATGGAAGTCTCCAGTAACTCTAGTTCTAAGGGATCAAATGCTTGCTTCAGAAATCCCTTGAGTCCAGATATTCACAGGCACAAAGTACTCACATATGTAAAATAAAAATTAAAAACAAACTTTAAAAGACACTGAAGATCACAGAATTCTGTCATATACCTCAAGGTAGTCAATCCTGAATCCTTGTAGCTGGTAATGACAGAACCAAATACCTCTGGAAGGGTTAACTGTAACACATAGAATTCCCAAAAAATGAAATGGAAACTTAAGAAAAATTCTGAAGTGCATATCTGAACTTATCACTTCTATCTTTATTATACTTTTAATCAAAAATGTAGGTGGGCTCTTTCTTGAGAGGAAATTTGTATTGACTGTTATGTTAACTCCTGCTCAAAATAAACATGGGTCCTTTCATTATTCATTTTGATATCTTGTTTTATTTCATCTCAGAATTTTATATTATTTTAATTTTGACAGTGCATATAATTTAGTATGTAATCATGTGCCTATACCAAATATTACTATTAAATTTGATTCAATCTTTGTTTTTAAATTTTTTTCACATTAGTGATAGTGAATATGCCACCCCAGACTAGCTCTAATCACTTTTGTATTAAAGAGTAAAATTACCTGGCATCTGATTGTGTCATACTTTCTTTTGGCTCTTGGAGTACAAAGATGCTTAATCTCTCTTTTAAGGCTTAATTTTATTTATTTTTTATAGGAAATATATTCATTAAATGTTTAAATCCTTACCGATCTAGTTTAGTTCCCCATTATTTTGTACTAACAGTAATCAATTTTCACTCCTTTCCAGCTGAGTCAATGTGAGTTACAATATCTACAATGTATTTCTGCATCAATTTTAGTAGTCATGTTTTATTGAGTTATAGTACTATAATAAGAGTTGTATGGGCTAGACATTATTTTTTTGAATTTTTTAAAATTTTATTAGATATATTTTTTATTTACATTTCAAACGATTTCCCCTTTTCTGGTCACATAAGGGGAAAGTCACATAAGCCCCCTTCCCTCCCTCTGTTCTCTCACCCATCCCTTCCCATTTCCCTGTTCTGGTTTTGTCTTATACTGCTACACTGAGTCTTACCAGAACAAGGGGCAATTCCTCCGTTCTTGTACATCATTTGATGTGTGGATTATGTTTTGGGTATTACAGTTTTCCAGGCTAATAGCCTCTTATTAGTGAGTGCATACCATGATTGATCTTTTGAGACTGGGTTATCTCACTTAGTATGATGTTCTCCAGCTCCATCCATTTGCCTAAGAATTTCAGGAATTCATTGTTTCTAATGGCTGAATAGTACTCCATTGTGTATATACCACTTTTTTGCATCCATTCTTCTGTTGAGGGATACCTGGGTTCTTTCCAGCTTCAGGCTATTATAAATAGGGCTGCTATGAACTTAGAGGAGTGGAGCATATACCCTTATTACATGCTGGGGAATCCTCTGGGTATATGCCCAGGAGTGGTATAGCAGGATCTTTCGGAAATGACATGCCCAGTTTTCTGAGGAACCGCCAGACTATTTCCAGAGTGGTTGTACCAATTTGCAACCCCACCAGTAGTGGAGGAGTGTTCTTCTTTCTCCACATCCTTGCCAACACCTGCTGTCTCCTGAGTTTTATTTTATTTTATTTTATTTTTGTATTTCTTTTTTTTTATTCGATATATTTTTTTATTCGATATATTTTTTATTTACATTTCAAATGATTTCCCCTTTTCTAGCCCCCCATTCCCCAAAAGTCCCATAAGCCCCCTTTTCTCCCCCTGTCCTCCCACCCACCCCTTCCCACTTCCCCGTTCTGGTTTTGCCCTATACTTCTTCACTGAGTCTTTCTAGAACAAGGGGCCTCTCCTCCTTTCTTCTTGTACCTCATTTGATGTATGGATTATGTTTGGGGTATTCCAGTTTTCTAGGTTAATATCCACTTATTAGTGAGTGCATACCATGAGTCACCTTTTGAGTCTGGGTTACTTCACTTAGTATGATGTTTTCTAGCTCCATCCATTTGCCTAAGAATTTCATGAATTCATTGTTTCTAATGGCTGAATAGTACTCCATTGTGTAGATATACCACATTTTTTGCATCCACTCTTCTGTTGAGGGATACCTGGGTTCTTTCCAGCATCTGGCAATTATAAATAGGGCTGCTATGAACATAGTAGAGCATGTATCCTTAGGGAAATGACCCCCTTCACAATAGCCACAAACAGTATAAAGTATCTTGGGGTGACTCTTACCAAACATGTGAAAGATCTTTACGACAAGAACTTCAAGACTCTGAAGAAGGAAATGGAAGAAGACCTCAAAAAATGGGAAAACCTCCCATGCTCATGGATCACCAGAATCAATATAGTTAAAATGGCCATTTTGCCAAAAGCAATATACAGATTCAATGCAATACCCATCAAAATCCCAACTCAATTCTTCACAGAGTTAGAAAAAGCAATTAACAAATTCATCTGGAATAACAAAAAACCCAGGATAGCTAAAACTATTCTCAGCAACAAAAGAAATTCTGGGGGAATCAGTATCCCTAACCTCAACCAATACTACAGAGCAATAGGGTTAAAAACTGCATGGTATTGGTACAGTGACAGGCAGGCAGATCAATGGAACAGGATTGAAGATCCAGAAATGAACCCACACACCTATGGCCACTTGATCCTCGACAAAGGGGCTGAAAACATCCAATGGAAAAAAGATAGCCTTTTCAACAAATGTCTCCTGAGTTTTTAATCTTAGCCATTCTGAATGGTGTAAGGTGAAATCTCAGGGTTGTTTTGATTTGCATTTCCCTAATGACTAATGAAGTTGAGCATTTTTTAAGATGTTTCTCCACCATCCGAAGTTCTTCAGGTGAGAATTCTTTGTTTAACTCTGTACCCCATTTTTAATGGGGTTATTTGGTTTTCTAGGGTCTAACTTCTTGAGTTCTTTATATATACTGGATATTAGCCCTCTATCTGATGTAGGATTGGTGAAGATCTTTTCCCAATTTGTTGGTTGCCGATTTGTCCTTTTGATGGTGTCCTTTGCTTTACAGAAACTTTGTAATTTTATGAGGTCCTATTTGTCAATTCTTGATCTTAGAGCATACGCTATTGGTGTTCTGTTCAGGAACTTTCCCCCTGTACCTATGTCCTCAAGGGTCTTCCCCAGTTTCATTTCTATTAGCTTCAGAGTGTCTGTCTTTATGTGGAGGTCCTTGATCCATTTGGATTTGAGTATAGTACAAGGAGACAAGGATGGATCAATTCACATTCTTCTGCATGCTGACCTCCAGTTGAACCAGCACAATCTCTTGAAAAGGCTATCTTTTTTCCATTGGATATTTTCAGCCCCTTTGTTGAGGATCAAGTGGCCATAGGTGTGTGGGTTCATTTCTGGATCCTCAATCCTGTTCCATTGATCTGCCTGCCTGTCATTGTACCAATACCATGCAGTTTTTAACACTATTGCTTGAGGTCAGGGATACTGATTCCCCCAGAATTTCTTTTATTTTTGATAATAGTTTTAGCTATCCTGGTTTTTTGTTATTCCAGATGAATTTGAGAATTGCTCTTTCTAACTCTATGAAGAATTGAGTTGGGATTCTGATGGGTATTGCGTTGAATCTGTATATTGCTTTTGGCAAAATGGCCATTTTAACTATATTAATCCTGCCGATCCATGAGCATGGGAGGTTTTTACATTTTTTGAGGTCTTCCTCTGTAAGAAAGAGAACTTCAGACCAATTTCCCTTATGAACATCGATGCAAAAATATTCAATAAAATTCTTGCCAACCGAACCCAAGAACACTTAAAAACGATCATCCACCATGATCAAGTAGGCTTTATTTTAGGGATGCAGGGTTGGTTCAATATACGGAAATCCATCAATGGTATCCACTACATAAAAAACCTCAAAGGAAAAAAACCACCTGGTCATTTCATTGAATGCTGAAAAAGCATTTGACAAAATTCAGCATCCTTTCATGCTTCAAGTCTTGGAAAGAATGGGAATTCAAGGCCCATACCAAAACATAGTAAAAGCAATATACAGCAAACCAGTAGCCAGCATCAAACTAAATGGAGAGAAACTTGAAGCAATCCCACTAAAATCAGGGAATAGACAGGGCTGCCCACTCTCTCCTTATCTTTTCAATATTGTACTTGAGGTACTAGCTTGGGCAATTAGACAACATAAGAAGGTCAAAGGAATACAAATTGGAAAGGAAGAAGTCAAACTTTCATTATTTGCAGATGATATGATAGTCTACCTAAGTGACCCAAAAAACTCCACTAGAGAACTTCTACATCTGATAAACAACTTCAGCAAAGTGGCAGGTTGTAAAATCAAATCAAGCAAATCAGTAGCCTTCCTATACTCAAAGGATAAGCAAGCTGAGAACGAAATTAGGGAAATGACACCCTTCACAATAGCCACAAACAGTATAAAGTATCTTGGGGTGACTCTTACCAAACATGTGAAAGATCTGTATGACAAGAGCTTCAAGACTCTGAAAATGGGCTAGACATTATTAAAGATACATAAAAAGAACCCAGGCATGAGTAAGAGCTACTCAGACATGAGAATAAAGTATGGAAGGAAAAATATCAATAGAGTGAGAGTCAGTGAACACCAAGACCTCAGGTGAGGAGGAAGTGAAATTTTTACACTATGATAAGGTTGGATTTTTCAGTCTTCCAATAAAGGCACACATTCAAATTTGTATTTGATGTCTTGAATATTTTTAAATAATTTTGAGCACTTTTTCCAAGTCACCAATATTAGCTCTTGAGATACTTGGCCTTTCTTTGGTTTAGTTAAGTGAAGCTTAGAATATAATCAAGGAGATACTGGTGTAGTACTGTGGTTTTAATATGTGATTGAGAATGAGAATACATAAGAAAACACTTCCTTTTACAAATAATTCATCAGTACAACTGAAACTCTTAATAAAAAAAGCAGAAATCACAGCCATAGAAGTAGATGATAAGAATGAAACACTTGGCTGAAAATTATTAAAATTGAGAAAAACAGAGAGATATATACAAGGAATCTATGAAAAAATTGAATCTGTAAGAAAATCAATAGGATAATCAAACCCTTATCCAAAGTAATTAAAAGTTTATTAAAGAATATGAAAACTAAAAAATTCAAAACAAAAAAATGGGAACTTAACAAAAGAAATCAAGGAAGTCCAAAGAATCATAAGATGCATGCTCTAAAATCTTCACAAATCAGAAAACAAAAAACAAATGGAAAATTTTCTCAATACATTCCTATTACCTAAGTTTGGTTAAGATCACACTAGTAATTTAAAGAGGCATATATCCTCTAACCACTAGTGAAATAGAAGTAGTTTCCTAACCAAAGCAAACAAATAATAGAACAAAATCAAGCAAACAATAACATAAGGGCTAAGAGCAGATGAATTTAATGTAGTATTCTACTAGAATTCTATAAATCATTCAAATCCCTCTACTCATATTTATCTTTTAAGCATAAGGAGATGGTAAAAAGTTGGTACAGAATACTAATAAAATTAGGTCCTCTAAAGTAGGATGAGCGAGGCTTATATGAACTCAGAACTTGACAAAACATACATAGTGTTGCACAGAACTTCACCATGTTCTCTGAATATATATTTTGGCTCCTTGATTAATGTCTTTAAGATATTATTGAGTGACCAAATGACTGGGTATTTGACACTTGTGCTCCTTTGCTTCCATTAGTATTTCTTGTCAAACTTCAATGTGATAGTTTTATCCTAAATGATCTCTCTCTCTCTCTTTCTCTCTCTCTTTCTCTCTCTCTTTCTCTCTCTCTCTCCCTCTCTCTCTATCTGTGTGTGTCTGTCTCTCTATCTATCTCTATCCATTTCTCTCTCTCTCATCTCTCTCAGCTTATTTATACATATACATATAAACATACACATATACATTTTAGAGTAAAAGATAACTAAAGAGCTGTCAATTGTACATGCTGGAAGAGGAAATGTTTGTTACTCTAATGGAATGACAATTGGTATATCAATCAAGCCAACATATGCTATGCTCAGCAATAGTTCACCATGTGCTTTTACTCTAGGAATATAAGGTACCTCATGTCCTTTTATACTATATAAATTACTCTTTGAGGTTAATCAGGTCTTTTTAGCATTCCATTTTCTTTGATTCTTTTTTTCACTTCCCACCATACACTCACACTCTACCATGATGTTCATGTTTGCCTTTATTGTCCCTTACTTCTCTTCTTATGTTATATTCTAACTCATACTAGGGGATAGCTCTGGAAAATGGCTCAGTATCTAATGCACATGCAGTTCCTGCAGATAGCACAGTTTAAGTTCTTAGTATCCACACATGCCTCAAAAACAAGTGGATTTTCCAACCTCTTTTCTAATATTCATGAGACATACAAACATGGAATCAAAAATAAATAAATCTATTTCATTAATATTTTAAAGCATCAAGGACATTATCAGGAATATCCTAAGCTCTGCTTATTATATAATATATGTTGACAACAACCATGAAATATAATTATAAGGTCATATCAATGAATTATATAGAGACCTGACAATTAGTACTTTCATCAATTTCAAATAGTCAATACTAGAATTATATTCCTTGTCATGCATTATAATCTATAACAATCCTTAAAAGAATACTAAAACTTATTTTTATATAAACTTTGTTATTAATATCATTTTTCTTTTTCAATTTAAATCTTAAATATCTATTTAAAGAACTTTAATTTTGAGTACTATATTTATGTTTCTGTCCCTACAACCTCGTCTATCTTATCAAACTCTCTCTCAAATTCACAAATTCTTTTTTTATTTTTCACATGTATATATTCCTTTATATATGTATGTTTATATAAATATACACACATATAGCTACAAAATATATATGTGTGTGTGTATGTGTTTGTGGTTATGTGTGTGTGTGTGTGTGTGTGTAACTGTACAAGAATTTCTAGTCATGACCCATTTCCCAAATAATGAAATAGAGGCTTACATTTATTAATTAGTACCTAGGATATAAGGTTTGTACCAAACTAGCTACTACCTCACATATATACTGTTTACATTAGTCAAAGTTCTACCACATGACAAGTTACCTCCTTCAATTTCATTTGTATAATTTTGGCTGCATCTCAGTCCATGGAAAAATATGCTTTTTAAAGGATCAATAGAAGCCATAGCCTCTGGTCAAGGATGGTCAATGATACCTCCACCATCTTTGAATTAAAAACTTCTTTGCTTGTTAATATATCTGAGTTATAATGTCATTATCTTATACTTAAAATGCATTCATATGTGTTTTGAAAACAATGAATTTCATTAAATTTAAAAACATTGTGTAAGTATATTAATTTCATAGGTTATTATTGAACAAAGATAATATTTACTAGATATATTTTTCAGAATTTGCAATATTTGGCAAGGTTTAACCTAACAATAGGACTATTAATATAACATAATTCTATTGGGCTTAATCATGTATTAAGATAGAAAGATGACTACAGCTTTGTTTAACTATAGTGTTACAGAATCCTACCACATAATTTCCTTAAGGCTTCTTTCATGTCGTTGTTCCCTGACACTATAACAAATGGCTTCAGCATCTGAGGGACCACAGTGATTGCAGTGCCTTCAGTATACAGTACTGAATACTGAAGGCACTGCAGTCTTTATATCTGAGTGACACTGCAAAGCTAATATAGACTCTTATCACTGAGCCATAAAACAGGGAAACAACTGACAAGTGAAACCCACAAGTAGAGAGGGCCTTGCAACTCCCTCTTATTGAGGACTTTTTCAAAACTGGATAGACAATTTGAACATAAAATAAAATAATGCCCCAAATGGAAGTCCACCAAATATGAAAGTTGCCAAGGATATCACTGTTATTGATGAGAATGTCAGAACATGACAGCTTAATTATATTAGCAAGTTCACAGAAGAAGTTGGGGATCTTCAAATATGTGCAGAAGTATAGTCACAATACCAACAGACTGTGTAACAGGGCATCTACCATACCACTGAGCATGGAGAACAAAGTTTGTAGAGTACAGATGCTTGGATTCATTATTACTGTGTATCTAAGTGGATGGCAAAATGCCACATAGCAATCATAAGTCATTACTGCAGGAAGAAAATTTTCCACTCCACTAAGAAAAACAAAAATTACCTGTGTAAGGCAGTCTGTGTAATTGATGGCATTGTTCTCTCTTTAGATGTTCACCAGTAGATTAGGGACTGTGCTGGTGATGAAGCAGATGTCAGTGAGGGATAGTTTAGAGAGAAAGAAGTATATTGGGCTATGGAGGTGGGAGTAAAGGCTGACAGACAAGCTAATGATGAGGTTTTATAGCACTGTGATCAGGTACATGAAGAGGACGATTCTAAACAGGATTAGCTGCAGTTGTGCATCAGCTGTCAACCCCGAAAGAAATAATTCTGAAACAAATTTTTGATTTCTATACTCTGTATTCCTGATGAATATGAGTAGAAGTAGTGAAAGCAATAGTAACATAACTTAATACTATGTTATTATACTATGCTAAAACCTTTAGAGATGGGGATACACAATATACCTACTTCGAGAGTGTTTATAAAATGTTGCTTTTATAGTTACTCTTTTGATATATTTATTTTTGTATATTGTGAAATCAACTGAATAAGGAAGTGTGTTTCTGATTATCCATCATTACTATTTCTATTTTACATAAATGATAAAATACACTGATTTTCTCAATCATCTCTACTTTATCCACTCTGATGAACTACAACCTTTATTATTATTCCTTAATACAAATGTTCATCAACACATTATAATATCAGTTTTCACTTTAAGTTTTCAGAATTCCGAGAATGAAATACAAAAGAACACTATATATTTTGAAACTGAAGCATATGAGAAAGAGTTTTGTACTTTGGTGAAGAGATAATAGAGACAAGAGTCGGAGAAAACCTGTGAGAGTTAAAGTATATTGGTAAGTTAGCAAAATATACAGCATTGCAAAAGAACAAATGTAATCGGTATAAAATCAGAAACATGATTAGAAAATATATTGAATAAAAAAAGAAAGTGTTATTTATGATGCAAAAAGTATTCACTGAGTCAGACTCAAAACCACTATGCATGTTTTATTTGAAAATTATGAATAACACAAAGCTTTATAGGTCAGTAAATTTGAATCAAGGATGATAAACAAATACAACCCACTTTTGGAAAAATACAATACTGTTCAACATAAGGAAAACTTTATAACATTTTTCTATTGGGTGAATTCCAGGTCATCCTAAAACAGCTTTGCATCTCTAGTTTCCAGGATAAAAGATGCAAAAAGTATGGAATTTCTATAGCTGTGAGTTTTAGGGACAGTTTACATCATGAATTTATATTAGTATGAGAACACTGGACATGAAACAAAATGTGGAAATATCAGTGTTGTATGCAATATGTAAAACTAAATTAATAGTAAAATTGTATACACACATATATTACACTCACAAAAGTTATTGAATGTTTTATCTTCCATTTTCAATCTAGGTATTTTATTAATTAGATCAGTAACAGTACTGTATAGTCAGTTTTGATTACATTTCAGTATGGCTGAATATTATATGTGTGTGTGTGTGTGTGTGTGTGTGTGTGTGTGTGTGTATTATATATGTTATATATGTTATGATCGCTGTGATGTAGTGGTAGAGAATAGTCAAATCATTTGGTATTTGGTGGACATAGAATATCTATTGTTAGGAAGGGGAACTCCTCTGTGTGAGCCCTTGAGTTTATTGCCAAGCATATTAGCACTTAGAGCATATTTAAAATATGTTTTATGAGTGCCACTAACCTCTTGAGTCAGATTGTAAGCTCAGAGGATTTATAAACAGCTCTGATGTCCCTAGAGAATGAATATGCAAACAATCTCATTATATATACTTTGGTACTATGTTGTTAACCACAGAAATGCATAAATACATGGAGATCTATACTCTAGAGGGTGCCTCAATACCAACTGCAGGTTTTTTTTTTTTTTTTCCTTCTGGAGGTCAAGTCTAACTATATCATTTTTGCTTTCTGTTTCTCTGTAACCAGACCCAGTTTGTGAACACATATATACAACTATTCACTGGATGAATTCCACTCTAATCTTTGTTTTGAAGAATGGCATCTTTACCACCCAGTTCTTCTTTTGGATCTAGAGGTATAGGCATATTTTAACTTTGTTTTCTTTAGTTTTTACACTTATGGGAATTATATACATGAGCACTTTAATTAAAATATCCCACCCCTCCAAATTCTAATATGTGAACACAGTGACTCTCAAATTTATGACCTTCTCTAATTTTTAAATGTTGTTTATATGAAATGTATTATAAATTTATATATTGAAAAATTTTAATGTGATTAGAAAACTCTATTACATGAATAGTTATAATTATACTCACAAAAGTTATTGAATGTTTTATCCTCCATCTTCAGTCTGTATGTTTTAGTAATTAGATCAGTAACAGTACTGTATAGTCAGTTTTGATTACAAATTTTCAGTATGACTCAAAATAAAAATATAAAGAAGTGTTATAAAATCAATAAGGTTGTAAATTACTATATACATAGCATTTCAATAAAACTTTAAGCTTCATAATCACTTTTTTACTCACTTTTCAAGGTTTTGTCCTAGAATTTCACTACTATATTTTCATACCATCTCTCCATAATATATTGAATGATTACTCTTGATATTTTGTTGAACTTTTCAGAAATTACATTGGCACATGTTAAGCACTTAACGTATATTCTAGCATCAAAAAAGTTTTTCAGAAATTTCAGTCTATGGACAACTGATTGAAGTGCATTTTGACAACAGTGTTAGAACAGTATTATAGAGAGCTACATGTCAACTAGAAGCATTTAAACATCTAAAATATCTATACAAGGAAATATTTTTAAGCAGGAGGAGTAGGAAAGCATTTACGAGTATGTGCTGATTTTGCAGAAGAATTTTCATTTATTTGAGTTATTAAAACATGTATCTTGAGTCTGACAACCACCTGAAAAGGCTTGATGCCCTACTTTAAGGGAATGACAGGATGAGAAAGCATAACTGGGTGAGATGGTGAGTAGGGGGAGGGGTTATGTGATAAGGGGGTTTTGGAGGGGATGCCAGGAATGGGATAACATAAAGAAAACACCTAGTAAAGAGTAAAAAAAAAAAGACAAAAACCCAGTAATTCATCAACCAAAACTTATAACTATATATCTGAAATGAAAGGGCTTAGATGGCTTTGCCCTCCTCGCTTTTCTGAATTTACCACACTCTATGTCTTGAGTTGATTTCACTTGCTGCTTGCAAGTCTTCTTGGCATATGTCTCTAGGCTCTGTAAACTTCAACATCTCTGGTTATGCAATGAAATCTAGCCTTAATTTTGATATCCTTGAACAATGGACTTTCAATACTTCTTTGCATAAACTCTCCTGTCACATGCATGCCCTCCTCAGATCTCTGATCAACTGGAGAGAAAGGTTCCACAGTGCCTTTCATTTATGATTCTAAAATCAGAACCTCTATCTAAGAGTTTTATTGCCTTATGTTATTGTTTCTAGAATAATGACTCTGAACCTTAATTATTTATGAATAACTGGCTAAGCCACAATGTTTGGCTAATTTCCCAACTAGATAGCAACTTATATAACTCATTTATTCTAACCTTGAGTTCAGCTTCATGGCTGGTTGTCTCCCATCAATTTGCTATGTCTAACTCCTCCAAGTCCAAGGTGAAATCTCCCACCTCTGACTCATTCTCAGAATTCTATCTCTCACTATTGGATTTCCTAAATTCTGTTTCCTGCATCAGCTAATAGACCACCATTGTAGTAATTATAGATGAATTACTACAATGAATAGTGAATAAGAAAGTGAATAAGATGTACTCTCTACATTGCAACCTTTTAATACAATAGCAAGCTCTTTCTCTATCATCAATAAAACATAGAAAATAAGAAAATTAGGAAATCATATATGAATTACATTCACTGTTGGAGACATCCCACATTATGCTTGAGATGCCTGGAACCCTGATGACAAGGAATAAACAGCTTCTGGGGGGTACAACGCTTTAGATTGTGAGGCACCGCCCTCTTGTGGACCCAGTAAGGGTAATGAGAGGTCCTAAGACCTGCTTCTTTGGCACAAGTAAATCATGATATCATTTTTCCAAATATTCTTAGTAGTTATCATTCTTTTTATCTATTTACTATTCCTTTTCTTTCATTCTTCTTAGATTACAGTGGTGCTTGGTGATCTGGCAAGACTTTCTAGGAGCCTGTTTGATATCCAGAAATTAGATGTTACCAGTAATATTAAAGTGAAGGCTGTTCATGAATTCAAAATTAATGTATGTTACAGTCACTCACTCTGTGTGGAAATGACAAGAACCTAGATCCACAAGAAGGGAATACTTCTGAAGCTGTTCCCCTTCCCCCAGTCTTTTTATTTTATTTTTCTTGTTTTTTTTTTTTTTGAATTTTATACAGGATTTCTCTATATAGCTCTGACTGTCTTGGAACTCACTCTGTAGACATGGTTGGCCTCTAACTCAGAAATCTATCTGCTTTTGCCTCCCAAATATTAGGATTAAAGACATGTGTCACCACTGTCCAGCTGTTCCCAAGTCTTATTCTTAATTCTATATAATAATAACAGGATAATTTTAGTATAAAATTGAGCACAGGATAATTTACAGATGTTTTCCAGAAAATTAGAAATGGCTTCCTTGGGTTTCAGAATATGGTGGCAGCTCTGTAGGAATTCTTGATACAGTTTAGGTGAGAATATTTTTATAGACCAACAGATGGAGTCCAAAACTTATAAGATTGCAGGGTCAGCAGTATGATATTTTGCCCTTTTATGAAATTGTATTGTCTCACATATGTCTAAAAGATACTGATTTATTTGAATCACTATAGAATCGGTGTCCCTTTCACTATATTAGGAAAAATAAAATTATTTTCTTTAATAATCCGAAGTCACTTAGTTTTTGGGCTTTTTTTAAAAGTTATTGCAAGCCCCTTGCCAATGCTTACTTTATGCCCACATTACATCATTTCAGCATTCACAAAAGGTTCTTCAAATTTTTGCTGGAATAATTTCTGCTAATTGACTGACTCTTATTTTTCCTTTAGAATCAATTCAGAAACCATTTCAACATAGGTCCTATTTTTTTTATTTGAACCCTTCCAGCTGGCCCCTTCTGCTGGAGCACATCTCTAGCTAGTCTGATCCCCTGAAGACACCACAGTCTGAAAGTATCCCAGGAGTTCTCCTGCACACAGGGTAACTGGTACATTCCCAATGTCCAACAGCAATGACTGAGAGTCCAGTGGAGTTGGGACTCACTACTCTCCCAAACTACTCTGCAAATCCATTACCCTTCCAGACAGTACCATCTGCCAATGACTAGTGTGCTACCCTGAAGACACCACAGCCTGAAGGCATCCCAAGAATTCCTCTACATCCAGGGCAACTGGGCAACTGACCCAATAGTCAGAAAGCCTTTCTGAAATTTTATTCCACACAGGTAAACAGACTGAACTGTATGAAAGCATAATTGGAGAACAGGTACACACAGGACAAGAGCTTAACAGTTCCTCTGAAGACTCAACAGTCTAAAAGCCATATAAGAAGCAGCCAGCACAACAAAGGAGCAGCTTCTCTGACCCTCAGAGGGCCCCAAAATCTGAAGATCTTCCAGAAAGCTTTCCAGAAGAGCCATTGAGGCTAAGGGCAACAAGCATACATAACCAGCATGCATAATCCTCCTAACACACCATAGCTGGAAGGCTCAACAGGAGATATGCTACAGGTAGGGTCAAAGGACTACAAGAAGACCTAAACCAACCCAGAGACAAAAAAAAGGCAGGCTACAGACAGAGATAACCAGACCAAGAAACACCCCAGAAAACAAGATGGCCAGAGTTAAACCCAGGACGATAAGCAACAGAAGCTCATATGTTTTCACATCATCAGAATGCAGGTTGCTCACCACAGCAAGCCTGCTTACACCAACACACTGGAAAATAGGGATGTTGACCAAAAATCCTATCTTATAAAGACACTAGAGTACTTTAAAGAGGATTTTAATGACTCACTGAAAGAAATAAAGTTAAACACAAGTAAACAATTAGAAATCCCTAAAGATGAAATAAATAAATCCTGAAAGAAATACAGAAAACACAATCAAACAGGTAAAGGAATTGTGCAAAGTGGTCCAAGTCCTAAAAGTAGAAGGAAAAAAAAAAAAGAGGCGTAAAACCTAAGGAATGGAAAACCTAGGAAAGAGGACAGGAATGGATATAATCAACACCAACAGAATATAAGAGATAGAAGGATAATCTCAGTTGCAGAAGATACCTCAGAAGAGATTGACACAACTGTCAAAGAAAATTCATAACATAAAAATCTCATAACCCAAATCATCCTGGAAAACAAGGACACAATGAAAAGGCCAAATCTAAGAACAATAGGAATAGAGAAGAATAAAGATCCCTGCTCAAAGAACCTGAAAACATCTTTAAAAATCATAGAAGAAAATCTTCCCAACCTAAAGAAGAAATGCCCATGAATGTAGAAGAAGCCTATAGAGCACCAAATAAATGGGACCAGAAAAAAATCCTCTTGTCACATAATAATCAAAATACTGAATGTACAGAATAAATAAATAATATTAAAACCTACAAGGGGAAAGGGCCAAATAACATATAAAGGCAAATCTATCAGAATTACACTAGACTTCTCAACAAAGACACTAAAACTCAGAAGAGCCTGGACAAAGATCATTCACACTGTAATAGACCACAAATGCCATCCTAGGCTACTATACCCAGCAAAATTCTGAATAAATACAGAAGGAGAAACCACAATATCACAGGACAAACCAAAATTCAAACAGTATCTCTCTACAAATCCAGCCCTATAGCAGATTGTAGAAGGAAAACTCCAACAAGGAAACAAAAAGAAAAAAAACAAAAAGCAGCCCAACAGTGATGGCACATGCTTTTAATCCCAGCACTTGGGATGCAGAGGCAGGCAGATTTCTGAGTTCGAGGCCAGCCTGGTCTACAGAGTGAGTTCCAGGAGAGCCAGGGCTACACAGAGAACCCCTGTCTTGAAAAAACAAACAAACAAACAAACAAAAACAAAAAAATAAAAACAAAAACAAAAAACAAAAAACCCCATCCAACTAACCAAACAAACAAACAAAAAAACAAAAAGCCAAAAAAACCCAAGATATTAATCATCTCGCAACAAAGCCAATAGGAAAGAAACACATGCACATAATGCCCCTACAAAAACAAACATAACTGTAACTAACAATTATCTGTCTTTAATATCTCTCAATATAAATGGACTCAACTCACCTATCAAAAGACATTAGCTAACAGACAGGAAAAGCAAAGAGGATCCAGCATTTTGCTACATACAAGAACCACAACTTAATAACACAGACGTATACTACCTCAGAGTAAAAGGTGGGAAAAATCGCTTCCAAGGACATGGGTCCAAGAAAAAAGCTAGACTTGCCATCCTAATATCAAATAAAATAGACATTCAACCAAAAGTTATCAAGTAAGTAGAGAAAGGACACTTCATATTCACCAAGGGAAAAATTAATCAGAGAAAGTCTTAATTTTGAACATCTATGTCCCAAATACAAAGGCACCTACAATCATAAAACACATTATTAAAGATCAAATCATGCATTGAACCTACACATAATAATAGTGGGAGACTTCAATAACCCCTTCTTATTAATGGGTAGGTCCTAGAAACAGAAACTAAACACACACACACACACACACACACACACACACACACACACACTAATAGAAGTTAAGAACCAAATGGATTTAACAGATATCTACACAATGTTTCACCCTAAACAAAAGAATAGATCTTCTTTGCATCACTTCATTTTACCTTCTCCAAAACTGTCCATATAATAAGTCACAACAAAGTCTTAACCAATACAAGAAGATTGAAATAATCCTATGCATCCTATCAGATCACCATGGCACAAGATTGGTTTTATTTTCTTTCTTTTTTTATTATTTTCTAAATTCTTTATTTACATTCCAAATGCTTTCTCCTTTCCCGGTTCCCCTCTCCCCATATATCCCATAAGCCTTCTCTCCACCCATTCTCCAATCAACCCCCCTCCTTTTTCTCTGTCCTGGTACTCCCCTACAATGCTGGATCAGGCCTTTTCAGGATTACGGCCCTCTCCTTACTTCTTCAAAGGAGTCATTTGATATGCTTCTTATGTCTTGGGTATTCAGAGCTTCTGGGCTAATTAATATCCACTTATCAGTGATTGCATTCCATGTGCATTCTTTTGTGATTGGGTTACCTCACTTAGGATGATATTTTCCAGTTCCAACCATTTGCCTAAAAGTTTCATAAATTCATTGTTTTTAATTGCTGAGTAGTATTCCATTGTGTAAATATACCACATCTCCTGTATCCGTTCCTCCATCGAGGGACATCTGGGTTCTTTCCAGCTTCTGGCTATTATAAATAAGGCTGCTATGAACATAGTGGAGCATGTGTCCTTATTGCATACCAGGGAATCCTCTGGGTATATGCCCAGGAGAGGTATAGCAGGGTCCTTCAGAAGTGTCATATTCAATTTCCTGAGGAACCTCCAGACCGATTTCCATAGTGGTTGTACCATCTTGCAACCCCACCAGCAGTAAAGGAGGGTTCCTCTTTCTCCACATCCTTGTCAACACCTGCTGTCTCCTGAATTTTTAATCTTAGCCATTCTGACAGGTTTGAGGTGAACTCTCAGGGTTGTTTTGATTTGCATTTCCCTAATGACTAATGATGTTGAGCATTTTTTTAAGGTGCTTCTCAGCTGGTTTTCAATAACAATGTAAACAAGAGAATACCCACATATCCATGAAAATTGATCAAGTCACTACTCAATGATTACTTGGTCAGGGAAGAAATAAAGGAAGAAATTAAAGAGTTCGTAGAATTCAATGAAAATGATAATACAACATAAACAAACTTATGTGACACAGGGAATGAAGTGATAAGAGGAAGATTCATAACACATAGCTCCCTGGTAAAGAAAATCGGAGAGATCCTACACTAGCAACTTAATAGCACAACTGAGTCCTCTACAAAAAAAGAAGCAAACACTCTCAAGAGAAGTAGACCCCAGGAAATAGTCAAGCTCAGTGCAGAAATCAACCAAATAGAAGCAAAGAGAATGACACAAAGGATCAACAAAACCAAAAGCTGTTTCTTTGAGATAATCAACAATGTGAATAAATCCCTAGACAAAGTAATTAAAGGAGTTAAAGGCAGTATCTAAATGAACAAAATCCGTAATGAAAAGGGAGACATAACAGAAATTGAGGAAACTCAAAAAATCATCAGATCCTATTACAAATGTTTATACTCAACAAAACTGGAAAATCTAAAATGGATTGTTTTCTAGATAGATATCATATACCAAAGTTAAATGAAGTGTAGACAAACTACCTAAACAGGTCCATAGGCCATAATGAATTAGAAGTCGTTAAAAACATCCCAGTTATAGTACTCCATTGTGTAGATATACCACATTTTTTGCATTTACTCTTCTGTTGAGGGATATCTGGGTTCTTTCCAACACCTGGCAATTATAAATAGGGCTGCTATGAACATAGTAGAGCATGTATCCTTATTACATGGTGGGGAATCCTCTGGGTATATGCCCAGGAGTGGTATAGCAGGATCTTCTGGAAGTGAGGTGCCCAGTTTTCGGAGGAACTGCCAGACTGATTTCCAGAGTGGTTGTACCAATTTGCAACCCCACCAGCAGTGGAGGAGTGTTCCTCTTTCTCCACACCCTCTCCAACACCTGCTATCTCCTGAATTTTTAATCTTAGCCATTCTGACTGGTGTAAGGTGAAATCTCAGGGTTGTTTTGATTTGCATTTCCTTAATGACTAATGATTTTGAGCATTTTTTAAGATGCTTCTCCGCCATCCGAAGTTCTTCAGGTGAGAATTCTTTGTTTAACTCTGTACTCCATTTTTTAATAGGGTTGTTTGGTTTTAATCCACACATCAAATGAGGTACAAGAAGAAAGGAAGAGTGGCCCCTTGTTCTGGAAAGACTCAATGAAGCAGTATTCAGCAAAACCAGAACAGGGAAGTGGGAAGGGGTGGGTGGGAGGACAGGGGGAGAGAAGGGGGCTTACGGGACTTTTTGGGAGTGGGGGGCTAGGAAAGGGGAAATCATTTGAAATGTAAATAAAAAATATATCGAATAAAAAATAGATTCAAAAACAAAAACAAAAAAAAACAAAAAAACAAACAAACAAACAAACAAAAATACATCCCAGTTAAAAGTTTCCCAGGGCCACATGGCTTTAGTGGTCTTGGTCATGTGTGTGAGGATTATATCTGATTTTCAAAGAATACCTGAAACCAATATTCCTCAAATTATCCTATAGAACAGAAACAGAAGGAACACTACCTAATATATTCTATAAAACCACATTTACTCTGATATCTAAACCACAGAAGAGTGCCAGAAAAAGGAGACCTCAGACCAATTTTGCTTATAAATATCAGTGCCAAAATAATAAAATTCTTACAAACTGAATCCAAGAATATATGCATATCATCATTCACTATGATCAACTAGACTCTATTGCAAAGGTACAAGATTGGTTCAATATATGAAAATACATTAAAATATCCACTGTATAAAGAAACTCAATGAATAAAACCACATGATGATCTCTTTAGATACTGAAAAAGCATTTGACAAAATACAACACCTGTTCATGTTAAAAAATATTGGAGAGATAAGGAATTCAAGGCCCATATCTAAACTTAATAAACTATTTTACTTCAAACAAATAACCAATATCAAATTAAATGCAGAGATACTTCAAGCAATCCCACCAAAATCAGGGACAAGACAAGGATGACTATTTGCTACATATCTATTTACTATAGTACTAGAAATTCTAGGTAGAGAAATAACACAACAATAAGAGATCAAGAGGATACAAATTGGCAAAGAAGAATAAAGCTATCACTCTTTGCAGATGATCTGATAATATACATAAGCCACCCCATAAATTCTACCAGAGAATTTCTATAGCTAATAAACAACTTCAACAAAATGGCTGAATATGAAATTAACACAAATAAATCAGTAGTCTTCCTTTATATAAATGGTAAACAAGCTGCGAAACAAATTAGAGAAACAACATCCTTAACAGAAGTTACAAATAAGATATCTTGGGGTAACTCTAACCAAATAAGCAAAAGTTCTGTCTGACAATAAGTTCAAGTTTCTCAAGAAAGAAATTGAAGTAGATCTCAGAATATGGAGAGAACAACCATGCTTGTAGATTGGCAAGATTAATATATTAAAAATGGCCATCATACCAAAAGTAATATATAGATTCAATGCTATTCCCATCAAAATCCCAACATAACTCTTCAAAGACATGGAAGAAGCAATTCCTAAATTCATCTGGAAATTCCCAGGTGAAAAGCACTTACATTTACTACACAGGGAAAAAATAAATAAATAAATAAATAAATAAATAAATAAATACCTTGTATATTTGCCAAGTGAGTCTTGCCCAGACACACTACAGCACCCTGGACAGTGCTGCTCCATTAGGGCAGCTGAAAGAGCTTGGCTTTCACAGAAGATCAAAGGGCAACCCATACTTCATAGACCAGGCATAGCATAGTAGTTTCTGCTCCTGCTCCCAGGAGTGACTTTATTCAAAAGATTGCACTGTTTTGGAGAAGAACCAGAACAATCGCTAGGCTTGGCACATGTGTTTCTGTGGGTATGAAGCGATTCCTGCCCTGTGCGTAGCTCCCCTCCCAACCTGCCACTGCAGAGGCTGCATTTCTACTTACAGATGGGACAAGCATCATGGCTATGAGCTATCTCAGCTCGTATGTTCCAGAGCTTCACAGCAGTGTTTATCAGAATTTCCCTGGGATGCCACTTCTTACCTTTAAGAATTGCTGGTACGTATCTGGGAGAGACTGGCTTCTAATGACACACAACTCCCAGGTAAACCCCATGGGTATAAGGAATAAACTGTTTTCTCCCTGTAACTAAAAAGGCTGGATGGGACAAATGACTACAATATACTAAGCTAAACAGCAGAGAGAGAAAAAAATAACAAAGACAAACAGATGTTTTCTGAGGCTGCCAAATTTCTGATTATGTAAGAATTGTTTGAAATTATGTTTTATACCAAAAAGAGAAAGGACATTATATGAGAATACATAAGTATAAATTAAAATTAATAAATTTAAAGAAATAATATATATAACAATGAAAGGCACAGTAAAACACATTGTGTAGTCTCTATATTATGCCATTTTGTATCTTGTAAGGACTGGAACAAATAAGATAAATGATCTACACTGGTAATCCTAGTTTTAATATAGATAGCTAAAATGAGTTCTCAAAGCCAGGGGTGAGCTTTAGAGATACAAAGAAAAATGAGAAAAATGAAAATATAGACAAACCTTAGAAGACAAATGGAGGGAAATCATTTGAAATGTAAATAAAAATAAATCAATAATAAAATTCAGCCTTAAAAAAAAGATAAATGGATAGTTTTAAAGTAAAATGAGGAATGTACTAAGATAAAAGAGATGGATGAAAGAAATTGTAAAAAAAAATGGATAAAAGTCTTAGAATCAAAATTAGGAAAAATTATACTTGAATATAAAGAATATACTAAGATGGTAGAGATAAAGGGAGAAAAATAAAATTTGGAGAAAACCCTTAGAACAGAATATAGATTAAAATATAAATAAAATTTAAATTCAGGAAAGGGTTGATAGAAAACCAATCTTAGCATATCCAGTTAGTGTACAATAGGTGCCAGCAGACACTGGAAAAGAACAGGATTTGAAAATTTTGTGTGACAGCCTATTTTCATACTTGTGTTGAAAATATCTAAAGAAATTGTCACCTCTTACATATGTGTTTAGCATATGTGAAACATAAGTTTATTTTTGGGACAATTCAAAATAGAATACCTCCCTCACGCAAGACTGGAAATATGTGACAAGAGCAATATTAGAAGCTGGTCCACCATTACAATGAGGTTCATGGTGAATAAGAAGATGACAAGGAGATAAAACATAGAAATAGGATCAAAGCTATCAATACATTTCAATATCAGCTACTAGGTTAGTGTCCAGTTGAATGCCATATATGACTAAGTAACTTTGACATTATATTGCAAGGCTGCTCTAAGTGCCTGAAACAAGGGTAAAGAAACAGGAAAAAAGATTGTACCATTTGCTCAGACAATGCAAGATCAAAAAGAAATAATCAATCTCTGTTTAGGAAGATTTACATCAGCTGTAGATAGGAGGGTATCATATCCACAAATTAGAAAATCACTATGTGAATGTATAAATTTTGAATATGCTAATGCTGAATCGAAAAGGGTGATTAGTCCCTTAAACACAAGGTAGCACGTGTTGATGAATAGAACAGAAATATAGTTGGCATTGGATCTCATTCACATAATATGATTTTATTGGGTGAATTAGGTAAATAGAGTTTTGAGAAATCCAAAATGCATTTTTTTTAATTGTGGTGAGCAATGTCATAGGAGCTAGAGAAAGAAACCAAGGGGCTGAAGGGGTTATAGCTCCATAGGAGGAACAACAATATGAGTCAACAACCACCCTTAGAGCTCCTAGGTACTTAACCATGAACCAAAGAGTACACATGGATGGACCCATAGCTCTAGTCATATGGATAGTAGAGGATGGCCTGGTCAGACATCAATGAGAGGAAGGACCCTTCGATTGGTGAAGGCCCATTGCCCCAGGGTTGGGAAATGCCAGGTCAGGAAAGGAGTGGATAGTTTAGTGAGCAGTGAAAGTGAGAGGGGATAAAGGTTTTTGGAGGGGAAATGAGAAAAGAGGGTCACATTTAAATGTAAATAAAGAAAATACCTAATAAAAATGTAAAATTAAAACAATGAATTGTAAAGGAAACCAGTCTAGTTCCAAAAGAAGGTCTAACCATACTGGAATATGTAGATAATTGGTAAATGCTTGCACTGGACTAGTGAATGTACATCAACAACAGGTAAGCAGGGTAAGCTCTTACTGGGAAATTCCCAGTGAGATATCTCATGATCCCAAATATTAAATTCAGTTAAGCATTTGTTTGGTTAACAACAGAGACACAAATCAACAGAATAATTAGCTAATTATGACCTGGATATAAACATTAATAACTCAGATTTTAAGGCCAGTATAGTTCCAATAGATAATACAGAAAATTCATGTGGGGCCAAGAAACAAGTATTTTAGCAAACTTCTATAAAAGATAATAGGCCAAATGAAAAAGTCTTTATAAATAATATTAAAATTGAAGGCATTGTAGACACTGGATCAGATATAACAATAATCTCATCAATGTCTTGGTCTCCAAATTAGCCTCTTCAAAAGGTACATGTACAATTTCTAGAGAGTAAAAATTTATCTTACATAAAACAAAGTATAAAATGGTGTAAAAAGTAGAGCCTGAAAGTAAATTAGAAAATTTAAGGCCATACAATATCCATTAACTTAAGGGAACAGAATTTATATATTTATATTATAATATTTATTTTATTCACATTTAAGTTTCCTATAATTCATTGAATAGTACTCAGTCAGCACTTTTTAAAGTTATATTTCTTCAGTTTTTTCCAAAGCGTTTTTTTCCATTCCTTTCTCTTTATTACATCCAAAACCTACTTTCCCTTCCCCTTCTTCTCCCAGGCCATTTCAACACCTCCCCTCTCCCTCAGCTCCACTCCGTCTCAGTTTCCCTTCAGAAAAGGGCAAACCACTCAAGAGATTATCAACCAACCAAGCCATAACAAGTTACCACAAGACTAGGAACATCCCCTCATATTAAACGGAACAGATATTTTTACAACAGACGCAAACATGGATTACTAGTCTTCTAAGTTCAGGGGCATGCTATAAAATAAGTTATGGTCCTGATAAATTATTTAAAAATATGTTCAAGAATATTCATGGACTATGTAAATCCATAAGCAAGACACAGCAGAGGCTATTTCTCCAGCCTTATATGGGGGAAATTGTTTTCAAAAAATCCAATGGCCCTTCCACTAAAGTTGTTGACTGACAAACCTATTTGTATAGAAAAGTGGTCTTAGACTAAAGAAAAAATTCAAGCTACTTCAAGAGTAGCTGTAAACTCTACACATTGAAGTGTCTATCAGCCCTTGAAATTCTCTTGTGTTTTTAAGTAGAAATAAATGTGACAAATACAAGATATTTGAATTGCTACTAAAATCATTCAGTCAATGGGTTCTTTGAAGCCTGGAATCCCATTGTCTTTGCTGTTACCTAAGGCATGTCCTATAACAGTGATTGCTTTAAAAGATTGTTTCTTCATCATCCCTTTACAAGAATAAGATGTAGAAAGGTTTGTTTTATCTGTGTTAATTATAAGAATTGTTGCCAAGTAAAAGTCTACCAGGTCCTTTTATACAAGGCACTGATGAAATTGATGAGATCTTAGTAGGAAATGTATTAGAAGAGTTAGAATATTTTTTTAAAAGGCACCATGTTAGCAGCAAAGGTTTAAAGAGGGATTTTTCTATCACATGGCAATAGGCCAAAGAAATCCTTTTTAGAAAGGCATGCTTGTTCATTGTATAACTAATTGCAGGCAATATCTTAAAAGGTTATGAAAGAAATGAAATTCAGCAAATGGATATGTTGCTTTTCAGAGTTTCAAAAATTAAGATACGTGCATGATACTAGAGTCACATACTCAAGGATTTCAATAGGGAATGAAATTAGGTCTGAAAAGGCTGATTCTGTAATTAAACATTTATTAGAAGTTATGGAAATTGTGAGGATATATGTAAAAATTAAGAATTTTATGTTTTGTCATTTTATCAGCATATGTTACTGAAAAAATGAAAACATTCTTACATATTAAAATATAAAACATGCTATATGATACAATCCTACAGGGTAAGAAGGCAGTTGTAGAGATATCTATTCATACTTTAGTGGAAATAATTAACAAACACAATTGGGTAACAAAGGCCTCCAGAAATAGATCATCTAATACCTTATAACTTTAGAATTTTTGAATCTTAATGAACAAAAACAGTTTCTGAGACCTGGAATTATGGCAAAATGGATGAATGTAATCAATCTGTTATTTTAAGGTTCTCATAACTTCTAAATTATGAGAAAGTAATATTTTAAGTTGAGGGAGAGAGTTTTGATTTCTTTAAGGCGAAGAAAAACTTTGGATTCCATCCAAAATCATAAACACCAGATTGACTAGAAGAGATTCCCTGATGATCATGGCTCCACACAGGAACACAGTAAACAAGATAATTAGCATTAGATAATGCATATTTCTGATCTTTCTACAAGGGAACATCTCTTTAACTTCCAAAACTGAGAAACTGTTTCCAGCTAGGACTTCAACTATTCATAGCCAATAAGTTTCACTGGGTACTAAATCCTCAACACTTGTTATTCTGTGTGTGTGTGTGTGTGTGTGTGTGTGTGTGTGTGTGTGTGTGTGTGTGTGTGTTTATGTGTGTATAAGAGTATGTGTATATATGTGTGTGTGTGTATCTATGTTTATGCATACATATATGGATATGGTTTAGATAAAAGTATATTGCAATTCAGTTGTACAATCCTAAATAACTTAAAAAAGAACAATAAACAAGTTACCTGCTTGAACAGACAGCAGAGAACCATCTGTAGATGATTGTGTACATGGCACATTTCATACATATCTTAATCAAAAATGTATATTATTTATGAAAGTTTGTACATTTATAGACACCAATTAAGTTAAAGCAGCTCTGAGATTACTCCAAAATTATGTTGTCCCCAAACAGCAGGAAGCAATTTTAAAGAATGCTTCCCCATTTCCAAGAGATAGAGTGGGTCCTTTTGGTCATTTTGTGTGTAAAGTGTATTTGTCATAATTAAAAATTTGGTGTATTAAATTTAAGGTATTTATCTATGCAATGCACAAAAATGTAATGTTCTTTTTGAAAGCTGCTTAACAAAATGTTTGTATAATTTAGAAATGCAAGTGAGTAGTTAATCAATAAAATTTATGATCTCAATATTTACTAGTTTATTTAATTATAAATTCATGCTTCCAAGTTGAACAGACAATAAATACCTAGAAACAAACCATATATACTACAGATAATACTAAAGTCTTCAAATGCCTCAGATATCTAAATTATATGGCATTTAAATATCTCTTATTAGAAAAGACCTTTTGTGACAATGAAACATGTCTCCTCCGGACAGTATACTCATTCTACTTAGAAGAAGATTGTCAGCATCAAAGAACCTCTTTAGGTAGCTTTTTTCAAAAACAGCAAACTTTACCACAGGACAAGAAGGCTGAAGAATCTCTAACAACATAGAAAAAATTTTAAAGCTATCCAGTGAGCCAACTATCTCTGTCATGTCTATAGTATTTTAATTAGATATTTTATTTAAACTTCAAATGCTATCCCTTCCCTGCTTTCCCCTCCAAAATCCACCTATCCCATCCCCCTTCCCTTGCTTGCCAAGTGGTATAGCTGGGTCCTCTGATAGTACTATGTCCAAATTTCTGATGCAGCAACAAACTTATTTTCATATTTGTGATAACTGCGTGCAATCCCACCAACAGTGGAGGAGTGTTTCTCTTTCTCCATAACCCTGCAAGCACCTGCTGTCACCTGAGTTTTTGATTTAAGTCATTATAACTGTTATGAGGTGAAATCTCAGGGTTGTTTTGATTTGCATTTCCCTGATGGCTGAGGATGTTGAATATTTCTTTAGGTACTTCTCAGCCATTCAGTTTTCCCCAGCTGAGAATTCTTTGTTTAGTTCCATACCCCATTTTAATATGGTTTTTGGCTCTTTGGAGTCTAACTTCTTGAGCTATTTATATATATTGGATATTAGCCCTCTCTCGTATTTAGGGCTGGTAAAGATCTCTTCCCAATTTGTTGGTGGCTATTTTGTCCAATTGACAGTTTCCTTTGCTTTATAGAAGCTTTGAAATGATATGAGGTCCCATTTGTCAATTCTTGATCTGAGACCATAAGGTATTGCTGTTCTGTTCAAGGTATTTTTCCCTGTGCCCATGCATCTGAGACCCTTGCCCACTTTCTTTTCTACTAGGTTCAATGTATCTTGTTTGATGTAGTGGTCTTTGATCCACTTGGACTTGAGCTTCACACAAGGAGATAAGAATGGATAGATTTGTATTCTTCTACACACTAACTGCCAGTTGAACCACCACCATTTTTTGAAAAGGATTATCTTTTTCCAGTGGATGATTTTATCTCCTTTGTCAAAGATCAGGTGACTGTAGGTATGTGGGTTCATTTCTGGGTCTTAAGCTACTTTCCTACACATCCTGAATACTATGGCAGTATTTATCCTTCTCTTTCTCTGATCATGTTGAAGAACAGTTAGTTATTCTTTCACAATTAACCTTAACTTCTTTAGAATTTAAGAAAATGTTTTAAAGCCTAAGAATATATGTTTTATGCTGGTAATGAAAGTTATCATTAAAAATGTTTTATACAAAGAACTCTAACTCACTAAAATAGGGTAGATAGTAAAGTGCTTTCTCTAAACTTGCCAAATGCATATATATGATCCAGACACTGTGAATATAACTGTTACCTGATTGTTTTCACAATTGATCTTATATTCTATGGTTTGTCAATGATACAAAAAGAGCTTGTTATTGTACTAAACGAGGATAATATAGAGAGTATCTTTTATTTACTGTGTGGAATCAATATCTATCAATATTATGTTGGTAGCCTCTTAGTTGATGCAGGAAATAGAATTTCAGATATTCAGTAGAGAGAGATAGAATTCTGGAAAAGTTTTAGTGTTGGAAGATTTCACCTTGGGCTTGGAGGAGTCAGAAATAAAATTGAGAAGAAGCAACCATCCATGTTGCTGAACTCATTGTTAGAATAAATGAGCTATGTAAGTTGCTATCTAGTTGGGGAATGGAAAAAAGCTTTGGCCTTAAGCAGTTATTCATAAATAATTAAGTCTCAGAGTCATTACTCTGGAAACAATGGGACAAGGGACAAGGTAGAAAACCCCTTGGTGTCAAGTTCTGGCTTTATAATCATGAATAAAATGCAAAGGACTGTAAAATCTTTCTCTCCAGCTAATGAAAGGTTTGAGGACTGATGTGTGACAGGAGAGCTTATATAAAGAAATGTTGAAAGTCCCTTGCTTAATGACATCAACCTAAAGCATATTTTCATTGGAGAAACAAATTTGTTGAAGTTTCCATAGCCCTGAAACATATGCCAAGAAGACATGAAAACAGGAAGTGAAATCAGCTCAAGAGAGAGTTGTGGTACACTCAAAATCTGTAACTATAGCTGCATATTTAAAGAGGATTATCTGGCATCAATTGGAGGGGAGCTCCTTGGTTCTGTGGAGGCTTTATGACAAAGCTTAAGGGAATGCTAGGGTTCTGAGGCAGGAGGGGATTTGTGGGTAGGGGAGCCCCTTCATAAAAGCATGAGGTACAGGGGAGGGATGGCAGTTCAACATGGAAAGAGGTAATGTTTGAAGTGTAAATAAATATAATAACCAATAGAAATAATAAATGATTCATGGCAGTACCAAAAGAAAACAAAACAAAAAGAGCCAGGAGGGCACAGCCATCTAAGCCCTTTGACTTTGGATATAGAGATATAAAATTTGGTGAATCACTTATTCGGTTTTGGTCTTTTTTCTCTCAAATATTTCCCTTACTTCCCCCCTTTGTAGAAGAATGCATATTCTTTGTTATTATATGTAGAAAATGTTTGATTTATTTTATAGAGAGCTACAATTACAAAATTTTGTTGAGATTTGTTAAAAACTGAAATTTTAAACTGTGTTGAAAGAGAAATACAATAATTTATAGAAAATGATTAAATGCATTTTAAATTATTAAATAGCCCCAAGCCTATGGATGAAAGAGAGTGGAATGTTGTGGGTTGAATGAGAATGGTTCCTGTAGCCACATATGTTGAAATAATTGTTCCACATTTGGTGGAAAGTATAGAGAAAATTAGAAGATATGCAGTATTTTAGGAGGTTCAAATATTTGATTAACATTTAGTAGATGTTGACTAAAATATTGGAGATGTTGACTTATTGAGGTAGAGTATGAACCAGGTAGGGACTTCTTTACAGATTTCAATACTTGAAGCATGCCCATTGTGTTCTCCTTGCCTCCAAGTTGTAAATCAAGATGCATGATCTCTTCTGATCATCCCATAAAGCGTTTAGTTATCATCATGGATTATTATTCTGAAACTGTAGCCTCCAAGATACATGTGTTCTATATGTTCTTCTATATGTTCACTTGGAAATAATGTCTTATCACAGTAACATAAAATTAATCAAGAATTTAAATAGAAAGGAGATCATCAGTGAGCTAAATAACTGTTTGACTTGTTAAGATTTTATTGAGAAAATTATTATTAGATTTAATTATTTATATATGTTTGAATTTTGGTAGAGTATCTATTTATGACTACATATGACTATTGAAGTAAGAAGCCTTATATTCTAGGAATTTGGGTTGCAGGTAGGTGGTTGTAAGGCTCAAGATATGTGTTGTAATAACTCAAATTAATTTTCTTCTGCAAAATCAGCACACCCTCATTAATGCTTACCTGTCTCTAATGCTATCCTTTTATTATAGAGATATAGTGTTGGTTTAACTGCTTCTAGTTGATATATAACTTTGTTCTCTGCCATGTTGTTTTAATTCCTGCTGCCAAAATACAAATCAATCTGTTGCCTATACACTAAAACTTCTGAAACTAGAAAAGGAAAAACATAATTTTGATGCGAGAATCTGTATTTAGTTCTTACCAGGTACCATTGTAATTTCTAAAAGGTTTATCAAAGTAATCCTTCAATATATGATGGACAAATGGTAAGAAAATTTATTAGTTATGTTTTGGCTAATAAGCATGTAGCAGTGAATACATACCAGGTGTATTCTTTTGCAACTGGGTTACCTTACTCAGGATGATATTTTCAAGTTCCATCATTTACTGTGAATTTCATGAAGTCATTGTTTTTAATAGCTGAATAGTACTCCATTGTGTAAATGAACCTCATTTTCTGTATCCATTCTGCTGTTGAGAAACATCTGGGATATTTCCAGCTTCTTAATATTATAAATAAGGCTACTCTAAAAATAGTGGAGACTGTGTCCTTGTTATTTGTTGGATCATTTTTTGTGTATATGCACAGGAGTAGTATTCCTGGGTCTTCAGTTAGAACTATTTCCAATTTTCTGAGGAAGTGCTAGACTAATTTCCAGAATGGTTGTACCAGCTTGCTATCCAACCAGAAATGGAGGAGAATTTTTTTTTCTCCACATCCATGCCAGCATCTACTGTCACCTGAGTTTTTGATCTTAGCCATTCTGACTGGTGTAAGGAGGAATGTTAGGGTCATTTTGATTTGCATTTCCCTTATGATTAATTATGCTGAGCATCTATTTAAGTGATTCCCAGTCATTTGTGATTCTTCACTTTAGAATTCTCTGTTTTGCTATGAACCCCATCTTTAAGAGGGTCATTTGGATCTCTGGAGTCTAACTTCATGAGTTCTTTATATATTTTGGATGTTAGCCCTCTATTGGATATAGGGTTGGTAAAGGTCCTTTTCTAATCCGTTTGTGGCTCTTTTGTCCTAATGACAGTATCCTTAGTCTTGCAGAGCTTTTCAACTTTATGAGGTCCCATTTGTCAATTGTTCATATTAAAGCATAAGCCATTGGTGTCCTGTTCAGGAAAATTTTCCCTGTGCCAATGTGTTCAAGTTTCTGTCCCACATTCTCTTCCAATAGATTCAGCATATCTGATTTTATGTGGAGGTCCTTGATCCACTTCAACTTGAGTTTTATAGACAGAGAGTAGAATGGGTCATTTGTATTCTTCTACATGCCTACCACAAGTTGAAACAACATAATTTGTTAAACATTCTGTCTTATTTCCATGGGAGAGTTTTAGCTCCTTTTTCAAAGATCAAAATGTGTGGGTTTATTTCTAATTCTTGAGTTCTGTTCCATTGATAATCCTGCCTGTCTCTGTGCCAGTACCATGCAGTTTTTATCACTATTGCTCTGTAATATAGCTTGTGGTCCAGGATGGTGATTCTCCCATAAGTTCTCATATTGTTGAGAATAGTTTTTAACGAAAAAAATAACCAAAAATACTAGTTTTTAACAAAAACCCTCTTTTTTCTGTTGTTGTAAATGAACATGAGAATTATTGTTTCTATCTCTGTGAAGAGATGTGTTGGAATTTTGATGTGGATTGCATTGAATGTGTAGATTGCTTTCAGCAGGTGATCATTCTTACTATATTAATCCTGCCAATCCATGATCCTGGGAGATCTTTCCATCTTCTATGATCTTCTTTAATGCCTTTCTTCAGAGACTTGAAGTTGTTATCATACTGATTTTTACTTGCTTGCTTAGTGTGACACCAAGATATTTTATATTATTTGTGACTATTGCAAAGGGTGTCATTTCCCTCTTCTTTGTCAGTCCATTTATCCTTTGATTAGAGGGAAGCTACTTATTTGTTTGAGTTAATTGTAATGCCCACAGGACAACTAACAGACCATAAGAAACCCAAGAAGAATGAAGACTAGAGAGTGGATGTTACAGACCTACTCAGATATGGAAAGAAAATAATCTTGGAAAATATATGAAGAGAGGGATCTGGGAGGAAGAGAGGATGGGGAGTGTAAAAGGGGGTCTGCTTCTGATACAGAAAGAGATAGAGGAGAAGTACAGAGTGTCAGGATTTAAAAGGAGGCATGTATCAGTGAGGGAGAGGGAAGTGAGGATAACTACTAGAAAGTCACAGATAATGACAGGGAACCACAGTTTCCCATAATCATTTGGGGGGACATTAGAAATAATACCCAACAAAGGGGAGAGAGAACCTGTAGAGGCTATATCCAGTGGATAGATCCAGCACTTGGCTGAAGGATGAGGCCAGCTACCTACTTAAAATATGTTAAACAGAATTCTTCCTGCCAAAAGTAAATGCAGGCAAAAAGAGTAGATCAGAGACTAAAGGAAAGGTAATCCAGACACTGCTCCATCTAGGGATCCATCCCAATTACAGATACCAAACTCAGTCACTATTTGTTGATGCCAAGAAGATCTTGCTGACATGAGCCTCATATTGCTATTCCCTGAGAGGCTTTGCCAGTGCCTGACCAATATAGCTGTAGATGCATACAGCAAAACATTGAACTGAGAGCATGCACCCCAATGGAAAGATAGAGCAAGGACTGAAGGAGCTCAAGAACAACACCAACCAACCAACCCCTCACAAATATCCCAGGGATTAAATCACCAACCAAATAGTACATATTGGAAGACCCATGTCTCCAGCTGGATATGTAGCAGCAGATTGCCTATTGGGCATCGCTGGGACGAGAGTCCTTTGGTCCTGTGGAATATTGATGACCAAGTATAGGGTAATGCAAGGGCGCTGAGGCAGGAGTGAATGGGTGGATGGGAGAGCACCCAAGAGACAAGAAGTAGAAGGAAGAGATAGGGCATTAGTGTAGTGGACACTGGGAAGGGGAATAACTTTTTAAATATAAATAAATAAAATAACAAGGAAAAATGAAAATTTATTAGTGAAATTATACGACAAAACATTATTTATTTATTTATTTATTTATTTTCTTTTTAAAAATTATTTTCTATATTCTTTGTTTATATTCTAAAAGCCTTCCCCTTTCCCAGTACTCCCCCCATTTGTTTCATAAGTCCTCTTCTCTCCATCCATTCTCCTGTCTTTCCCCTTCCCTTTTCTCTGTCCTGGTACTCCCCTAAAATGCTGGATCAAGCCTTTCCAGGATCAGGGCCCTCTTCTTCCTTCTTCATGGGAATCATTTGATATGCTAATTGTATCTTCAGTATTCAGAGCTTCAGGGCTAATTAATATCCACTTATCAATGATTGCATTCCATGTGTATTCTTTTGTGATTACGTTACCTCGCTTAGGATGATATTTTCCAGATCATCCATTTGCTTAAAAAATTCATGAATATATTGTTTTTAATTGCTGAATAGTACTCCATTGTGTATATATACCACATTTTCTGTATCTATTCCTCGATTGAGGGATATCTGGGTTCGTTCCAGCTTCTGGCTATTATAAATAAGGCTGCTATGAACATAGTGGAGCATGTGTCTTTATTGCATGCTGGGGAATTCTCTGGGTATATGCCTAGGAGAGGTATGGCAGGGTCCTCCGGAAGAGTCATGCCCAGTTTTCTTAGGAACCACCAGACTGATTTCCAGAGTTATTGCACCATCTTACAATCCCACCAGCAGTGAAGGAGTGTTCCTATTTCTCCACATCCTCGCCAACACCTGCTGTCTCCTGAGTTTTTGACCTTAGCCATTCTGACTGGTGTGAGGTGAAATCTCAGGGTTGTTTTGATCTGTATTTCCCTAAAGGCTAATGATGTTGAGCATTCCTTAAGGTGCTTCTCGGCCATCTAAATTTCTTCAGGTGAAAATTCTTTGTTTAGCTCTGCATCCCATTTTTTAATAGGGTTATTTGGTTCCCTGGGGTCTAACTTCTTGAGTTCTTTGTATATATTGGATATTAGCCCTCTATCTGATGTAGGGTTGGTGAAGATCTTTTCCCAATTTGTTGGTTGCTGTTTTGTCCTTTTGACAGTGTCCTTTGCCTTACAGAAACTTTGTAATTTTATGAGATCCCATTTGTCAATTCTTGATCTTAGAGCATAAGTTATTGGTGTTCTGTTCAGGAACTTTCCCCCTGTGTCTGTGTCCTCAAGGGTTTTCCCCAGTTTCTTTTCTATTAGTTTCAGTGTGTCTGGTTTTATGTGGAGGTCCTTGATTCACTTGGAGTTGAGCTTAGTACAAGGAGATAAGAATGGATCAATTCGCATTCTCCTGCATGCTGACCTCCAGTTGAGCCAGCACTATTTGTTGAAAAGTCTATCTTTTTTCCACTGGATCTTTTCAGGTCCTTTGTCGAAGATCAAGTGACCATAGGTGTGTAGATTCATTTCTGGGTCTTGAATTCTATTCCATTGGTCCACTTGCCTGTCCCTGTGCCAATACCATGAAGTTTTTTTTAACACTATTGCTCTGTAGTATTGTTTGAGGTCTGGGATACTAATACCCCCAGAAGTTCTTTTACTGTTGAGAATAGTTTTAGCTATCCTGGGTTTTTTGTTATTCCAGATATATTTGAGATTTTCTTTTTCCAACTCTGTGAAGAACTGAGTTGGGATTTTGATGGGGATTGCATTGAATCTGTAGATTGCTTTTGGCAAGATGGCCATTTTAACTATATTAATCCTGCCAATCCATGAGCATGGCAGATTTTTCCGTTTTCATTGGAAAGGAAGAAGTAAAATTATCACTATTTTCAGATGACATGATAGCATACTTAAGTGACCCAAAAAAACTCCACCAGAGAACTCCTACAGCTGATAAACAACTTCAGCAAAGTGGCAGGTTATAAATTCAACTAAAGTAAATCAGTTGCCTTCCTATACTCAAAGGATAAGCAAGCTGAAAAAGAAGTTAGGGAAATGACACAACAGTATAAAGTATCTTGGTGTGACTCTAACCAAACAAGTGAGAGATCTTTACAACAAGATCTTCAGGTCTCTGAAGAAGGAAATCCAAGAGGACGACAAAACATTTAAAAGTGATTGAAAGTTGATTATGAAACTCAAAGTTGTATTTAAACTCTGTATTAATTTACAAACTAAAAGATTTCTTTGAGTCACAAAGATCAGTCATGTTAAAAACTGACTATACAGAACTGTTAATGATATAATTAATAAAATATGTACATGGAGCATGGAGTCTTAGATATTCAATATTTTTGCAGATGTAATTATGATTATTCACATTATAGTTCCCTTGTTACATTAAATATATCTTATTTAAATTTAAAATATATTTCATTTAAGTCATACATTAAAATTAGAGGAAGTCATACATTTGAGAATCATTGGGTTTACATATTAAAATTTAGAGGGGTTGGATGTTTTAATTAAAGTACTCAGGTATAAATTTCCCATAAGTAACAATTAAAGAAAACAAAGTTAAAATATGCTTATACCCCTAAATCTAAACAAGGCCTGGGTGGTGGCATTGCTCAAAAAAATTATATAAGGATGGGATTCAGTCAGTGAATAGTGGCATATATGTGTCCACAACCTGGGTCAGATGCAGGTTACTAACATATGCTTAAATAGGATGATTAGCATTGAATTCAAGGAAAAGCAGAACATCTAGGATTGTGACAGCTTCTAAGGTATAGGTCTCCATGAATTTATGCATTTCTATGATTAAGAACACAATTCCAAAGTATATCTAATGAGATGGTTTGTATATTCAATCTCTAGGGACATAGGAGCTGTAAATTCTCTGATCTTACAACCTGACTCAAGAGGCTTGCCTCAGTCATAAACCATATATTGAATATTCTCTAGTTGCTTAAGTGTTTGCCAATAAACTCAAGGTCTCATACACAGGTGCTCCCCTTCCTAATAATAGGTGAATTCTGACCACTAAATACCATATGTCTTGACTTTTCTCAACTTCACAATGACCATGGCAAGGTAATTTTATCTACGGATGATTTCAAGTTTTTTATACCTGAATCTTTGTGAAAAATGCATGCAGAAGAAGGTGAACAATATGAAGCTGCACATAGGGACTTTGCTAACTATCACAATTGTCTCATGTCTTTTTCTATGATCGTTAAATTATGCAATACTTCCTTTGTATTGAACTTAAGCATTAATAGTACAATTTTTAGGGGCTAACGCAATAAAATTATGTGTCCTTATTTACCTATTTTGGAGAATGTAAGGAGAAAGATAATTTTTCAGCTTTCTATACTCTTTTTTTGTCAGATCAATATATATCTGAAGTGTGAAAATAATGTCAGTTGTACCTGGAATCTCCTCTTTGTTTTAAATTATATATATTTCATTATTTACGGTCCAATAGTCTATATATGCTCACATACATGAAGAATATACTTAAAAGATGAGGAGTATGAACTTCAATAGCAATATAAAAGAAACTGGAAATTTGTATTATCAAAAATTTAGTTGTGCACTTTCAAGTACACTTGAAGATGCCATTTTAATTGAAATTGTACACTAAATAGAAAATCAAGCAATTTAACTCTTTTTTTTTAACTTCTTCCACACAACACTGACATTCACACACTTTACTGAGATCCGGGGCTCTCATATTGAATATAAACTCCTGGAGTAAACTGCTGTTAAAATTTACAGCTACCAAAATTCCGTATCTTTTGCATCTTTAATCATGGAAACTAGAGATAAGAAGTAGTTTTAGGATGGCAGGGAATACACCTGATAGAAAAATGTGATTAAGCTATCTGTACATTGAATAATATTCTATTTTTCCCAAGGTGATTTATACTTGTTTATCTTCCATGATTCAAATCTAATAACATTTGACAGTTTTTAAATAAAGTATGTGCAGTGGTTATGTGTCAGACAGAGTGAATATTTTTGAACCAAAAATAATACTTGCTGAGTGGTAACTTTGATCTTTCCATCATGAAAGGAATCCAATTTGGAATAACTAATGGTTCTTTTATGCTATAGTTTTATATGCATTGTGTATCAACAACTCCTAATATTTTCCTGTGCATTTTCTCTATATGATACCTAAGTTTTCTTCTATTTTTCTACTTTGTTCAATAAGCAAATATAAATGCAAAGTATAAAAAGTATTCTGAAAAGAATTTTACTCTAAATGATTTTGATTTTCTGGTTTCTAATTATGTTTCTGATCGTTATATAGATTACATTTGTTCTCTTTCAACAATGTAGATTTCTATAACTCATCAATGTACTTGAACTACCACACTTCCTGCCCCTATTATTTTCTCACCACCCAACAAAAATTTTCCTCATATGCTGCCACTTCAAAATATATAGTGTTTCTTTGGAATTTCATTCTCAGATTTCTGAGAAATTAATCAAAAATTTATATTAAAATGTATTGATGAACATTTGTGTTAAAGAATTTACAAAAGCAGTAGTACATCTGATTGAAAAAGTAGAGATTATTGAGAAATGAGTATTTTTTATTGTTTGTATAAAGTAGAAATATTAATGGTAGATAATAAAAACACAGACTTCATTATTCACTTGGGATCACAACATACCAAACAAATATTTCTATATCAGTAACTATAAGAACAATCTTAGAAATCTTGCTGAAGTAGATAAATTATGTATCCTAATATATAAAGGTGTTTGTATAGTGTAAAAAGCACTGTATTAGGTGATGTGACTATTGTTTTCACTGCCTCTACTCATGTTCTTCAGGAATACAGAGTATAGAAATCAAACATTTGCTTCAGAATTTATTCTTCTGGGATTAACAGATGATCCAGAACTGCAGCTCATTCTCTTTGGAATCTTCCTCTTCATGTACCTTGTTACAGTGCTAGGAAACATCATCATTATCTTTGCTATCAGTCTTGATTCCCACCTCCACACACCAATGTACTTCTTTCTCTCTAACCTATCCCTCACGGACATCTGCTTCATCACCAGCACAGTCCCCAAGATGCTGGTGAACATCCAAAGACAGAACAATGCCATCAGTTATACGGATTGCCTTACACAGATGTACTTTGTTATTTTTCTTGGTGGAATGGAAAACTTTCTTCTTGCAGCCATGGCTTATGACCGCTATGTAGCAATCTGCCATCCACTTAGATACACGGTAATGATGAATCCAAGCATCTGTATTCTGCTAACTTTATTTTCCGTGCTTAGTAGCATGATCGATGCCCTGCTACACAGTTTGTTGGTGTTGCGACTATCCTTCTGCACATATTTGAAAATACCCCACTTCTTCTGTGAACTTGCTCATATAGTCAAGTTGTCGTGTTCTGATACCCTCATCAATAACATAGTGATATACCTGGCAACTTTCATATTTGGTGGACTTCCATTTTGGGGTATTATTTTATCTTATGTTCAAATTGTTTATTCTGTTTTTAAAAAGCCCTCAATAAGAGGTAGTTACAAGGCCCTTTCCACCTGTGGGTCTCACTTGTCAGTTGTTTCCTTGTTTTATGGTTCAGTGATTGGAGTCTATATCAGCTTTGCAATGACTGACTCATCTAGAAAGACTGCAGTAGCTTCAGTATTGTATACTGTCATCCCTTAGATGCTGAACCCATTTGTTTATAGTCTCAGGAACAAAGACATGAAAGAAGCCTTAAGGAAATTATGTGGTGGGATTCTGTAACACTATAGTTATACAAGGCTGTAGTTACCATTGAATACTAGCTCCTAACTTAACGCATGATTAATCCCAATAGTTAAACATTGCCAAATGTTGTAAATTCTGAGAAAAATATTAATAAATATCATCTTTGTTAGATAATAAACTATAAAATTAATATACTTAGATAATATTTGTGCATTTAATGATATGCATTGTTTTCAAAACACATATATTAATTTATCTTCAATTGTAAGATAGTGAATTTATGACAGTAATATCCTAACAAGCAAAGACTTTTTAATTTCAACCATGTTGGAGGAAGAATATATAATATATCAGAGGATATGGCTTCAATTGTTCCTTTAAAAAGTGTATTCTTACATGGACTGAGATTCAGAGAAAGTGAGACATGTAACTGAGGGAGGTACCTTGCCATGTGGCAGAACTTAAACTAGTGTAAACAGGGTATTTGAATTACTAGCTATTTGGAACTAGCCTACCTTATTTTGTAGTCACTTATTAATAAATTTAAGTCTCTATTAGTTTATTTGGGAAATGGGTCAGGCTTACAAAAGTTTATACAGTTACACACACTCACACACATATACATTTTATATATATATATATATATATATGTAATTCATAAGTATATGTGTGTATAGTAATAACATGCATATGCAAAATAATGTATTTATGTGACAAAAATAAGGAATATGTGGATTTGAGAGTTTGATTACATGTATGTTATCAAACATTGGAGTAGATTTATAAATATAGTACTCATGAATAAAGTTATTTAAGATTTAAAATTTAAATTGAAAAAGTGAAACAATGCTTAACTTAATTTATATGAAATTATGTTTTAGTATTCTTTTGATGAAAGTTGAAGAATCAAATGAGAGACAAGGCACATAATTCAAATATTAACCATCTGAGATTGATGAGACTATGAGTTGTTTGTAGGTCTCTTTTGAGTACATTGATATTACCTTAGAATTACATTTTCATGTTTGTTGTCAAAGTCTATTGTTTAATCCACACAGCTTACAATATCCCTGATAATGCCCCTGATGTTTTAAAATATTAATATAATAGATATATTCATTTACTTTTGACTGCATGGATGTATGCCTACTGAATTTTAGAAGAGAATTTGGAGATTCCATTTGTATTTACCAGTCTATTAGAGAAAACCAACTTTTCTCTACCAGCATCTATTAGTGACCATTCCTTGGCCATCTTTTATCCTTGTAGCTACGTATTCACACTCATTCATATTTATATATATATATATATATAGATATAGATATAGATATAGATATAGATATAGATATAGATATAGATATAGATAGATAGATAGATAGATGATAGATAGACAGACAGATATATATATATATGGATAGATAGATAGATAGATAAAGATATAGATAGATATAAAGATAAATGTCATATAGAAGAAAAGTAATCACATTAATGCTAGACAAGATAAAACAATGGAAGAACCAGAGTACAATGGAGGAGTATGAAATGCCACAAGATAATATGAATGAAGAAAATAAACTCAAAAATATTCAATAAAACACCTGAAAATAAAACACAGACCTACATAAAAAGATTGTTCACCATTCTCATGTGTCATTTTCACTGAAATGCAAGGTTAATAAAATATATGAATGTCAGTAAATATAATATGCCACATAAATGGACTTAAAACATATATTGATTCTCTCAATATATGAAGAAAAACCTTTGACAAACTCCAATATCCTTTAAGGTACTACAGAAGGTAAAACTATTGTAAATATTCACAAAGACAGCAAAAGCTATATATGATTTGCTTATAGCCAATATCATACTAAGTGGAGAAAAGCTTGTAGAAATCTGACTAAGTTGGGATTGAGACAAGGATGTGCACTATTCTTTCCAATATAAATTTTGAAATAATATCTGAAGATATCTACTAATATCAATAAATCAAGAAGAGAAATTTATAAGGATAGAAATAGGAAAAGAGAAGTCACACTATCCCTTTATGTAGATAGTATGACATTATACATTAAAACATTGAGAAATCCATTAGAAATCTTCTAGGAATAATAAACAAACTCACCAATACTACAAAAGATAGTATCAGTTCACACAAATCAATAACCTCTCTAAACACCAACAACAAACTTATAGGTGATGAACAAACTCTCATTCACAGTAAACTAAAATAAAAATTTATCTATGAATAAGCCTAAGGAAGATCATGAAGATAGATTATTGAAACTAAACAGAGACTCAGTGAAACTTTTAGAATAAGATAGATTTAACAGATAAAAACAGAACATTATATCCTAAATCAAATGAATATACTTATTTCTCAGCACCTCATCGTACCTTCTTCAAAATTGACCATGTAATCTGTCACAAAAAGAAGCCTCAATGGATACAAGAAAGCTGAAATAATCCCATGCATTCTATCTGATCACAATCGACTAACGCTAGACTTCAATAACAAAAAACAAACAACAACAATAACAACAACAAGAATAAGAATAACAAAAAGCAGTATAAAGATTCAATACAATGGCCATCAAAATACCAACACAATTATTTGAATGCATGAAGTGATCAATTCTTAATTTTAATATGGAAAAACAAAAACCCATTATAGGGAAAACACTTCTTAATAAACTTCTGGGGGAATCACAAGCCCTGATCTCAAGCTATACTACAGAGCAGTAGTGAGAAAAACTGAATGGAATTGGTACAGTGGCAGACAGGTTAATCAATGGAATAGAATTGAAGACCAGAAATAAATCCAAGCACATATTGACACAGATCAGAGACCAGGACAACAACGTAAGACAATATCAGACATTGGAGTTCGAAGTGATAAAAGAATTAAAGTTAGCTGTGGCGCAGTATGGCCCTACGGCTCCTTTTACATAAGCTTATTTGGATACTGTGAAGGAGTCAAATTTAATTCCACAGGATTGGAGAACTCTATGTAAGGCTACTTTGTCAGGAGGAGATTTCTTGCTTTGGAATTCTAAGTGGCGTGAAGCTAGTAAAAGGACGGCTACTATAAATGCTCAGGCAGGCCATCCAGATTGGGATACTGAAATGTTACTGGGAGATGGTATATATGAAGGGAATATGAATCAGATTGTGTTTCCTAGCAGAGTGTATGCACAGGTTGCAATGACTGCCCGCCATGAGTGGAATCTATTACCATCGAAGGGGAATCTTAGTGGAAGCTTAACAGGCATTATACAGGCTCCTGATGAGCTTTTCCAAGATTTTGTGGATAGATTATTGAAAACAGCTAACAGAATTTTTGGAGATTCTCAGGCAGAATATCAGTTGTTCACTCAGTTGGCTTATGAGAATGCTAACACAGCCTGTCACAAGGCCATCCGACCTCACAGGGGGAAGACAGACTTAGCTGGTTATATTTTCCTCTGTTCTGAAATTGGCTCCTCATACAATCAGGGTCTAGCCATGGCTGCAGCTTTGCAATGAATCACCATACAGGGAATACTTTCACAGAGACAAGGGAATAAAAGTGTTTTAAATGTGGTAGTCTGGGTCATTTTAGAAGTGATTGCCCTAGCATCCAGGGTGCTATAAGCGGGCAATCAAATTGCACCCCAGGAATCTGTCCTAGATGTAGGAATGGTAATCACTGGGCTAGAGATAGCAAATCTAAAACCGATATTCAGGGCTGCCCTGTGATGGGAAATGGGCAGAGGGGCCAGCTTCAGGCCCTGAGACAACCAAGGCAAGCAGTTTGTGGGGCCACGCAACTGCTACCAGGCCAGGAAAATCCATCTTTGAACTTATCAGGGCAACACCAGGAAGTGCAGGATTGGAAGTGTGCACTGCCTCCCATGTTGTGTTAACTCCAGAAATGGGTATCCAGATTCTGCCTACAGGAGTCTTTGGACCTTTGCCTGCAGGAACTTGAGGATTGCTTCTAGGACAAAGTAGTACTACTGGAAATGGGCTGCATATTTATCAAGGTGTCATAGACAATGACTATGAGAGAGAAATAAAAATTATGGCTGCTTCCCCTCATGGTGTTATAGCTGCTATCCAAAGAATTGCTCAACATGTCTTGGTTCCCTTACATCCACTGCCTTCCAAATTCGTTAATAAGTGAAAACAGGATGGCTTTGGCTCCTCTGTAGTGTATTGTGTTCAATCTATTACTAATGAAAGACCTAACCTTAAATTAACAATTGAAAGAAAAAGTTTTGAAGGATTAATAGACACAGGAGTTCATGTAACAATTATTAAAGGACACGACTAGTCATCCAGCTGGCCATTTTCTGAAACACCCATCAGGTATCAGATATGCTAATAACCCTAAGCAGAGGGCTAAACTTCTAACCTGGAAGGATGAAGATGGAAATTCAGGACAAATCCAGCCTTATGTAATGCAAAATTTGCCTACTACTTTTTGGGGGAGAGACCTTTTGTCACAGAAGGGTGTGATTATGTGCAGTCCTAACAATGTGGTAATTAAACAAATGCTAGAGCATGGATTTTTTGCCTGGTCGGGGGCTAGGAAATGAAGGACAAGGCATTAAAAGGTTTGAAAGTCTCAAGTCTAACCCTAACATTAGAGGTTTGGGGCATTTTCAATAATGACCACTATCTTGCCTGCATCCCACGCCAATAAAATTTAATGGCATGGGATGAATGATAATCCTGTGTGGATTGATCTGTGGTCTTTATCTAAAGAAAAAACAGAGCTACCTTTTCGCTACTGCAGGACATTTAAGGGAATCTCAATCTCCACGGAATATCCCAATATTTGTTATCAAGAAAAAAATCTGGTAAATGGAGATTGCTATAAGACCTAAGGAAGGTTAATGAGACCATGGTACCCATGGGAGCTTTACAAACTCTTCTTCTATCTCCTGTGGCTATTCCTAGAGGATATTATAAAATAGTTATAGATTTAAAAGATTGTTTCTTTACTATTCCATTGCACCCTGAGGATTGCAAAAGATTTGTTTTCAGTGTCCCTTCTATTAACTTCATGGAACATGTGAAAAGATACCAATGGATAGTTCTTCCTCAGGGCATGGATAACAGTCCCACCTTATGTCAGAAGTTTGTGACACAGGCCATTCAGCCTGTAAGACAACAATGGCCAGATATTTACACAGATGATACTTTGATTGAGGGTAAAAAAATCCTCAGATTTTGCTGTTGTGTTTTAAAGATTTGCAAAAGGCTTTAGCTGCTAACAGATTACAAATAGCTCTAGATAAAGTACAAACCCATGGTCCTTATAATTATCTGGGTTTCCAACCTACAGATCAAGCTGTTTTTTCCAGAAGATAATTATTCACAGGGACAGTTTAAAAACTTTAAATGATTTTCAAAGGTTGATGGGCAATATTAATTGGCTTTACCCCTATTTGAAGCTTAGTACAGGAGAATTATGACCTTCATTTGATATTCTAAAGGGGGATGCTGACCCTACATCCCCTAGATTATTAACTCCAGAAGGGCTTTTGGCCTTACTGCAAATAGAGAAAGCTATTGAAAACCAATTTGTTACCTATATAGATTATTCTTTACCTTTCCATCTGCTAATTTTTTAAAACGACTCATTCACCTATTGGTTTACTATGGCAAAAGGTCCTCTTATTTGGATTCATTTGAGTGTGTCTTCTAAATGTAATATCCTGCCATATTATGAGGCAGTAGCCCAGGTAATTGTGCTTGGAAGAAAGCAGGTGTACTAACTTATTTTGGCAAAGAGCCAGATATTATTATTCAGCATTTTAATGTAGATTAAATCGAGATGCTTGGCTGAAGCAAAATAGCACAGATTGGTTGCTTGTTCAAATAGGATTTGCGGGAACTATAGATAACCATTATCCTCAAGATAAATTGATAAAAATTTTAAATATGCATGAGATTGTATTTCCTAATATGACATCTTTTCAGCTGCTGCATAATGCTCTTTTAATTTTCATGGATGACTCTTTCAAAGGAAGAGCTGGATATCTTACTAATAATCAGCAGGTGGTTATAGAGACCCTGGGCTTTCTGCTCTGTTATCGGAACTAAGAGTGGTATTATATGTCTTTCAATCTGTAACTAGTACCTTTAATCTCTTTACAGACAGTACTTCCATTTCAGATTCTGTACCACGATTAGAAACCTGTGGCGCATTTAATTTTAATATGCCAGCAAGATCTTTGTTTTCACAATTGCAAAACATCATTCTTGCTAGAAAAAAATCCCTTTTATATTGGCCATATACGAGCTCATTCTGGTCTTCCTGGAACTTTAGCTGAAGGCAATCATTACACTGACAGAGTTCTAATAGGAGAGGCTTTAGTTTTAGAACCTGTTGAATTGGCTAGACGTGATCACAATAAGTTCCACCTTTCTAGCCATATATTAAGACTCCATCACAAGATCACAAACGAGCACGCAACAATGATTGTAAAACAATGCCCTAACTGCCTTACATTATCGCCAGTTCCTCATTTAGGGGTTAATCCAGGAGACCTTATGCCTAATCACATTTGGTGAGTGGATGTAACTCACTATGTAGAATTTGGAAAATTAAAATTTATACATGTTTGCATTGATCCTTGTTCAGGATTTCTTTTCACTTCTCTACATTTGGGAGAAGCCTCTAAAAATGTAATTGATCATTGTTTACAAGCTTTTAATACCAAGGGATTACCCAAAGTCATTAAGACAGACAATTGGCCAGCCTACATTGGCAATAACTTTATCTTGTTTTGTAAAGAATTTGATAGTAAACATAAAACTGTAATTCCTTATAACCCAATGGGTCAAGGAATTGTTGAGTGTGCACATCACACTCTTAAAAATTGAACTTTTTAAAACAAAGAAGGGGAAGCTATACCCTTTTAGATCACCCAAAGCAAATCTTACTTTTGCTTTATTCATTTTGAATTTCCTGAAAACTGATGCTAAAGGTGAGTCTGCAGTGGATCTCCATTGGCATCCTATTACTTCTAATTCTTATGCCATGGTTAAATGGCGAGATCCTTTAACTAATACATGGACTGGCCCATATCCTGTTTTAATTTGGGGAGGAGGCTCTTTTTATTTTTTCTCATAAAGAAGACTGATGGTAACCAGAAAGATTGGTACAACAGGTAAATACAAACCCAAAACCAGCTGGTAAGTATAATTAATTCAAAAGTATTCTCCAAACTGCTTCTCACATATTTGGGAAGATAGGCTCCTTTGTGCTCTTGCAGTTAAATTGCAAGCCAGGCCTTGTGCCTGAATCATGAATTTGCAATCGAATTAAATTAAACCTTGGGCCTCCCAGAGATGTTCCAAGCAATTTTTTCTCTAGCAGTTAATTTGCAAGTAAGGCCTCATGCATGAGTCACGAATTTTCAATGGAATTGTAAACCTTGGTCCTTCCAGAGAAAGCCCAAGTGGGTTTTTCCTTTCAATCTCTTCTTTTGTGTTTCAAACAGGTTTCTCTCAGATACAGCTCAACTGCTTCCAGGGCACAAAGTTGGGCAGCTGTGAAGGTCAGCCAGCTCACAGTCACAGGGTATTTACAGAACCAAATGGATCTCCAAAAAGGGAGTCACATAGAACTCATATCTGTGTGTGCTTGCTTATTAAGCAAGCATGGGCATGAGTATGAGGTGCGAGGCAAGGCACTGCAAGGGAAAAGGAAATGTTCTGCTTCTGAGTTTCCCTGAAAGCACACCAGATTGTATGGGGGTTGATGTCGAGAGACTGTCCTTATAACAACAATAAGGCAGCCTATTTCTCCTCCCCTGTAAAAGGCATCATATAATACTTAAGAGTATAACAGTCAATACTTTCCCGTACTGGTAAAAGCCCACCTTCTCTAGATGGATATATTTATCCACTGGTTCTTTAAAAAAATTATAAACAATGGGGAATTTGTCTCTTCCCCCACTCCAGCATTAACCTGGGCTTTCCACCCTTTGCTCTCAGCCTGTGAAATTCCTGGCCTTTGTTCTTTAGAGAACAATAAAGTCCACTGCTCTCACCTGGAAGCCTCAGGAATATTCTGGATCTGCTAGACTTGAAGTATGCTGATGACCTGCTGAGATCTGAGCCAGTCAGTTTTCAGACTTCACCTAGAAGTCTGGAAAGAGGGGAGTCCTTGCAAGCTATATATTTGCTAACATTTATTAAAGCCTCAGTCCTGACTCAGTTCTCTTTTGCCGCCCCCCATAAATCCCCAGAAGTCTCTTTCAGGTCTCAGGTTAACCTGTTGCTACAGGCAGCAACACCCCCTGGTCTACCTCCCAGTGTTCCATATCCTATTCCTCCCCTCCAATCCCTATCTCCACAGGATGTCCCCACCGCCCACCACCCACCACCCACCGCCCACCACCCACTACCCACCAAACACCACACACCACACTCCACACATCACCTACCAAATCAAATCTCTAAACTCCCAGTCTCTTTAGGATTAGGTGCATTTTCTCTGACTGAATTCAGACCCAGCAGTCCTCTGCTGTATGTGTTGGGCACCTCATATCAGCTTGTGTTTGCTATGTGGTTGGTGGTCTAGTATTTGAGAGATCGCAGAGGTCCAGCTTAATTGAGACTGCTGGTCATCCTACAGTGTCACCTCACTCCTCAGTTTCTTCCAACCTTTCCCTAATTCAAGCACAGAATTTAGAATCTTCTGTCCATTGGTTAGGTGCAAGTATCTGTGTCTGACTATTTCATCTGCTTTCTGGGTCTTCTGGAGTGGAGTCACAATAGGTCTCTTTTTGTGAGTACTTCATAGACTCAGTAATTGTGTCAGGCCTATGGACCTCCCCTTAAGCTAGATCCCATGTCGGACATTTCACTGGACCTTCTTTTCCTCAGGATCCTCTCAAGAGGATTCAGTATGGGTCAGAGTTTTGACTGTGAGATGTCAACCTCCTTCCTCTTTTGATGCTCTGTCTTTCTGTTAGAGGTTGCCTCAATAAGTTTCCTCTCCCTATTGTCAAGCATTTCATCGAAGGTCCCTCCCTATGATTCCTCAGAGTTTCTCATCTCCCAGGTCTCTGGAGAATTCTGGAGCATACCCCAAATCCTCCTAACTCCCAAGGTTGCCTGTGTTGATTCATTCTGCTGGCCCTCAGGGGTTTAGTCCCTCACCGAATACCAAATCAGGTTCCCTTTTTCCTCCCCACATCTCTATTCACTTTCCATCCCTGGTCCCTCCCTCCCTCCCCATTTGTCATTGCTTTTTTCTCCCTCCAAAGTGGGACTGCTGAGCTCTCACTTCAGCCCTTCAGCTTGTTGAACTTTTTGAGTTCTGTTGATTATATCTTGGGTATTCTGCACATTTTTTTGCTATTCTCCACTTATTAGAGAGTGCATTCAATGCATGCATGTCCTTTAAGGGTCTGAGTTACCTCACTCAGTATATCATATCAGTATGATATTTTCTAGGTCCATCCATTTGTCTGCAAAACTCAGGATTTACTCCATCTCAATAGCTGAGTAGTATTCCATTATATCAATGAACTACATTTTCTGTATTAATTCTTTTGTTGTGGGATATCTTGGTTCTTTCCAGCTTCAGGATATTGCAAATAAGGCCAATATGAACATAATGAAACACGTGCCCCTGTCGCATGATGGGACTTCTTTGGGGTATATTCTCAATTCCTGGGTCTTCAGGTAGATCTATTTCAAATTTTCTGAGGAACCTCCAGATTGATTTCCAGAGTGGTTGTACCAGTTTACAATCACGCCAGAAATGTAGAAGTATTGATCTTTCTCCTCATCCTTGCCAAGATGTGTTGTCATCTGAGGTTTTGATCTTAGCCATTCTGATTGGTATAAGGTGGAATCTCAAGGTTGTTTTGATATGCAATTCTCTGATCACCATGGACTTTGAACATTTCATTGGGAGCTTCTCAGCAATTGGTGATTCCTCTGTTTTGAATTCTCATTTTAGTTCTAATCCTCATATTTTGTTTGAGTTGTTTGGTTTTTGGTGGTTAGCTTCTAGAATTATTTATATATTTTTTAATTTTAGCCCTGTATATGATGTGGGATTAGTGAAGATTTATTCCCAATCTGTAGGTTAATGATTTGTCTTATTGACTATGTCCCTTGTCTTACAGAAACTTTCTAGATTCATGAAGTCCCATTTATCAATTTTGGATCTTAAAGCATGAACTATTAGAGTTCTGTTTAGGAAACTTCTCCCTGTGGCAATGAGTTCAAGGCTCTTTCCCACATTCTCTTCTATTAGATTCAGTGTATCTGATTTTATTTTGAGGTCCTTGATCGACTTGGACTTCAGCTTTGTGCAAGGTGACAATTATGGTTCTATTTTCATTTTTCTTCATACAGATTGCCAGTTAGACCAGCACCATTTATTGAAGATGCTTTGACTTTTACGTTGTACATTTTTGGCACCTTTGTCAAAGATCAGGTGTCCATAAATGTTTGGTTTTAATTCTGGGACTTCAATTCCATTCATCAACATGTATGTCTCTGTACCAATACCATGCAGTTTTTTACCACTATTGCTCTGTGGTAAAGTTTGAGCATCTCTCACAGTAGCCACAAATAATACAAAATATCTTGGGGTAACTCTAACCAAACAAGTAAAGACCTGTATGACAATAACTTCAAGTCTCTCAAGAAAGAAATCAAGATCTCAGAAAATGGATAGATATTCCCTCTTGGATTGGCAGAATTATTAGAGTGAAAATGGCAATTCTACCAATGCCAACCTAGAGATGCAATGCAGTCACTATCAAAATCCCAACACAATTTTTGAAAGACATAAAGACATGGAAAAAAACAAATTTTAACTATACATTTCTACTAATCCGGCTCTACACAGGACATTAAAAGAAAAACTCCAACACAAGGTGAGTAATCCTACATACAGATACACACACAAACCCTCTCTCTCTCTCTCTCTCTCTCTCTCTCTCTCTCTCTCTCTCTCTCTCTCTCTCACACACACACACACACACACACACATACACACACACTACCACCACCACCACCACCACCACCACCCCTCATAGACACACATAGAAATAAATTAGTTTCTTACAGCAAAACTGGAATAGCAGAATTATACAAAGTGTACCTCCATACCAACACCAACATCAAAATAGCAGGAACTAACAACCATTAGTCATTAATATCTTTCAACATCAATGACTCAATAATAAAAAGATACGTGCCAACAAACTAGATATGCAAACAAGTTCAATAATTCCACCACATACATGAAAAAGTCTCAGTGACAAAGATAAATGCTATTTCATAGTAAAAAGATGAGAAAGGGATTCAAAGCAAGTGGACTTTAGAAACAGTGGCCTTCAACCAAAAGTAAGCAAAAGAGACAGGAAAAGATACCTGTAGTCATCTAACAGAAAATCAAACTAATGATGTCTCAATTCTGAACATATATGCCTCAAATACAAGGGTACATACATTGCTAAAAGAAACATTACTAAATCTCAAACTACATTGAATCCCACATAAAAATATTGGTGCCATTCAATGGCCCACTCTCACCAATAGACAGGTCATTAAAAGAGAAACTAAACAGAAGGAACAATAAATCTATCATGTTATCAACAAAATAGATCTAACCGACATATATAGAGCCATTAACTGAAATAAAAGAATATACTTTCTTCTCATCAACTCATAGGAGAGATCATGATCAGTCCAAAACTTGCTGTATAATAAAGTACAAAGCAAACTTTAACAGATATAAGAAGATTGAAATAGTCCCTTCTATCCCTATCACTGTGGCTTTAGGCTGGACATCAACAACAACAGGAACAACAGAAAGCCCACATACTCATGGAAGCTGAATAACTGTCTACTCAGTGACCACTTGGTCATGGAAAAAATTAAAAACACTCTAGAATTCATTGATAGTGAAAGAACGTCATAATCAAACCCATTCTACACAATGAAAGCAGTGATAACAGCTAAGTTCATAATACTGTGTTCCTTCATAAAGAAATTGGAGAAATCTCATACTAGTAACTGAATAGCTCACCTGGAAGCTCTAGAACCAAAAGAAGTAAAGATGCCCAAAAGGAGTAGATATCAGGCAACAGTCAAACTCAGGGTTGAAATCAATCAATTAGATGACAGTAGAGTTTTCTAGAGTACTGGTCCTAAAGCTCACTTCTGAAATGGAGAGAGATATCAGTCTAGTTGAACAATTGCAGCACAGCATTTGAGCTACAACAGAGTAGATACAAGAGACAGAAGCAGGCAGATCAATAAGTTCTGTACCAGCCTGATCTATACAATAAAGACATTGCTGGGACACTCAGCCAATAGAGAGAACTGCTTCTAAACAACAATCTGGGATTCAAAATGACACATCCTTTCCTTAAATGTATTATGTATGCTTTTGCTTAATAATAATTAGGAAAGCCCTTGTCAATTAAAAATAATGCATATTTATGTTTGTTCTATGGTTATATATTGTAATGATAAATTCTGTACTCAAAGATTTAGGCCTATGAGTAAATTATCATATTTATAAGCTTTTGTTGTATATACCCTGTCCCTTAATTTAAAACTATTGCTAAATAAAATTGGCTACTGCTGGAGGGGTCAGGTACAAGTTGGTTCTGAGTTACCTGGTTTGGCATAGAGAAGAGTGAGAAGAGACCAGGAGAGGAAGGAAGAAGGAATGGAGGAGAAGAGTAAGCCCTCATAAAGGGAGAAGGACAATGAACATATGGCCAGGAGAAAAAGCAACTATCTGCTGAAGAGGTAGCCATGCCAGTAGTAAGGAAAGTAGATTAGGTGTTATCCCCCAGTAATTTTGAAGCAAAAGAAAATGGCCATAGTCTGAGAAGTGTCATGTATTTGGAAGCTAGTCAGAAATAAGTTTAAGTCCACGGCACTGCAATAAAAGCTGATCTTACATTTATATCAAGATGAAGGGAATATGGATATAGTAATCAACATAAGGTAGGTTTAAAATTTCTAGTTAAAAGATAATGTTTTATTTACATTGAATAAAAAAATATTTAAAAAAAAGATAATGTTTTTCTGTTGCCAATAATCATTGTACTTTACTTTTGACAAAACTATATTCTTCTGGTCAATATGGGTATCCAGAGTTTTGGATAAGTCAAAGTTGCTTTGCTTTTATTAAACAGAAAAGCAAAAGCTATGCTCATTAGAGTTAACATGGGATTGAGTTGCATGCTATTATGAGCAGCCAGCCTGTCTCCTTGGAATGTGGGAATCCCACAAGAGCACTAATGGTAGGTTGTGAAAGTTACCTTAAAATATAGTATCAAGTTGGTATGAGCAACAAGTCTCTAAATGTGAACTCCCACAGGAGAACTTGTTATGGATTAACATAGCAAATGACACATACTGAAGCCCCAGACTCTCATCAGATAAATGGTGGTTTGGGAATACGCTTATACAGAAAATGGAAAAGACTTTGAATAAAGTTGAATATAGAGAAAAGTATTAACTTAAGTGGAAAGCAAATACAATAAATAAACTACACATACAGTAATCTACAAAGAATGGGGAAAGTAAAAAAAAAGTTATAAACATTTTCAAGGGTATATAAATACCAAATAAGTAATGCATGCCTGTGATTTGAATCCTGAGGAGACAAAGGCAGAGACAAATAGGTTCCTTGGGAGTCTGATGCCACATAACCTAAGGAGCAAATCCAGGTCAGCCTAAGCTATACAGAAAAACTAGCCACAAAGATTATTAAGAAGTTGTTTAAATTATCAAAATAAAGCTAATTATAAGCTCAGTGGTTATAATGACATGCTAAATCCTCTTTGACTGAGGTAAAGTAGAACAAATGTAATTAAAAGGAGGATTGCTGCCCTGCAGACTGAACTGCACTTGTAGGGGTGCCCCGCCATCTTGGCTCAGGGAAGCCAGAGCTATCTAACAGACAGTGCCAGCTATGCAGACATAGCCCGAGGCTAACATCCCTTGTGTCTCAGCCTGTCATGTTTTTGCTAGCTCCAGGGCCTAGGCAGCTCTGTGGGCCGTTTCTGTGACAACCCTGTCAGGGTTGGTTTGTCCTGCAGAGTGATCAGCACTTGGAATAGGTCCCCGCAGCATCTGCCTACGTTGCTCCCTGACAGAAAAGACAGACAGCACTAGGTTCACAGAGACAATCCGAGTATAGTATTGTTTGGGGCAGGACAAGTCAGGGCTCCAAGGGCACACAAGAGGAGGGCAGCATATCAGCAAACTCTGCCAGGGGAAACCCTGTCATCCATTGATGCAGAAATAGCCTTACAGACTCATAGGATGTTCAAGCACCAGCCAGAGACAACAAGACCAACTAATGCCAGAGATAAACAGATGGCAAAATGCAAATATAGGAACATTACTAACAGAAATCAAGGCAATATGGCAGCATCTAAACCCAATTCTCAAACAACAGCAAGTCCTGGATACCACAGACAACAGAAAAACAAGATTTGGATTTAAAATCACTGGTCATGATGCCATTAGAGGTACACAAAAAGGGCAAAAATAAATCTCTTAAAAAATACGGGGGAACAGGAATAAGTAAGAAGTCCTTACAATGAAAACACAAAGATCACTTAAAGAAATTCAGAAGAATATGGGTCAACAGATAGAAGCTAATAAAGAGGAACCACAAAGATCACTTAAAGAAATTCAGACTAAACAAAGGGAACAGTGACAATATCCAAATAACAAAATAAAAAATGAAGAGGGAGATGTAACAAGAGAAGTTAAAGAAACTCAAAAAAACCCATCAGATCCTACCACAAAAGCCTATAGTCAACAAGACTGGAGAATCTGGAGGAAATGAAAAATTTCCTAGACATCTAGATACCAAATACCAAAATTAAATCAGAACCAAATAGATCATCTAAACAGTCCCATAACCCCTAAAGAAATAGAAGGGGTCATAGAAATTCTTCCAACCAAAAAAAGCACAGGACCAGATGGTTTCAGTGCAGAATCGTATCAGACCTTCAAAGAAAGAAGACCTAACACCAATACTCTTCAAACTATTCCACAAAATAAAAATAGAAGGAATACTACCCAACTCATTCTACAAAGCCACAATAATGCTGATACCAAAACCACACAAAGATCCAACAATGAGAGAGAACTTCAGATCAGTTTCCCTTATGAACATCTATGCTAAAATACTCAATACAATTCTTGATAACAGAATCCAAGAACACATCAAAAACATCATTCACATTGATCAAGTAGGCTTCATCCCAGGGATGCAGGGATGGTTCAATACACGGAAATCCATCAATGCAATCTACTACATAAACAAATTCAAAACAAAAAAAACCACAAGGTCAATTTATTAGATGCTGAAAAAGCATTTGAAAAAAGTCAGCATCCTTTCATGCTAAAAGTCTTGGAAAGAACAGGAATTCAAGGCCCATGCCTAAACATAGTAAAAGCAATATACAGCATACCAGAAGACAACATCAAAGTAAGTGGAGAGAAACTTGAAGCAATCCCACTAAAATCATGTACTAGACAAGGTTGACTGTCTCTCCATATCTTTTCATATAGTACTTGAGAAAGTAGTTAGAGGAATTTAACAACATAAGGAGGTCAAAAGGATACAAATTAGAAAGGAAGAAGTCAATCTATAATCATTTGCAGATGTTATGATAGTATACTTAAGTGACCCAAAAAAACTCCACCAGAGAACTCCTACATCTGATAAAAAACTTCAGCAATGTGGCTAGTTATAAAATCAACTCAAGCAAATCAGTAGCCTTCCTATACTCAAAGGACAAGCAGACTGAGAAAGAAATTAGGGAGATGACACCCTTCACAATAGCCTCAAACAATATAAAGTATCTTGGTGTGACTCTAACCAAACAAGTGAGAGATCTGTATGACAAGAACTTCCGGTCTCTAAAGAAGAAAATTGAAGAAGACCTGAAAAAATGGAAATATCTTCCATGCTCATGGATTGGCAAGATTAATATAGTTAAAATGGCCATCTTGCCAAAAGCAATATATAGATTCAATGCACTCCCTATCAACATCCCAACTCAGTTCTTCATAGAGTTAGAAAGGGCAATTCTCAAATTCATCTGGAATAACAAGAAACCCAGGGTAGCTAAAATATTCTCAACTGTAAAAGTACTTCTGTGGTAATCAGTATTCCGTACCTCAATCAATACTACAGAGCAATAGTGATAAAAACTGAGTGGTATTGGTACAGTGACAGGCAGGTAGATGAATGGAATAGGATTGAAGATCCAGAAATGAACCCACAGAGCTATGATCACTTGATCTTTGACAAAGAAGCTGAAAACACCCAGTTTAAACAAGTTAGCCTTTTCAACAGATGGTGCTTGTTCAATTGGAGGTCATCATGCAGAAGAAATGCAAATTGATCCATTCTTATCTCCTAGAGCTAAGCTCAACTCCAAGTGGATCAAGGGCCTCCACATAAAGCCAGACACACAGAAACTAATAGAAAAGAAACTGGTGAAGACCCTTGAGTACATAGGCACAGGGGGAAAATTCCTGGTCAGAACACCAATAGCTTTTGATCTAAGATCCAGAACTGAAAAATGGGACCTCATAAAATTACAAAGTTTCTGTAAGGCAAAGGACACCATCAAAAGGACTAATCAGCAACCAACAAATTGGGAAAAGATGTTTACCAACTCTACATCTGACTGAGGGCTAATATCCAATATATACAAGGAACTCAAGAAGTTAGACCCCAGAAAACCAAATAACCCCCTTAAAAATGGGGTGCAGAGTGAAATAAAGAATTTTCACTTGAGGTAGAAAATAGCTGAGAAGCAACTTAAGAAATGTTCAGCATCATTAGTCATTAGGGAAATGCAAATCAAAACAACCCTAAGATTTCACCTCACACCAGTCAGAATGGCTAAGATTAAAAACTCAGGAGACGACAGGTATTGGCGAGGACATGGAGAAAGAGGAACACTCTTCCACTGCTGATTGGATTGCAAGCTGGTACAACCATTCTGGAAATCAGAAAACTGGGCATGACACTTCAGGCGGACCCTGCTGTAACACTCCTGGGCATATACCCAGAAAATTCCCTAGCCTGCAATAAAGATACATGCTCCACTATGTTCACAGGAGCCCTAATTATAATAGCCAGAAGCTGGAGATAACCCAGATGTCCTTCAACAGAGGAATGGATACAAAAGATATGGTATATATACACAGTGGAGTACTATTCAGCCATTAGAAACAATGAATTCATGAAATTCTTAGACAAATGAATGGAGCTGGAGAACATCATCCTAAGTGAATATAACCCAGTCTCAAAAGTACACTCATGGTATGCAATCACTGATAAGCAGATATAAGCCTAGAAGCTTGTAATGCCCAAGACACAATCCACATATCATATGATGTCCAAGAAGAAGGAAGAATTGGCCCCTGGTTCTAGAAAGGATCAGTGCAGCAGTGTAGGGGAATACTAGAAAAAAAAATCAGAAGGGATGGATGGAGGAACAGGGGGAGAGAAGAGGGTCTATGGGACTTGTGGGGAGGAGGGATCAAGGAAAGGGGAAATCATTTGAAATGTAAATAATGAATATATCGAATAAAAAAAAAGAATTGCAGGAGAAATTAAGTCAACAGGCAAAAGTCATGAAAGAGGAAAGACAAAAATCACTTAAAGAATTACATGAAAACACAAACAAACATGTGAAGAAACTGAGCAAAACTTTCCAGGATTTAAAAACAGAAACAACTAAGAAATTGCCAAGGGAGACAACTTTGGAGATAGAAAACCTTGGGACGAAATCAGGCACCATAGATGCAAATATTAACAATAGAATACAAGTAATAGAGGAAAGAATCTCAGATGCCGAAGATACCATAGAAACCTTGTAACTCAAAACATCCAGGAAATCCAGGACACAATGAGAAGACCAAACCTTTGGATTATAGGTATAGATGAGAGTGAAGATTTACAACTGAAAGGGCCAGCAAATATCTTCAACAAAATTATGGAAGAAAATTTCCCTAACCTAAAGAGAGAGATGCCCATGAATATACAAGAAGCCTACAGAACTCCAAACAGATTGGACCAGAATAGAAATACCTCCCATCACATAATAGCCAAACCCCAAATGTACTAAAGAAAGAATGAATATTAAAGGCAGTAAGAGAAAAAGACCAAGTAACATATAAAGGAAGACCTATCAGAATTACATCAGATTTCTCACCAGAGACCATGAAAGTTAGAAGATTCTGGGCATATCTCATGCAGACTCTAAGAGAACACAAATATCAACCAAGACTTCTACACCCAGGAAAACTCTCAATCACCATAGATGGAGAAACTGATATATTCCATGACAAAACCAAATCTACAGAATATTTTTCCACAAACCCAGCCATCCAAATGTTAATAGGTGGAAAACTCCAATTCAAGGAGGGAAGGTACACTCTGGGAAAAGCAGAATAGTAACCTTCTTTGATCAAACCCAAAAGAGGATAACCACTCAAATATAAAAATAACATCAAAAATGACAGGAAGTAATAATCACTATTCCTGAATACCTCTTATCATCAATGGACTCAATTCCCCAATAAAAAGACATAAACTAACAGACTGGATACAAAAACAGGACCCTACATTTTGCTGCATACAGGAAACACACCTCAGTGTCAAAGACAAACACTACCTTAGAGTAAAAGACTGGAAGACGATTTTTACCAGAAAATGGTCTCAGGAAACAAGCTGGAGGAGCAATTCTAATATCAGATAAATTGACTTTCAACCTAAAGTCATCAAAAGAGACATGGAAGGACACTTCTTGCTGGTCAAAGGAAAAATTCGCTAAGAAATCTCAATTCTGAACATCTATGCTCCAAATGCAAGGGCAATGTCATTTGTAAGCAAGGGCAATGTCATTTGTAAAAGAAACTTTACTAAAGCTTTGGACCAGTTGGATTTAGCAGATATATATGTGTATATATCTATATAACATTTCATCCTAAAGCAAAAGAATATACCTTTTACTCAGCACCTGATAGTACCTTCTCCAAAATCGACCATATAATTGGTCACAAGACTGACCTCAAAAAATGTGATAGCATACTTAAGTGACCCAAAAAACTCCACCAGAGAACTCCTACAGCTGATAACAACTTCAGCAAAGTGGTTAGTTATAAAATCAACTCAAGCAAATCAGTAGCCTTTCTATACTCAAAGGATAAGCAGACTGAGAAAGAAATTACGGAAATGACACCCTTAATAATAGCCACAAACAGTATAAAATGCCTTGGTGTGACTCTAACCAAACAAGTGAAAGATCTGTATGACAAGAACTTCAGGTCTCTGAAGAAGGAAGTTTAAGAAGATTTCAGAAAATTGAAAAATCTTCCATGCTCGTGGATTGGCAGGATTAATATAGTTAAAATGGCGATCTTGCCCATAGCATATACAGACTCAATGCAATCCATCAAAATCCCAATTCAGGTCTTTATAGAGTTAGAAAGAGCAATTCTCAAATTCATCTGGAATAACAAAAACTACCCAGGATAACTAAAACTACTCTCACCAGTAAAAGAATTTCTGGGGGAATTAGTATCCCAGACCTCAAGCAATACTACAGAGCAATAGTGTTAAAAGCTGCATGGTATTGGTACATTGACAGGCAGGTGGATAAATAGAACAGGATTGAAGACCCAGAAATGTACTCACACACCTATGGTAGCATGATCTTTGACAAAGAAGTTCAAAACATCCATTGAAAAAAAGATAGCCTTTTCAACAAGTGACTGGTTCAACTGGAGGTCAGCATGTGGAAGAACGCCAATTGATCCAATCTTATCTCCTTGTATTAAGCTCGACTCCAAGTTGATCAAGGGTTTCCACATAAAGCCAGACACACTTAAACCAATAGAAAAGAAACTGGGGAAGAGCCTTGAGGACATGGGCACAGGGGGGAAAGCTACTGAAGAGAATACCAATAGCTTTTGATCTAAGATCAAAAATTGAAAAGTGGGACTTCACAAAATTACAAAGTTTCTATAAGGCAAAGGACACCATCAAAAGGACAAATTGGCAACCAACAAATTGCAAAAAGATCTTCACCAACCTTACATTTGATAGAGGGCTAATATCCAATATATACCAGGAACTCAAGAAGTTAGACCCCAGAAAACCAAATAAACCTATTAAAATTGGGGTACAGAACTAAACAAAGACTTTTCTCCTGAGGAATATCGAATGGCTGAGAAGCACCTTAAGAAATGTTTAATGTCATTAGTCATTAGGGAAATGCAAATCAAAACAACCCTGATATTTCACCTCACACTAGTCAGAATGGCTAAGATTAAAAACTTAGGAGACAACAGGTGTTGGTGAGGATGTGGAGAAAGAGGAACACTCCTCCACTGTTGGTGGGATTACAATCAAGTACAACCATTCTGGAAATCAGTCTGGCAGTTCCTCATAAAACTGGGAATGACACTTCAGGATGACACTGCTATACCACTCCTGGGCATATACACAGAGGATTTCCCAGCATGCAATAAAGATACATGCACCACTATGTTCATACTGTCCTATTTATAAAGGCCAGAAGCTGGAGAGAAGCCAGATGTCCCTCAACGTTGGAATGGATACAAAAAAAATGTGGTATATATACACAATGGAATACTATTCAGCCATTAGAAACAATGAATTCATGAAATTATTAGACAAATGGATGGAGCTGGAGAACATCTTCCTAAGTGAGGTAACCCAGTCTCAAAAGAACACTCATGGTATATACTCACTGATAAGTGAATATTAGCCTAGAATCTTGGAATACACAAGCCAAAATCAACATATCAAATGATGTCCAAGAAGAAGGAAGGAGTGGCCCCTGGTTCTGGAAAGGCTCAGAGCAGCAGTGTAGGGAAATAGCAGAACATGGAAATGGGAAGGGTTGGATGGGGGAACAGAGGGAGGGACTAGGGCTTGTGGGAGTTTTGGGGAGTAGGGATCCAAGAAATGGAAAATCATTTGAAATATAAATAAAGTATATCAAATAAAAAAAAGGGGGTATTGCTAAATTGAATCGGCCCATACTTTTAATGTCTTTAAATTGCTGTGCTAAGTACATGCTATGTTGGGAGAAAGACTCTAGGTTTGGGATAAAAGGAAAGAAGAAAAGATTTTGGACTCCTTCTAATGTTGTAAAGATCAAATTTGATAGGAGACACCCTGAAGATCTTGGTGTCAGAAAGAAAAAATTCAAACGTACCAAATTCACTGGCAATACGTATTGCTAAACAACCTAATGAAACATCTCCAAAATTGATAGGGGTATATATATGTTTTCAGTCAGATCTTAAGCTTATTTGCACAATAAATCATGGTGGCTATATAATTCTCATACTTACTACAACATACCATCATTTTATATGACATGAATGGAGATTCACATTAAAGTTTGATTATATGATCAAGCCAACTTCTGAAGAAAGAGAGTTGTCTTTCATTTCCTCAAAAAAGAGCAGCAAATCACCCTTAATTGATCTGTGCCCTCTGTATGTTTCATACAAATATCTTTGTTGTACAATGTATTGGTGATAAAGTGTGTATTATGCAGAATGCAAGGTCAGCAGGGTAACACTGACATGATTCACCATCTGGGATGCTGAAATGCTGAGACCTACTGTTTAAGCTATCTGATTGATCCTGCCTCAAACTGAAGTTGTTTCTACAGACTTACTTCAAGAACTTCTTCAGAAAGACTGCTAGTTTCATTTGGTCTTGGCTCATCCATCCTTTCAATACTGTTTCAGTTTTGAGTTCACATAAAGACTCCCTAAACATATAGACACTGGGTAAAGTATACTACAGTTACCTTTCTTTATCCATTTTTCTTATTTTGGGGGGTACACAAAAATGAAGTCTTGACTCTAGTTCTCCAGGAGGCTATTATCAGAAGATGTCATCCCCTTCCCTTAATTTGTAATGGAGGAAATTTGTCATTTTATGAATGATACATATGCTTTCATTTTAGAATATTTAACAATAATTATGGTCTCGGACAGGGAAGAAATGGAATATGAAGCTTAGACTCAAAGTTGTCTTTCCTTCCCTCTTTTCTACCCTTTTGTCTTTCTTAGGTAAGGAAAAGAGGAGGAAAAAGAAAAAGGAGATAAAGTAATATTATAGTAAATTATACAAATAGGGAAAGATTATTGAATCTACCCTTAGAAACAGTTTATAATTTTGACCTTACATTGGTTGAAATTTTTTATTTTGATGCAAAATTATGATTATATTTTGTTATATAGGTACAAAATTTTGTATATTGATATTTAAATACATTTTTGGTAAAATGCAATAGCTTATTGCGTATTAATACAAATGTAATGATATTTGATACACATGATCTATGTGCATGCTTTAGTATATATTTCAGGAATTGTATTTGTATAATTTTCCTTATATTTTTAAAGCCAAGCAAACTCTTAATTTTTATTACATTATTTATTTACATTCCAAATGTTACCCACATTTTCATCCCCCATTCAAGACATTTTTACCCCCTAACTTCTCCCCTTTTTCTCTCAGAATGTGCTTTCCCACCCACCCAACTCACCCCACCCATCCCAACTAACATCACCTCATCCCCTATCTTGTATTGTCTTTCCCTGGAGCATCAACTCTCCACAGAATAAGGCACATCCTCTCCCACCAAAGCCAGGAAAGGTAGCACTCTCCTACATATATGCCAGAGGCCATAGACCAGCGCATGTATGCTCTTTGCTTGGTGGCTTAGCTTCTGAGAGCTCCCAGGGGTTTGGGTTAGTTGATTCTGTTGGTCTTTCTATGGGATTGTCATCCCCTTTGGCTCCTGCAATCCTTCTCCAAACACTTCCATAGAGGTCCCCAAACTCAGTCCACTGATTGACTGTATCTATATCTGTCTCAGTTAGAAGATGGGAGAGACTCTCAGAGAATGGCTGTACTAGGCTTCTGTCTGCAAGTACTGTATGACATCCATAATAGTGTCAGGGTTTGGTGCGTGCCAGATGGTTTTAGTACAGAATTTTATCAGACATTCAAAGAAGAGTTAATACCAATACTCCTCAAACTATTCCACAAAACACAATCAAAACACTTCGTAATTAATTCTATGATGCCATAGTTAAACTGATACTTATCCCACACAAAGACCTAACAAAGAAAGATAACTTCAGACCAATTTGGTTATGACTATTAACACAAGATTACTTTTATAATTATTTTTCTTTTTATTGGTTATTTTATTTATTGACATTACCAAGTTTCCCCTCCAGCACACAACCTCTATCCCATTCCTCTTTTCCACTGCTTCTATGAGGGTACTCCCCCTCCAACACTTCCACTCCTGACTCATCTCCCTAGCATTCCCTTATGCTGGAGCATTGAGCTTCCATAGACCCAAGGGCCTCCCCACCGACTGACGGCAGATAAAGCAATACTCTGCTACATATGCAGCTGAAGCCAAATGGATACAAAAAAAACGTGATAAGTTTACACAATGGAGTACTACTCAGATATTAAAATCAAAGACTTCACGAAATTCTTAGGCAAATGAATGGAATTAGAAAATATCATCCTGAGTGGGATAACCCAGTCACAAAACAGCACACATAGTATGCACCTACCGATAAGTATATATGAGACAAATAGCTCAGAAGACCCACAATACAACTCAAAGATCATGTGAAGCTCAAGAAGTGAATGCTTCAGTCATATTTATATTTAATATATATTTTTATTTTGTATATTCTTTGTTTACAATCCAAAAGCTTGCTTCTTTCCCAGTTCCCCCCCTCCCCATATGTCCCATAAGTTGTCTTCTCTCCATCCATTCTCCTATCTTCCCCCTCCCTTTTCTCTGTCCTGGTACTCCCCTACAATGCTGGATAAGCCTTTCCAGTATTAGGGCCTTCTTCTTCCTTCTTGATTGGAATCATTTGATATGCTAATTGTATCTTCAGTATTCAGAGCTTCAGGGCTAGTAAATTTCCACTTATCAATGATTATATTCCATGTGAATTCTTTTGTGATTGCATTACCTCGCTTAGGATGATATTTTCCAGTTCCATCCATTTGCCTAAAAAATTCATGAATTCATTGTTTTTAATTGCTGAATAGTACTCCATTGTGTATATATACCACATTTTCTGTATCCATTCCGCCACTGAGGGATATCTGGTTTCTTTCCAGCTTCTGGCTATTATAAATAAGGCTCCTGTGAACATAGTGGAGCATGTGTCCTTATTGCATGCTGGGGAATCCTCTGGGTATGTGCCTAGGAGAGGTATAGCAGGGTCCTCCAGAAGTGTCATGTCCAGTTTTCTTAAGAACCACCAGGCTGATTTTCATAGTGGTTGTACCATCATACAATCCCACCAGCAGTAAAGGAGTGTTCCACTTTCTCTACATCCTCGCCAACACCTGCTGTCTCCTGAGTTTTTAACCTTAGTCATTCTGACTGGTGTGAGGTGAAATCTCAGGGTTGTTTTGATTTGCATTTCCCTAATGGCTAATGATGTTGAGCATTTCTAAAGGTGCTTCTCAGCCATCCGAATTTCTTCAGGTGAAATTTCTTTGGTTAGGTCTGTACCCCATTTTATAATAGGGTTATTTGATTCCCTGGGGTCTAACTTCTTGAGTTCTTTTTATATATTGGATATTCGCCCTCTATCGGATGTAGGATTGATGAAGATCTTTTCCCAATTTGTTGGTTGCCGTTTTGTCCTTTTGACGGTGTCCTTTACCTTACAGAAACTTTGTAATTTTATGAGATCCCATTTGTCAATTCTTGATCTTAGAGCATACGCTATTGGTGTTCTGTTCAGGAACGTTTCCCCTGTGCCTATGTCCTCAAGGGTTTTCCCCAGTTTCTTTTCTATTAGTTTCAGTGTGTCTGGCTTTATGTGGAGGTCCTTGATCCACTTGGAGTTGAGCTCAGTACAAGGAGATAAGAATGGATCCATTTGCATTCTCCTGCATGCTGACCTCCAGTTGAACTAGCACCATTTGTTGAAAAGGCTATCTTTTTTTCCACTGGATGTTTTCAGCTCCTTTGTCGAAGATCAAGTGAGTATAGGTGTGTGGATTCATTTCTGGTTCTTCAATTCTATTCCATTGGTCCATTTGCCTGTCACTGCGCCAATACCATGCAGATTTTAACACTATTACTCTTTAGTATTGCTTGAGGTTTGGGATACTAATTCACCCAGAAGTTCTTTTACTGTGGAGAATAATTTTAGCTATCCTGGGTTTTTTTTAAATTTTTTTTTATTTGATATAATTTATTTACTTTTCAAATGATTTCCCCTTTTCTAGCCCCCCAATCCCCGAAAGTCCCGTAAGCCCCCTTCTCTTCCTCTGTCCTCCGACCCACCCCTTCCCACTTCCCCATTTTGGTTTTGCCGAATACTGCTTCACTGAGTCTTTCCAGAACCAGGGGCCACTCCTCCTTTCTTCTTGTACCTCATTTGATGTGTGGATTAGGTTTTGGGTATTCCAGTTTTCTAGGTTAATATCCACTTATTAGTGACTGCATACCATGAGTCACCTTTTGAGTCTGGGTTACCTCACTTAGTATGATGTTCTCTAGCTCCATCCATTTGCCTAAGAATTTCATGAATTCATTGTTTCTAATGGCTGAATAGTACTCCATTGTGTAGATATACCACATTTTTTGCATCCACTCTTCTGTTGAGGGATACCTGGGTTCTTTCCAGCATCTGGCAATTATAAATAGGGCTGCTATGAACATAGTAGAGCATGTATCCTTATTACATGGTGGGGAATCCTCTGGGTATATGCCCAGGAGTGGTATAGCAGGATCTTCTGGAAGTGAGGTGCCCAGTTTTCGGAGGAACCGCCAGACTGATTTCCAGAGTGGTTGTACCAATTTGCAACCCCACCAGCAGTGGAGGAGTGTTCCTCTTTCTCCACACCCTCTCCAACACCTGCTGTCTCCTGAATTTTTAATCTTAGCCATTCTGACTGGTGTAAGATGAAATCTCAGGGTTGTTTTGATTTGCATTTCCCTAATGACTAATGAAGTTGAGCATTTTTTAAGATGCTTCTCCGCCATCCGAAGTTCTTCAGGTGAGAATTCTTTGTTTAACACTGTACCCCATTTTTTAATAGGGTTGTTCGGTTTTCTGGAGTCTAACTTCTTGAGTTCTTTATATATATTGGATATTAGCCCTCTATCTGATGTAAGATTGGTGAAGATCTTTTCCCAATTTGTTGGTTGCCGATTTGTCCTCTTAATGGTGTCCTTTGACTTACAGAAACTTTGTAATTTTATGAGGTCCCATTTGTCAATTCTTGCTCTTAGACCATAAGCTATTGGTGTTCTGTTCAGAAACTTTCTCCCTGTACCGATGTCCTCAAGGGTCTTCCCCAGTTTCTTTTCTATTAGCTTCAGAGTGTCTGGCTTTATGTGGAGGTCCTTGATCCATTTGGATTTGAGCTTAGTACAAGGAGACAACGATGGATCAATTCGCATTCTTCTGCATTCTAACCTCCAGTTGAACCAGCACCATTTGTTGAAAAGGCTATCTTTTTTCCATTGGACGTTTTCAGCCTCTTTGTTGAGGATCAAGTGGCCATAGGTGTGTGGGTTCATTTCTGGATCTTCAATCCTGTTCCATTGATCCTCCTGCCTGTCACTGTACCAATACCATGCAGTTTTTAACACTATTGCTCCGTAGTATTGCTTGAGGTCAGGGATACTGATTCCCCCAGATTTTCTTTTGTTGCTGAGAATAGTTTTAGCTATCCTGGGTTTTTTGTTGTTCCAGATGAATTTGATAATTGCTCTACCCAAAAAACTCCACTAGAGAACTCCTACAGCTGATAAACAACTTCAACAAAGTGGCAGGTTATAAAATCAACACAAGCAAATCAGTGGCCTTCCTATACTCAAAGGATAAGCAGGCTGAGAAAGAAATTAGGGAAATGACCCCCTTCACAATAGCCACAAACAGTATAAAGTATCTTGGGGTGACTCTTACCAAACATGTGAAAGATCTGTATGACAAGAACTTCAAGACTCTGAAGAAGGAAATGGAAGAAGATCTCAAAAAATGGGAAAACCTCCCATGCTCATGGATCGGTAGAATCAATATAGTTAAAATGGCCATTTTGCCAAAAGCAATATACAGATTCAATGCAATACCCAGCTATTCTGGGTTTTAAGAATGTGATATACTTTCTATTGACTTTGAAAGCTGCTATGACAAACTGTTAGGGATGATAAAATACAAGTTACAAAAAATTAGGGATGGTTATGAAATATAAATTAATAGTGAGTCACACTCAGATACTAGTTTACTTGTTACAAAAAAGGTTTTTAAAATAATTCAAAATGTAAATACCTGACAATAAACTATGTTTGACAATTTAGATATACTAGAGATACTTGATCTTGAAAAACCTCAGAGATCCATAGCAAATAGCATTAAAATTAATTATTAAAGGATCTTTTGACTATGAGACATATCTGTTCCTAACATTACCCCCATCTACATCAAAGAAAATCGTGAGCCTCAGAGATCTCTTAATAGAGTTGGTTTGATTGTGGCAAGCTAGCCACTGGACAAAGAAAATGCTCATACCTCAACTATAGACAAATCTGTCCAGAAAGGCAAATTGGATGTAGGAAAGTTGTCAACCAAGATCTGCCTAGAAAGTTATTCATAATTCCTGCTTCACAAAAGGTCTATCATATATACTAGGGCACAAGGCTCATAATGAACACATCAATGTTATATAGAATACAGAGGACTCTCCAGACAATCAGATGTATCTATCATTTCTATAATTTTGGAACACCATCCCTTTTCTTCATGCTTATTGAAGTAATATGTATTGTGTCTCAGAACTCTGACAGGTTTGAAGACAAGATTATTAAAGTCTTATGAAAAGCTTGAGTTGCTTAGATCTAAGAAGATGTTATTAGGAAAGAAATACTAGTTAGGATAGAGAATGACTTAGGTACAGAATTCTAAACTCATTTAGATTAGATATATAATAGTATAATTTATCTGAATTGCCAAAAATAAATACACTGGACATCATAAATATAGCTCTTACCTATTATTTTCATTATTGATATAGGATTGTTTCTACTTTGTGTTGTTTATTACTATAACAAAAAGCATTTTGATTTGGAGAAAAAGTAGAAAATGTTGAGGTTTGATATGATGTTCCTTGTATTCTAACACTAAGCATTGCTTTCTCAAGACACGACTGCACTGATAAACAGACCACATATACTGAAAGTGATGAAATGTGAACTTTTTCCCAATTTAACTCATCCACAAAAATGTAGCCACTGTGACTTGGCATTGGAGGGAGAAAGGTGTGACTGGAGATTCAAGTGAAAGATTGCAGGTAGAGGAAAACAAAGAGGAAAACAGGATAAGATGGACCAGAACCAGGTGTCCAGGAGATAAAACAAGTAACAGCAGACTCATGATGCTGATAGAAGACTTCAAGAAGTACATAAATAGCTCCCTTAAAGAAATACAGGAGATCACAGTTAAACAGGTAGCAGCCCTTAAAGAATTATAGGAAAGCACAACCAAACAGGTGAAGGAATTAAACAAAACCATTCAGGATCTAAAAACTGAGTGAGAAGCAATAAAGAAATCACAAAGGGAGACAGCTCTGGACATAGAAATCCAAGGAAAGAAGTCAGGAGTCATGGATTCAAGCATCAACAACAGAATTCGAGAGATAGAAGAGAGAATTGTAGATGCAGAAAATACCAGAGAAAACATTGGCACAACAGTTAAAGAAAATACAAAGGGCAAAACATCCCTGAGCCAAAACATCCAGAAAATAAAGTACAAAATAAGAATACCAAACCTAAGGATTAAAGGTATAGAAGACAGAGAATATGCCCAGCATATGTTTTCAACAAAATTATAGAAGAGATGCCCATGTACATACAAGAAGCCAATGAACCCCAAATATATTGGACCAAAAAAGAAATTCCTCCCATCGCATAATAATTAAAACATCAAATTCAATAAACACAGAAATAATATTAAAAGTAGTAAGGGAAAAAGAACAAGTAACATATAAATATAGACCTATCAGAATTACAACAGATTTCTCACCAGAGAAAATGAAAGCCACAAGATACTGGGCAGATGTCATACAGATCCTAAAGGAACACAGATGTCAAGCCTGTGTTCCTTTAGGGTCTGGATGACATCTAAAGGCTACTATACCTGGCAAAACTCTCAATTATCATAGATGGGGAAACCAAGGAATTCCATAACAATAACAAATTTTCACAATGTTTTTCAACAAGCCCAGCCCTTCAAAGGATAATGAATGGAAAACACCAACAAAAGGAGGGAAAGTATACATTAGAAAGACCAAGAAATTAATCTTCTTTTAGCAAATCAAAAAGAAGGGAGCCACTCAACATAACTCCACCTCTAATAAAGAAAATAACAGGAAGCCAACAAACCCTTCTCCTTAATATCTCTTAATATCAATGGACTCATTTCTCCCCTAAAAAGACATAGACTAACAGAATGTATACATAAGCAGGACCCAAGATTTTTCTGAATACAGGAAACCCACCTCAGGCACAAAGACAGATACTATCTCAGCGTAAATGTCTGGAAAAACAATTTTCCAATTAAATAGTCCCAAGAAACAAGCTGGTGAAGCCACTCTAATGTCGCATAAAATCAACTTTAAACCTAAAGTAATCAAAAAAGATAAGGAAGGATACTTCATATTCATCAAAGGAAAGATCTACCAAGATGACCTCTCAATTCTGAACATATATTCTCCAACTACAAGGGCACCCACATTCATAAAAGATACTTTACTAACGGTTAAGACACACAATGTACCCCACAATCTAATAGTGGGAGACTTCAACACCCCAGTCTCATCAATGGACAGATCAGGGAATCACAAAATAAACAGAGAAAAATTGAAACTACCAGAAGGTATGAACCAAATGGATTTATCAGTTATTATAAGACATTTTATGCTAAAACAAAAGAATATACCTTCTCCTCAGCATCTCACATGACCTTCTCCAAAACTACCATATACTCAGTCACAAAACAGACCTCAGCAGATATAAGAAAATTGAAATAATTCCATGCATCCTATCAGAGCACCACTGTTATTGAAGGTCAGACTTCAATAGCAATAAAAACAACAGAAAGCCGACATACACATAGAAACTAAGCAACATTCTACTCAATGATAACTTGATAAAGGAAGAAATAAAAAAGAAATTAGAGACCTTTTTGAATTTAAGGAAGATGAAGGAACAACATACCCAAACTTATGGGACATGATGAAAGCATTGCTAAGAGGAAAACACATAGCTGTAAGTGCCTCCAAAAAGAAATTGAACTAGCACATACTAACAGCTAACAGCACAGCTGTAGGCTCTAGAACAAAAAGAATCAAATACCCCCAAGAGGAGTAAAGGACAAGAAATGATCAAACTCAGGGCTTAAATCAACCAAGTAGAAACAAAAAGAAGTATACAAAGAATCAACCAAACCAAACCCAGAGCTGGTTCTTTGAAAAAAAAAAAAACAAAAAACAAAAACAAAAAGATACATAAAGTAACCAGTGGGCATAGAAACAGTATCCAAATCAGCAAAATCAGAAATGAAAAGGGAGACATAAAAACAGATACTGAAGAAATCCAAAAAAAAAAAAAAAAAAAATCAACAGATTCTACCACAAAATCCTATACTCAACAAAAGTGGAAAATCAAGATAAATGGACAATTTTCTAGACGATAAAAGGTACTAAATTTAAATCAGGATCAGATAAATGATTTAAACAATCCCATAACCTCTAATAAGCAGTCATTGAGTCTCCCAATCTAAAAAAGCCCAGGACAAGATAGGTTCAGTGTAGATTTCAACCAGACCTTCAAAGAAGACTTAAGACTTAATACTCTTCAAACTATTCCATAAAATAGAAACAGAAGGAACACTACCCAATTTGTTTTATGAAGTCACAATTACTCTGATACCTAAACCACACAAAGACCCAAAAAAGAAAGAGAGCTTTAGACCAATTTCCATTATGAATATTGATGCAAAAATATTCAATAAAATTCTTGCCAACTAAATCCAAGAACACATCAAGATGATCATCCATCATGATCAAGTAAGCTTAAGCCAACGGATGCAGGAATGGTTCCATATACAGGAATAAATTAATGTAATCCACTATATAAACAAAATCAAAGAATAAAAACTACATGATCATTTCATTAGATACTGAGAAAACATTTGACAAAATACAACACTTCTTCATGATATAAGCTTTAGAAAGATCAGACATTCAAGGCCCATACCTAAACAGAGCAAAAGCAATATACAGCAAACCAGTAGTCAACATCAAACTAAATAGAGAGAAACTTGAAGGAATTCTACTGAAATCAGGGACTCTACAAGGCTGTCCACTGTCTTTCTACCTGCTCAATATAGTACTTGAATTCCTAGCCAGAGCAATTAGACAACAAAAGGAGGTCAAATGGATTCAAATTGGAAAGGAAGATGTCAAAGTATCACCATTTGTAGATGATATGATAGTATACTTAAGTGGTCCCAAAAAATTCCACAAGAGATCTCTTCAGCCTGATGAACAACGTCAACAAAGTGGCTGAATATAAAATTAACTCAGACAAATCAGTAGCCTTCATATATCAAAGGATAAAGGGGCTGAAAAAGAAATTAGCGAAATGACACCCTTCACAATAGACACAAATAATATAAAATACTTTGGTGTGACTCTAACCAAGCAAGTGATAATCTATATGACAAGAACTTCAAGTCTCTGAAGAAAAGAAATTGAAGAAGATCTTGGAAAATGGAAATCTTCCTCACTTACATGCTCAGGGAGTGGCAGGGCTAATACAGTAAAAATGGCCATGTTGTCTAAAGAAATCTACAGATTCAATGTAATCTCCATCGAAGTTTCAACTCAATTCAACCTTTCCATCCTTTTATATGGCATAGATGAAAATGTATACTACATTTTGATTATGCAGTCCAAATTGTCTTATAAATTAATAGATGTTTTTCCTTGATTATATGTATAGACCAAGGGATTATTTTAAGCTGTATTTTGAACACTGTGCATTCTATTCATATGTTAATGCAGAAATATATAGTATTTTTGAAAGTTTATATGTTTACAGAACAAAAGTATCAGACACCAAACATACAAGAAATGTTGATCTGGTGATCCTATCTCATAGACTACCTGAAAGGCTGTTTCCTAAAAAATATGAATCATAAGGAACTAGCTAAGATCTTGCAGCCTTAAAAAGTGTAACAGTCAAGAATTCAGTTAGCACTTCATTTTCTCTTCACACAGACACTGGATTCCAAAATATACAAATAAAACAACCTAACTAAAAATAGCAAAATATTTCAAAAAATATATTAAAATGTAACAAGAAAATAATGTTGAAATAAACACTGTCATCAATTTAAATTGTAAATACCATACTCATTAAAAAAGATCAGATTCTGTTGAGGGATACCTGGGTTCTTTCCAGCATCTGGCAATTATAAATAGGGCTGCTATGAACATAGTAGAGCATGTATCCTTATTACATGGTGGGGAATCCTCTGGGTATATGCCCAGGAGTGGTATAGCAGGATCTTCTGGAAGTGAGGTGCCCAGTTTTCAGAGGAACCGCCAGACTGATTTCCAGAGTGGTTGTACCAATTTGCAACCCCACCAGCAATGAAGGAGTGTTCCTCTTTCTCCACATCGTCTCCAACACCTGCTGTCTCCTGAATTTTTAATCTTAGCCATTCTGACTGGTGTAAGGTGAAATCTCAGGGTTGTTTTGATTTGCATTTCACTAATGACTAATGAAGTTGAGCATTTTTTAAGATGCTTCTCTGCCATCCGAAGTTCTTCAGGTGAGAATTCTTTGTTTAACTCTGTACCCCATTTTTAATAGGGTTGTTTGGTTTTCTGGAGTCTAACTTCTTGAGTTCTTTATATATATTGGATATTAGCCCTCTATCTGATGTAGGGTTGGTGAAGATCTTTTCCCAATTTGTTGGTTGCCAATTTGTCCTTTTGATGGTGTCCTTTGCCTTACAGAAACTTTGTAATTTTATGAGGTCCCATTTGTCAATTCTTGCTCTTAGACCATAAGCTATTGGTGTTCTGTTCAGAAACTTTCTCCCTGTACCGATGTCCTCAAGGGTCTTCCCCAATTTCTTTTCTATTAGCTTCAGAGTGTCTGGCTTTATGTGGAGGTCATTGATCCACTTGGATTTGAACTTAGTACAAGGAGACAAGGATGGATCAATTCGCAATCTTCTGCATGCTGACCTCCAGTTGAACCAGCACCATTTGTTGAAAAGGCTATCTTTTTTCCATTGGATGTTTTCAACCCCTTTGTTGAGGATCAAGTGGCCATAGGTGTGTGGGTTTATTTCTGGATCTTCAATCCTGTTCCATTGATCCGCCTGCCTGTCACTGTACCAATACCATACAGTTTTTAACACTATTGCTCAACAGAAGAGTGGATGCAAAAAATGTGGTATATCTACACAATGGAGTACTATTGAGACATTAGAAACAATGAATTCATGAAATTCTTAGGCAAATAGATGGAGCTAGAGAACATCATACTAAGTGAGGTAACCCAGACTCAAAAGGTGAATCATGGTATGTACTCACTAATAAGTGGATATTAACCTAGAACACTGGAATACCCAAAACCTAATCCACACATCAAATGAGGTACAAGAAGAAAGGAGGAGTGGCCCCTTGTTCTGGCAAGACTCAGTGAAGCACTATTCGGGAAAACCAGAACGGTGAAGTGGGAAGGGGTGGGTGGGAGCACAGGGGGAGAGAAGGAGACTTATGGGACTTTCGGGGAGTGGGGGGCTAGAAAAGGGGAAATTATTAGAAATGTAAATAAAAAAATATATCGAATAAAAAATAATTCAGAAAAAAAAGATCAGATTCATACGTTCTCAAAAAACACATGCATATGTATCAAAGTTCTGCTTAAACATTTTACACTACTTCTGTGGCTCTCTCACCTGGTAACACTGGATCTGTTTCTTCGTTGTTTTTGAATTATGTTTTTCACTGGTTATGGCTTCATAGTCCATAAATACAGATATTTATGAAGAATGGACATGACAGATTAAAACAGAAACTGTAATAGCAACAAAAAACATTGTAGAATTTGTATGGTAGAAAATTTTAGTGTAACAATTTGCTTAAAATTGATAAATTAGAATTAAGAACGTCAGATTTAATGAAAATGTAAAGCAAATCAAAAATATTATAACTGTCATATACAGAGCTCCACAATACATGCAAAATACCTCTGCGGGTTTGATAAGTATTCAATGCCTTTTGAGAAAAAATGCAAGTATTTTAACTTCAGATTTTCAGTGTTAACATTCATTATAAATCTAAATCATTTTATCATTAATTAATTTTACTTGTAGCATTCAAAACTGCTACTTATATGTGCATTGTACTTTCTCATGTAAAATTTTCCCATATTAAACATAAACTCATAATTTCCAATGCCCTTAAACTCACAATTATAGAAATGGGAATGAGAGATATCAGGTTGTCTTATGATATGAGGAAAACAACAAATAGAAAAAAAGTGACTAAGATTACTTATGTTGAATAATATTCTGGGTATGTTTTGCAATTTGGTTTATATGTGTTTATTTGATTTAATTTTACTCTAACAAACTACAAGTTTTCATTGTATTAATTTTCAAATCAAGCATGCATAGTAATTAGATTCATACTAAATGCATAATTTTTGAATCAAATGATTCTTGCTGAGTGGTGACTTGATATGAAGGGAATATAACTTAGGATATCTAATGCTTTTCTTACTTTATGTGTCTCTGCTCTGCGCATCAACAGTTTCTTTATGCTACCACTTTTGTATTCTTCATTTTCCCTTATGAAATTATGTGTTTTCTCATCTGTTTTTTGAATTAATCAATAAGCAAATATAAATGTAAAATATTTTAAAAATATTTTCAGAAAGGATTCTTACTATAGATGACTCTGATTTCATGACTTCCAATTTTGTTTGTTTTTTATATTGATTTATTCTTTGGCAATGTAATGCATTTACATATTGTGTCAGTTTACTCTAACTCCCACACTTACTTGAATCACTCCTGACCCTGTTATTTCCTCAACACCATATAATACTTTTCCCCACATTAAGATATGATATGATTTTAAAATTCACAATTTTTTTATCTCAGAATTCTGGGACAATTGATTTTTAAAATGTTTTGAAGAATATTTATGTTAAGAGAATGAAAGGATATCAGAGTGATAAATATAGAGATGATTAAGGAAGGCAATAAATTTCATTATTTGGATAGAGTAGACAGAGTCAGAGTAAATAATCATAGACACAGGCTTCCTTATTCATCTGGGTTCAAAGTATATTTTAAAAAAATTCTATAGCAATTTCTGTAAAAGCAACATATCAGAAAGTTTGTTGAAGAATCTTTACCCTCATCATTAATGGTTGTTAAATATAATTATTTTTCTGATTTTTTCTAAGTGTTTTTAGCACAGTATTGTATATTTGATTGCATTTTCACCATATTTACTCTTATTCATCAGTGATAGAATATACAGAAATCAAACATCTGCTTCAGAATTCTTTCTTCTGGGATTGACAGATGATTCAGAACTGCAGCTACTTGTCTTTGAACTCTTCTTCATGTATCTGGTCACAGTCCTGTGAAACCTCATCATTATCTTGGCTGTTGGCCTTGACTCCCACCTCTACACTCCAATGTACTTCTTTCTCTCTAACCTGTCCTTCACTGATATCTGCTTCATCACCAGCACAGTTCCCAAGATGTTGATAGACATCCAGAGACAGAACAATGCCATCAGTTACACAGATTGCCTTACACAGATGTACTTTGTTATTTTTCTTGGTGGAATGTAAAACTTTCTCCTTGCAGCAATGGTTTATGATCGATATGTGGCCATCTGCCATCCACTTAGATATATTGTCATTATGAATCCAAGCATCTATATTTTGCTAACACTATTCTCCCTCTTCAGTAGCATGATGGATGCCTTGCTGCATAGTCTGCTGGTGTTGAGACTATCCTTCCGCACATATTTGGAAATCCCTCACTTCTTCTGTGAACTTGATCATATAATCAAGCTGTCAAGCTCTGACACCCTCATCAATAGCATAGTTATATACCTGTCAGCTTTCTTATTTGCTGGACTTCCATTTGGGGGCATTATTTTATCTTATGTTAAAATTGTCTCCTCATTTTTGAAAATGTCTTCAAAGAGAGGTAGTTACAAGGTCTTGTCCACCTGTGGGTTTCTGTTGTCAGTTGTCTCCCTTTTCTATGGCTCATTGTTTGGAGTCTATATCAGCTCTTCCCTGACTGACTCTCCTAAAAAGATTGCAGTGGCTTCAGTGTTGTACACTGTGATTCCATAGATGCTAAACCCCTTTGTATATAGTTTGAGGAACAAAGACATGAAAGAAGCCTTGTAGAAAATAAGTAAGAGGATTTTGTAACAATATTCTTATACAAATCTGTAGTCAACTTTGAAAACTTGCTTCTATATTAACACATGATTGGTCCTTTTAGAATTATATTTTTGTTAAAAATTTTACTGTTATGCTAAAATATGCTACTGGTAAATATCTTTGCTAGATAATAGCCTATGAAATTGATATAGTTAGTTAATGTTAGTGCGTTTCATGGTATTCATTGTTTTCAAGACATATAGATGATATGTTGGTATAATTATTTAATCTCAAATTGAGGATTCTTAACCACTTTTACTTATTCAGTACCCCAATAAAGACAATGGCCATTATTATGGTAAACCTTAATCAGCACTAGTGCTGGGACGATATCTAAATTCCCATCAACAAACAATTTACCATGTTCTTTCTGGGCTGCACTTAACTCCAATTGGCCAGCCCTTATGTCCCTGTATTTATAATTTCCTTACTCCTGGCAGCATTCTGTTATTTTCTACTCATTTCTTACTCCCTCGTGGCCTCCTCAGACTCCAAGGTCAGGAGTGACTTGACATGACTAGCCCACCTATCTCTCTTCTGTCAAGCTATTGGCTGTAGGCATCTTTATTCACTAAACAAGGATAATTTTGAAGGCAAGGTTACATAGCATCACTTGGGTATGTCACTTGGTTACATGCAGACTCTCACATCCCTGGGACAACCAGGCCTTTGGGAGGGTCATCATTTTGTATTACAATACGAGCTAAAGACCAAACCTCCACATGAATATTTCTTTAAATGTTAGACAGTGCATTTACAGCAAAATATAACGAGAAAGCATTGTTTATTTTTAAGGACTTTGGAGGCAAGGAATTACTCCTCTTTAGACTATGGGTTCCATTGACGCTTTAAAATATGGTCTCTTCCGTTGATTGGTCCAGGCCAACACCTCAGGAGGGAAACTAAGAAATACATTTAAGCATGATGTCTTAATATTTTACATTTGTAGTGTTAAATAGTGAGATAGAAATATGGCACAAGCCGGGCAGTGGCGGCGCACACCTGTAATCCCAGCACTTGGGAGGCAGAGGCAGGTGGATTTCTGAGTTCGAGGCCAGCCTGGTGTACAGAGTGAGTTCCAGGACAGCCAGGGCTACACAGAGAAACCCTGTCTCAAAAAAAAAAAAAAAAAAAAAAAAAACAAGAAATATGGCACAAATTTTAGAGGGATGTAGGGAATGCATATCATGAAAATATACTATAGACATTAAAGTCTCAGAATTAATTAATTCAAAATATTAAATTTGGAATATTTTATTCTAATAGGAATGTCATTTTCCTTAAAATTAGCATTTTTGATGAACTTTTATTAAGTAAATTTGCCCTGACTATTTTTAAAAATATCATTTTGGAAGAATGTAACTTTGTGGTTGACTAATTGATGTTAATTAAAATATAGCTGTATTTTCCAATAACATGAGCTTTTTCTGCATGAAAAAAAAAACTGCTTACCAAATAGCCTGAGAAAGATGATGTATTTTAATATGCAGGTAGACATATGATGGACTTTGACAAATTGAGATACGGAGGCATAATCTGGACTACTGAAATAACTGGTAGATTCCTACTATTTTATCATGTTGTTCAAAAGAGCTAATTTTAAGGAGAAAAATATTTATTATTAGGCATATGTTTGAATTGTATAAATATACAATTTATCTCTAAAACTCAAACTCAGTAAAACAGTTTTACATTCTGTAGAATTATATTTGCTTAACAAATTGATCACAACACCCAGGAGTCCAGGTGACACCACAACATGTGGCTCAATATCCAGTAAAACTGGAACCCATGGGATCCAGAAACACAGGAAAGGCCAGCCAGCCAGAGGCACAAGTTTCTTCTGTTTTGTAACAATGCCCAGAGCAAACCCAAATTGCTGGCTCCACACCCACTGTTATAACATGCAGAAGAAGCTAGACTTCTAGGTTATATGACATACCCAGGACCACATGTGAGACCACAACCAGCAATGGGCATAAGATCTAGGGATGCAGGAACCTCACCCAGTCAGAGGCAAAGGTTCCTTCTGGCCTCTACCTGTGCCCAGAGCGAGCCATGGCTCTGGTACCTATCGATTCCTACAACACTTAGAGGAAGCTTGACTCCCAGAAGATCTGACACTCCCAAGATGATTGGAGTTCTGACACACCCAATATAACAGCTGAGGCCATAGAATCTACCCTAACACCAGACATAACTGGGATTCCCCACAGGAACTAGAGAAACAGGAACCCACACCCAGCCAGGGGAACACATTCCTTCAAACTTACACCCGTGTCCAGAGTGGACACAGGACTCTGGCTTCCCACCCACTCCTTCAACACCTAGAGAAAACATGACTCCCGGGAGCTCAGACATACTAGAATCTCAGGATATTACAGGGAGCTTGGACTTCTAGGAGTTCTGCCACACCAAGGATCTCAGAATCACAATATAGCAGAATCACAGGATTCCCAAAGACATCTGCACTCCCAGGCCCACAGAAGGGGCAGGATCCAACCAGAGACAACAAGTGCAGTTAGTTCTAGAGATTACAAGATGGTGAGAGGCAAGTGCAAGAACATAAGTAACAAAAACCAATGATACTTGACAAAAACTTTACCCAGTTTTTCTACCACACCAAGCACTGCAGACCCCAACATAGCTGAAAACCAAGATACATATCTAAACTCCTATCTCGTGATTATTAGAGGACTTTAAAAGGGTATAAATAACTCAAAGAAATACAGGAAAACACAGGTAAACAATCAGAAGCCCTTAAAGAGAAAACACATATGTCTCTTAAAGAAATACAGGAAAACACAATCACACATGTGAAGGAATTGAACAAAATTTCCCAGGATATAAAAAATGGGAAAAGAAGCATTAAAGAAAATCCAGAGGGAGATGACCCTGGAGATGGAAAATTCTAGGAAAGAGATCAGGTGTCAAAAATGCAAGCATTACCAACAAAATACAAAAGAAAGAAGAGAAAAGAATCTTAGATGTAGAAGGCACCATAAAAGACATTGACTAAACATTGAAAGAAAATACAAAAAGTAATAAGCTTCTAACTCAAAATATTCACGAAATCCAGGACACAATAAAAAGACTAATCCTAATAATAATAGGCATAGAAGAGAGTAAAGAATCCCAACTCATAAAGCCAGCAAACATTTTCACAAAAGTTATAGAAGAAAACTTTCTTACCCTAAAGAAAAAGATGCCCATAAACATACCAGAATCATACAGAACACCAAATAGATGTGATCACAAAAGACATTTCTCCAGTCATATAATAATCAAAACACCAAATGCACAGAAAAAATTAAAGAATATTCAAAGTGTTAAGGTAAAAAGGTCAAGTATCATATAAACAGAGACTCATCGGAATTACACCAGACTTATCAATAGGGACTTTAAAAGCCAGAACAACTCGGGCAGATGTCACACAGAACCTAAGAGAACAAAAATACTAGCCCAGGCTACTGCAACAAGAAAAACTCTCAATTACTACAGAATGAGAAAGCCATATGACATATGACATATGACATATATGACAAAATCAATTTAAACATTATCTTTCCACCACTCCAGCCGTATTAAAAAAAAATAGAAGGAAAGCTCCAATACAAGAAGGGAAACTACATCCAATAAAAACAAGAAACTAATCTTGTCACAAGAAACCCAAAAGAAGAGAACCACACAAGCATAATTCCACCTCTAAGAACAAAAATAATAGGAAACAACAATGATTGTTCCTTAAAATCTCTCAACATCAACAGATTCAACTCGCCAATAAAAGGAAATAGTATAACAGGATACATGAATAGAACCCTGAATTTTGCTGCATAAAAGAAACACACCTCAGTGAAAAAAGCAGCTACTACCTCAAAGTAAAAGGCTGAAAAAATTCCATGCAAATGCTCACAAGAAAAAGGCTGGCATAACAATTCTGTTATCCAATAAAATAGACTTTCAACCAAAACTTATCAATAAGTTCAGTAGGTCACTAAACATTCCTCAAAAGAAAAATCTGTCAGTTGGAAATCTCAATTCTGAACATCTATGCCCCACATTTATAGACATCCACTTTTGTAAAAGAAATGTTAATGAAGCTCAAAGCACATATTGAACCTTAAACAAGAGTAGTAGGAGACTTTAGCACTGCAATCTCACCAACGGACAGATCATAGAAACAGAAATTTAACGGAGACACAATGAAACTTAAAGAATGAAACAAATGAATTTAACAAATATTTATATAACAATTCACCCTAAGACAAAAGAATATACCTTCTTTTCCACACCTCTTTGTACCTTCTCGAAAACTGAACATCTAGTTCAACACAAAACAGGCCTCAACAGATGCAAGAAGACTGAAATAATCCCATGCATGTTATTAGGTCAACATGGACTAAGGCTGGTCTTCAATAACAACAACAACAACAACAACAACAACAACAGCAAAATGAATAGATAGATAAATAAATAAATAAACACAGAAAGCTGACATACACATAGAAGCTGAACAATAATCTACAAAATGATGAATTGGTCAGGGAAGAAATAAATAAAGAAAAGACATTTTATATTTTAATGAAAATGAAGACACAACATACTGAAATATATGGGAAGTGCTAAGAGGAAATTTCATAGCACTGAGTGCCTCCCTAAAGAAATTGAAGTAAGCATACACTACCATCTTAACAGCACACCTGAAAGCTCTAGAACTAAAAGAAGCAAATACACATAAGAGGAGTAGGTGGCAGGAAATAATCAACAGAAGGCTGAAAATAACCAAGTAGAAACAAAGAGAACTATGCAAAGAATCAACAAAACCAGCAGTTGGTTGTTTAAGAAAATGAACAAAATAGATACAATTTTAGCCAGACTAGTCAGAGGTCATAGAGGCAGTATATAAATTTAAAAAAATCAGAAATGAAGACATAAAAGAGAAACTGAAGAAATTAAAAAATGTTATCACATCCTTCTACAAAATCCTATACTCAACAAAACGGGAAAATCCAAATGAAATGGATGGATTCCTAGATAGATATCATGTAACAAAGTTAAATCAGTATCAGATTAAACATTTAAATGATCCCATCACTCCTAAGGTGATAGAAGCAGTCATTAACAATCTCCCAACCAAAAAACCCCAGGAGCAGCTGGATTTATTGTAGAATTCTATCAGTAATACCAATACTTCTAATACTGTTTCATGAAATACAAAGAGAAAGTACACTACCTAATACAATCTGTGATGCCACAGTTATACTGGTACCAAAACCAAACAATGACCCAACAAAGAAAGAGAACTTCAGACCAATTTTTCTCATGAATATTGATGCAAAAATACTCTTAAAATTCTTGCAAACTGAATCTAAGAATACATCAAAACCATTATTCATCATGATCAAGTACGCTTCATCCCAGGGATGCAAGTAGAGTTCAACATACAGAAATCTATCAATGCAATCCACTATACAAACAAATTCAGAGAAAGAAAACATAATCATCTCATTATATACTGAAAAGTGTTTGACAAAATATGGCAACCATTAATGCTAAAGTATTGGAGAGATTAGGAAATCAAGGTCCATACCTAAGTATAATAAAAGCAAAATACAGCAAAAGAATAGCCAATTCCCAACTAAATTGAGAGAAAAGTTAAGCAATCCTATCAAAAACAGGGATAAGACAAAACTACTCACTCTCCCCTTATCTTTTCAATATAGTACTTTAAGTTATATCCAGAGCAATTAGGCAACAAAAGGGATACAAATGGGAAAGGTGGAGGTGAAAATATCACTATTTGCGGAAAATATGAAAGTATACATACATGACCCAAAAAATCTAAAAGAGAACTCCTATATCTGATAAAAAAAAAAAAAAACAAAGTGGCTGGATACAAAATTAACTCGAATCATTAGGTCTCCTATATTCAAAGAATAAACAGTCTGAGAAATTATGAAAATAAAACCTTTTACAATAATCACAACATATATATCTTTGTATGACTCTAATCAAGAAAGTAAAATATCTGTTTGACAAGAACTTTAAGTTTCTGAAGAAAGAAATCAGAGCATCTTAGAAGAAGGAAAGATCTCCCATGCTCGTACTTCTGTAGGATTATCATTGTTAAATGGCCATTTTACCAAATCAATCTACAGATTCAATGCAATCCCCATCAAAATTCCAATTCAATTCTTTACAGAGATAGGGCAATTCTCCAATTATCTGGAACAACAACAGCAACAACAACAAAAGCCAGGATAGCAAAAACCACTCTCAGTAATAAAAGAACTTCTGGTGGAATTAGCATCCCTGACTTCAAGCTATAATATAGAGCAGTAGTGATTAAAAAAAAATGTGTGCTATTGTTATAGAGACTGGAAGGTAGATCAATGGAATACAAATGAAGAACCAGAAATTAACCCACACAACTTTGGTCACTGGGTTTTGCCAAAGGACCTAAAACCATCCAGTAGAAAAAAGACAGCATTTTCAACAAATGGTGCTGGGTCAACTGGCAGTCAGCGTGTAGAAGAATGTAAATTGATTCACTCTTAGCTCCTCATACAAAGTTCCCATCCAAATAGACCAAGGACCTCCACTTAAATTTTGTTGAAGACATATGCTGGCTCTTTAATTTGGAAATCTTCACCCTCTCCTATAGCTATGATCCTTAGGTTTGGCCTTCACATTTTTTCCTGGATATCCTGGGTGTTTTGGATTAAGTGCTTTTGTGCTTTGTGTATTTTTCATTTTCTTTGACTGTTGTGCCAACATTTTCTAGAGTATCTTCTGCATCTAAGACTCTCTTTTCTGTCTCTTGTATTCTGTTTTTGATACTTGAATCCATGACTCCTGACTTATTTCCTAGATTTTTTATGTCTAGAGTTGTTTCCCTTTGTGATTTGTTTATTGTTTCTACCTGCATTTTTAGATCCTGGACAGTTTTATTAAATTCGTTTACTTTTTTTTTTTGTTTCTATCCATTCATATTAGCAGCACTTCTAAAGATATATTTAATTTGTTTATTTACATTTTGAAATTATAATTACATCACACTTCCATTCTCTCCAAATATCTAGTCTTAAGTATGCCATCACAATAAGCTCTCCTTCAGGGAAAAGACCACAGTTTGCTGAGAGATGCAAGATCCTTTTCATGACTGTATCAAAAAATACCAGAGAATGGAAGAATACAGTTTCTACTTATCCTGCTTTTGTGAGCTAATCAGCAAAAAAGTTTCTTCCTCAGGATGTTATCACTTTAAGGATTTCTATTCTTCTGTAGACACCTGAGAACCAAATGGAGAGGGCACTATTTAATGAGGATCATCACCAACCAAAGTCCCATGGGCCACCTGCACTATATATAATAAACTTGTGATCATCACTCAACAATCTTTTCCAGTTAAGTAGGTACAACTCCAACACTAGACTCAGTAATAATTATTACTGCACAGCAAGCAAAAGGGCTTTCTTGAATTCCTGTTTTTACACAAAGAACAACTTCTCTTATTCTATTTAAAAGTCCAGGAAGAGTTATTTGCCACTCCTTAGTACCAGTTCCCAGGTAACCTGAAAGACTCCCTGTTTATATTCTGTTGCATGTGTTTATTTCAGTAATTATATTCTGATACTATAGCATATACTGAAATTATAAACATTTTGTATTGGAGTCTGTTCTTTCTTAGTATTAAAGAGTCTTCAATAGCCTATATGTAGTGCATTGTAATATTTGACTTTCTGTATTTTATTATCCATTTGCAGAACACATATTTTTCAAGTTTTGCTGTGTGTGTTTTGAGGATGATGAGGAAATCAAATCTGTTATGGAAATAATGACCTTATTTACCTTTTCTGAAATCATTCAAAGATTATTTAAAATGCACAATGTAGACTATCACAATTCAAAATAAATGTATTTATTTTTGCTATTATGGAATATTATATTGTTCAGTATAAATATATGTCTTATATATGATTTATGTTACCTCATCTATATATGTATGTGGCAGGGTGAAGTATTGAATATTAGAACCTTGGAAGAAAAATAGCTATCAACTTCAGTTTAAAGATGCTGCTTAGGTATGGAACATATATTATTAAAGACAGGTAGAACATAGATGCATTGCTTTATTTATTAATATGACATGCAATAGGATAATAAGTTTGAATTTCTTGGCTAATAATGATTACATATTTTAATCATTATGCATGTTATGCTTTAACACAACATATTGATATCAACTTGGGATATCTTAATTGATATTAAAATATTCTATAAACTTCTTTTAAAATTATTTTTCTCTAGTAAGATTTGATACTCTCATTTAAATTGCCTTTAATTTATTCATGAGTTTGAGTATGTTTATGTGTATATATCTGTGTATGAATATGTGCATGTTTTTGCAGAAGTGTACATTTGGTGGTTAGAAATCAAACTTTGGGTGCTGATTTTCTACTTATGCCATGTGGATCACACAGTTCAAACTCTGGATGTCAAGCTTTACCTGTATCTGCTAAGCCATCACATCAGCCTTAGATTTGGTAATTCATATTCCTAAATACCAATTATATTAACTGAATACCTTAATGTATATATTTTTAGTTAATGTATATAATTTACATAAATATTTTCAGGATTTTGTCTTCTATGTATACTAAAGTAGAATTGTAGTCCATGATCCTTACATTGAATATGAGATTATAAATTCAAGGCTTTGTACTCATAATTTCATTTTCTAAACATTAGTTACTTCCTATTATGAACGCTCAAGATAGTATATTGTTTGTATGTCATTAATAATTAGAAAAATATAATGATAGGTGCCTCATACATTAAGCACTGCTTTTGATGACCCTTGATATAATGCATTGCAGATTGATGATGAGTCACAATCCTACATATTATGACACAAATGCATGTTATAAAGCAATTCTATATTTTACTTAAACAGAGAATAATGGGACAAAAACTAAAATTAACTATGGCAGCTTTGATATTAATTTCCTTCATTTATATGCTATAAGTAATTTTGTTTGATTTGGGGAGCTAGATTCAGCATTTTGAGAATATTTTTTTCATAAACAATATTTTACATACTAATTATCTAGTGTTTCCATGGTAGAAAAGAGAAAACATTCAAAATATTTAACATAGCAAAGAAGTGAGTAGAAAAAAAGGATGATATGATAGGAGATGGAAAGGGAGAACAAGATTGACAATTAATAATATAGGTAATATTTTTTCTACAATGAAGTATGCTTAGGAAATCTTTTATGTTTTTATGTCTGTTTTCCCCCAACAGTCTCCTAAATAGCATGGAATCAACCAATCAAACAGATGCAATAGAATTTCTGCTCTTGGGCCTTTCAGACGATCCAGAGTTGCAGTCCATTCTTTTTGGATTGTTCCTGTTCATGTACCTGGTCACATTCCTGGGAAACCTAATCATAACCCTGACTATCAGTTTAGAGTCCCATCTCCATACCCCCATGTACTTTTTTCTCTCAAATCTATCCTTGGCTGATATCTGTATAAGCTCAACTACAGTCCCAAAGATGCTCTTGAAAATCCAAACACAGGATCACAGAATTACATACACAGGATGCCTCACTCAGGCTTGTTTTGTCTTGCTTTTTGCTGGATTAGAAAATTGCTTGCTTGCAGCAATGGCCTATGACCGCTATGTGGCCATTTGTCACCCTCTGAGGTACACAGTCATCATGAACTCATGCTTCTGCAGTGTACTTATTATAGTGTCCTTGGCTATTAGTGCTGCCAATGCACTACTCCTTAGTCTCATGGTACTGCATCTGACTTTCTGCACAGAGGTGGAAATCCCCCACTTCTTCTGTGAACTTGCTCAAATCATAAAGCTTGCCTGCTCAGATACTCTCATCAATAACATTTTGATTTATATCTCAGCTTTGACATTTGGTGGTATACCTTTCTTTGGAATATTTCTTTCTTATGCTGAAATTGTCTCCTCTGTTTTGAAAATTCCATCAAGGCAAGGAAGGTATAAAGCATTTTCCACCTGTGGCTCCCACCTGTCAGTAGTTTTCTTGTTTTATGGAACAGGCCTAGGTGTGTACATTAGCTCTGCAGTTACTGAATCACCTAGGAAAACAGCAGTTGCTTCAGTGATGTATTCCATTGTCACGCAGATGCTGAACCCTTTTATCTACAGCTTGAGGAACAGAGAAATGAACGAAGCTTTAAGGAAACACGTTGGAAGAATAGCATCCATTATATAATAAGTTATCCTCTTTGGATGTGGACTTATTTGATAGAATTATGCCATAGTGGCTAGATTTCAAAAGACTCAGCATGCCTAATTATTTCTTTTACCAATCCTAAATGAACAGTTAACATAAAATCTAATAAGAACCATTTTGTCCTTGTTTATTTCTGGCTATGATTTTGGATGACCTTTTTTCACTCAAGCATAAAGTTCTTCTATTTTTCAAAAACAGGTTAATCCACCCTGTCAGGGACTTTTCCCATTTCTTATTTAAAAAAATCTGAGCTCTTTTATCTTGAGAACTGTTACAGGACAATACTGAAACATACACTTTTGAAAAACATTGCTTCTGAGATCACTGAACAGTGATGGTTTTGAAGAGAAAAAGATAGTTAAGACTCAATTGAGTTATTTTTAGCTGCTGAATTCAGGTATTTTTACCTGCACTATCTAGATTCTCATGAGTGGACATAGCACTTGCTATGTACCTTATAGCTGCCTAGGAGTTCTTCAAGATAAATGTGTGTGAACAAATTCTTACTCACATATCCTTTCTATTTATATTGACAAGTTATATATGAATGTTTACGCAAATCCACTAGCTGATTATTAATTGTAATACTATCTAGTAATGTATCAAAGCCTGGATTTTGATTTCAGTGCTCATAATCATTCTTAGCTATGGCTTGACACAAAATATTTTCTCCATTGCTGAAGATACATATTGGTAAGTGGCATAATGAACCATCTATTATATTATTCTGGGTTTTTATTTTATATGTAAATAAAATTACATAATTTGCTTCTTAAAGCTTAGTATATTTTAAGCATCAAGATCCAACAAGTTTATTCCATTTATCAAATTCTTCAATTTTTTTCCTGTGAGTTTGTTTTACATTGCAAACAGAAGCAAAGATGTTTTGTTATTAAACATGCTTTAGTTTATCAGTGTTATTGTAAATAACTCCCACCTAATATAGCTATTTTTTCTAAATTCTTACTACCTTTGATCTAAATCACTGGTAGAGTTTTTCTTACATATGAGTTATGTGATAGCACAGTGCATGCAATTTACCAAATCTTCTTCTATACTAAAAATTGTGGACAATGCAGGTCTTAATTTAATATTAGTACCAATAGAAATATTGACAAAATCCATAAATGATCGTAAAATAATGATACATGCACATATATATTAATGAGTAATGACAGTCTGTAATATAAGGAAACTGGATGTAATATACATGATTGAAAATAGTAAATGTGTTAGGTGCACACAATGTGTTTGATGCAACACATACACACACACACATACACACACACACACACACACACTCACTCATACCAGATATGTTATCGATGACAAACAAAGTAAATTTTAGTAATCTTTTTGCACCAATAAGTTTGTATTTTTGTCACTAACTGAAGTATAGTTGAAGAGTTAGTTCCTTATTGGTGAAGGAGGACTCAAAAAAATCAACACTAAAAAGTCCATTTTAGCACAGATGAAGACACATGAAAGCTACAACTACAACACAACCTTACTGCATGATTACTGGGAAGATCCAGAGTCCTGAGAACAGGCTGGTCAGAGTCTACAGACCCAGCAGCTGTTTTCTGCTTCAATAACATTGGATAAAATCTCTTGATTCTTACAAATTTCAGGATTCCCAGGCATGGAAATCTTGTTTCTTTCCAAATTCTTAATGGCATCCACATTCAACATGGATGAGATGTTTCAGTGTAAAGGAATTTACTGTACAACATAACAGACTATTATTGACTTTGACAATAATCTGAGAACCATGAGTATCACTGTAAAATCTTAAGGAAATTTAAGTAAGCCAGACAAGGAGAAGCAGTGCCTGTGCTTTATTATTATAAGCTTTGTAAGAGTGACCTAAATGGAGAATGGAGAATAAGAGAAATTAGTCTGGGTGGGAAGATTTGGTAAGTGAAGGAGGCTTTATTTAATGACTATTCATTGACCCTAATTATAGAAATGTATAAAATTTCTTTTGTATATGCAAATCATATATGTTAATTAAAATATAGACAAATACTTTCTGCTATCAAAATTTTACTCTAGCTTGTCTGTGTAACCTTCAGCCTTTGGAAGTTCTCTACACCATCTTCAAAACTAATTCCGTCAAATCCTCTAATACTCTTCATCCCCCTAAGCATCTGTCTTTACCTTCTTTCTCTATCTCTCCTTCAAGAACAAGATAAAACACAATAAAAGGGAAACAACCAAAATAAATAACACAAAATAGCAAAAAATTAAGGTGTTTTTGCACAAACACACACACACACACACACACACACACACACACACACAAACAATGAAGTTCATGTTAATTGATCAATAGTCCCTGGGCCTATCCAGGAAACTCATTGTTATTCCCACTGAAACATTAACCTTGTTTCCCTGAGTTTTCTCTAAAGCAGCTGTTTTCTGTAAAGCCTATGGTGTCATGCAACTGAGATTCCAACAATATCAAGTGTTACAACTTTTAGATGCTGATTAAGCCATGGGAAGTGAGTTGACTTTACTGTGCTTCAGGAAAAACTAAGCACAATAATTCCTATCTGGAAGCTACAAATTTAAGGAATAAGCTTGCAAGCTCAGACCCATTGCTATACCAGTGTCCAATGCATTTTACTTTCAATAATGAGCTCAAAACTTTAACCTTCACAGCCTTGAGCAGGCTAAGCAGACCTTGAACATTTGCCATGACGCACCTTGTCGAACTGGATAGAGACATCTGTCTTGGTTGTACTTTCAGGATCTCATGGGAACTTAGCTGTTTTGGTTGCCTGCACTGACCTTGCTCTACAACATACTCAAGCTGAAGTACAGGATGGGTTTTGTGGTTTTTCCCTGTATAAACATAAAGCTTATTATTAAACTTTGAGCCTTGATCAGAACTTTGGCTTCATTTTTTCTTTTACCTCCCTACCTTTTAATTTCCAGCCCCCTTTCAGGCAAACCCAGTTCATCCTTGGCTGCTGTACTGCTAGAGGTGGCATCCAACTATGGGGACTTAAAATGGGAGAACCCACTCAGAAGTTCTAGTAGCCACTCAGAGAGATCATATCACCTTTTGCGTTTGGGTTCTTATAAAACATGTTATTGATAATAATAAATAAAAAGATACTTCACAAGTGTTAAGTAGTGCCCAGAAACAGCTTGAGGAATTCCAGAAAGAATGCCTGTCAGAGAAGGCTTCTGTAGAAAGAGGCACTCTCAACTTGAAATCACAGAAATACAGACCTAGAATCTTGTATAAACTTAGGGAGACGGAGCTTGAAGGCATTGATGATGAATTGGAACCAGAGGAAGAAGATGATTTAGAAGAGGCTGTCAAATATAATAATGAGGATCAGCCTCCTTATTTGCCTTCTGCTCTGTCTATGGCTTTTCCTGTAAGAGACGCTGTCCACATGGACATGAAAATATATAAAGTTAGAAGTTAAGCTACAGAAATGGACTAATGAAGTACCAGAATTAAAGAGAGTATCAAGTACAGGAAAAAACAATATTTCTAAGATATGCCAGTCTCTGCTAGAATGAGTCATGAATGAGGCTAGCAAGAAGGGGTAGGATACATCTGAAGTGTTTGCTTTTCCTCTAGTTGAGATAGTTGGTCAGCAAGGCAATGCAGTAAGACAGTATCAAATATTACAGTTCAAAGTGATAAAAGAGTTGCAAACAACTGTGGCACAGTAAGGGGTACTACAGCTCCAAGTTTTGTTGGATACTGTAAAGGATATAAATTTAACCACTCAACTGGAAAATCATATGTAGGGTTAATTTGTCTGGAGGAGATAACTTACTATGGACTTCTGAATGGCCTGAAGGAAGTAAAAGAGCTGCTAAGATGAATGCTCAGGCAGGTAATGCTCAGTGGGATATTAACATGCCTTTAGGAGAAAGTCAATATGAAGATAATGCTAATACAATTGGGCTGTCTGCAGGGATTTATGCACAGATTACAGTAGCTGCTTTTAGTACTCAGATTCAGTTACCAATTAAATGAAACTTGGTGGGAATTTATCTGGCATCAAACAAGGTCTTGATGAGCCATTTCAAGCCATTTGTGGACAGACTACAATAAACAGCTGGTAGAATTTTTGGAAGTGCTCAGGCAGGAATTGCTTTTGTTACACAATTGGCTTATGGAAATGCTAATGCAGGCTGTCATACTACTATCATGCCATACAAAACAAAGGCAGACTAATCTGAGTACATTCGACTTTGTGTAGAAATTAGACTCTCATGATAAAATCAGGGTCTGGCTGCTGCCTTACAGGGGACCTCTGTACAAGCAATGCTTTCACAAAGATGAAGGAATAAAGTATGTTTTAAAGGTGGAGGTCAGTGTCACTTTAAAAATGATTGTCCTAGGAACAGAATGGGCAATCAGGTTGTGCCCTAGGAGTTTGTCCTCAATGTAAGAAGGGTAATGACTGGGCCAGGGATTGTAGATCTAAAACCGATATCAGGGATATCCCTTATCAGCCTCAGGCCCCCATACATCCACAGCAAGTTTATGGGGACAAAAAGCTGTTGCTATGCCAGAGAAATCCTTTTCTGAACTTATCAGAGCAACCCCAGGAAGAGCAGGATTGGACCTTAATTCCACCACCTACACAATGCTAATCCCAGAAATGGGAGTTCAGGTGTTGCCTAAAGGAAATTTTGGGCCCTTGCCTTCAGAGATGAGAGGGTCACTTTTAGGATTAAGTAGCATTATTATAAGAGGACTACAACTCTATCTAGGAGTTATAGATAATGATTATGCAAGGGAAACTGAAATTATGGCTGCTTTCCCCAATGGCATTATAACTGTACCTGCTAATGAAATAGTTGTTTTAGTTCCATTACATCAATTACCCTCCAAATTTTTTAAGCATGAGAGAGAAAAAGGTAGTTTGGTTCATGTGTACTAGGTTCAATAAATTATTAATAAGAGACATAAACTTAAATTATTAATTGAAGGATAACGTTTGAAAGATCAATAGATACTAGAGCTAAAATAACAATTATTAGAGGACAAGATTGGCCATCAACTTGGCTTTTATCAGCTATTTTCACTCACCTCCAAGGAAATGGTTATTCCAGTAACCCAAAACAAAGTTCCAAACTTCTAACGTGGAAAAATGAGTAAAGTAATTCAGGACAAATTAAAACCTCTGTCATGTCACATTTGCCTGCTACTCTCTGGGGAAGAAATCTGCTTTCACAGATGGGTGTTACCATG